>NW_022589704.1:37933296-38258935 GCF_004348235.1 Phoca vitulina | reverse complement strand
ATATATATATATATATATATATATATATATATATTAAGAGTTGTTATAAATGTATGGCCAGATGCCTCATCCGTGTTCTTTCTCCGATGATCCAACTTTACCCATGAAGATGAAAAACACTATACTTGGGGATGGTATAACAACAATTTGGGAAGTACCTGAATAACCATGAACAGCAACCATGTCCAGCCACCTGGTCCATTCACATTGGAACTATCACATAAGAAACAAACACCTCTGTTCTCTTGGCCACTGTATTACTGGATCTCTTTGTTATAGCAGCCTACCCAAACTAATACAGTTATTAAGACCTAAGCACACATGAACTATGCAAATCAAATCTCATTTACAGACATGTTTTGCTTGGTCCTTACAATGTTGCTCTACACAGTACTTCGTATGGTTGTTTAATTTTTACTTAGATGTCAACATTTAAAAATCAGAAGGTTTCATCTAACAATCCAAGATTCTTTAGAAAAAGGTGGGGGGGATCAGAAGATCTGGCAACAATGAACTTTTATTTACAAATGGCAACATGTGGATGGAACTGAGTAGACTTGGCCCCTTTAGAGAGGGAATGAGCTATGCTCAGTTTTCCATCACCTCCCACCATGACAATAGGCCCACCTTATTAATTTCGTTTTCCTATTCTTAAGCCCTAGTGAATATTTGATTTTGCAACCCCTCATCAAAATAAACTTGGGGACATTCAAAATTCTTCACAATCATATAATTTTATGAATTTCAGGCCTGGATAGCAATAGATTAGAACAGTTCATTTCTGCCAAACTCTTCTCCATGAAGTTCTGCCTATTAACTATATTATGGCTAATAAATAACCATCCCTACAGAGTCTTTATCACCACATCCTTTCTCATCTGGATTACAGCAATAGCCTCATTGGCCCCCCAGCCTTCCACTTTGCCTACCCATTCACTCATGGCATTAAAATGAGAACCACCTTTCTAAATTGCAAATTTAATTCCCTTCTTTCTAATGGTTTCACATTTACCTTTGGATAAATCCTAAACTCCTTAAAATATAGTGAGATGGTGATATATATGTGTGTGTGTTTATATATTATATATATAATTATATGTTATATATTATATTAGTTACATATATGTTAATTATATATTGATAATATAATTATACACACATATATTATATACATATATATAATATAATATAATATATATATAAACATGAGACAATCAGGTAACAATAAAAGTTCCCTAATCAAGAGTTCACTCCTGCTGGCATTGAAAAGACCCTATTCAGGTATCCGCCCTCTGGAAACTGCTGTTCTGTGGGAGGAAAATAAACCTGTTTTGTTTGAGCTTCTGTAATTTGTGGTCTCTGTATTGCTGCACCTTAAATTACACCCTACCTAATACTACACCCAGTGATTTTTAGTTCCGTAAATACACCATATTCCCTCTTACCATGGGTTCTCTGCACGTGTTCTTCCCTCTACCTGGAACTCTCCCACCTCCTAACCTTCATCTTGCGAACTCCTACTTCAGTTCTCACTTCCTTGGAGAGATTATCCCTAACCTTAACACTAGGTTCTGTTCCCCTTGATATTCCAACAGCAGGCTTCTTTCTGACTTCCAGTTATCACTTTAGACACCAGTGGTTAATTAATTAGTATAAAGGATGCTTGGAATACTTTTCACTGGTGAAGTGAATGATAAAGATAAAAAGAATTTGAGTACCAGAATGACCTTTATAAATAGAGCTGCCTAGCCTCCCTGGCTTGTCAACCAATTCCAGACAATTTCATGGGAGGAAATAAATTTGTCTTGTTTGAGTGACTGTAATTTGGGATGACTCTGTTACAGCAGCTAGCTTGTTCCTTAACAAACGCACTTACCATATTCAGTGGTTTTCAAGTCTGAGAGGAGTCCATGTCCTTCCCACCTCTGAGTCCTTGCACACGCTATTCTCTATGACTGGAATACTCTACCACTCCCTACTGTTAACCTAGCTATTAGCCTCCAAGTCACAGCTTAAAGATCATCTTGGACAAATCCTCCCTAACCTTGAGGGTCCATTAGATCCAACAGAAGATCCTGCACCCCATCACCACTATCGCAACATATTTTACTGCCCTTTGTCTTGTCATAATCTCTTTCCTTCAATACACTATAAGCTCTCGACAGACAGAGACCACTTCTCACTCATTTCCTGCTGCACTGGCAGCACCTGGCAGCGGGTCTGGCTCCTAACATACGATCCGGGGCACAAACCTCCATCTTGACCACAACGCCGTCTTGAGAGATCTTGCAAATTACCTTATCACAATCTAGAAATATCTCCATATTTTATTTTATTTTACTTCTAGGAACACTAATAAGGAGAAGGAAAGGGAAGAGGACAAAGGGGATGAGGGAGAAGGGAAGGAAGAGGAAGAAGAGATTAGTTTGACATAATCTGGCATGGCTTAGTGAACCGTCCCATCTATGTTGCTCCCCAAAACATCTTGTTAAGAAAATACATTCAAAATATTTGCGGGTTGAAGACAGTTAGATAGCATATAGTTTCTTTAGCTATAATATTTTTCAAACCCGTATCATATAATTTACATCATGTGGAGACCAACTAGATGCCTTCTATCTCTTTCTTTACCTTGGATAGAACTTCAGTTGCATCTTAACCATGTTTGTTTGAAGACTAAGACAGATGCTTAGCTCGCATGTTTTAATTCTTCCAGAAGCCAGGGATTGGGCAGCTGATCTTCTGGTAAGCAAATAAATTATAATGTTGCAAAAATGTCCAAACTGAAGTCACCTTATCCTTTGTAGAGAAACTAACAAACTAACAAACTAACTAACGAAGAACCCTAAATTGGTTGAGAATTAGCAACCAATGACCTCTACTTCCACAGCTATGTTTCTATACGTCTGTCATTGATATGGACATTCTAGAGCCCCTTTCATAATATGAAGCAGCCTCAACCATCACAGATGAACTTTGCCCTTTAAATTATTTTGTATCACAATCAGGGTGCCTAGGTGGCTCAGTCGGTTGAGCATCTGACTCTTGATTTTGACTCAGGTCATGATATCAGGGTCATGAGATTGAGCCCTGGCTCAGGCTCTATGCTCGGAGGGGAGTCTGCTTGAGATTCTTCCTCTCCCTCTGCCCCTACCCCTGCTCACTCTCTCTCTCTCTCTCTCTAAAATAAAGAAATCTTTAAAAAATTAAATTATTTTGACTCACAACGGCCAAAAGACAACTTGACATTTTTTTCCCTTACCTTGTATTTCACTTCCCTTTCCATACTCCTGCTTTCCCCTTCAATTTTAAGCCTGTAGGACAGAAAAGCTCCTATTCTCTGATTTCAACAAAATCATATTTATTCTTGTCTGTAGCACAAGAAAAGGAATATATAGATGTAATTTCATTCTTGACTTTCCTTTAACAATGTGTTTAATTAGGCAAGTAGCGCTGTTACTGTTACCTTAAACGAGGCTGACTTTTTTCTGGCTCAGCTTACCTCACTATAAAACAGTATGAGGTCAATGCTAGATTGCAGAATTTAATTAAACGCCTAAGATGAAAGCTTTATAACATCTCCAATTCTTGCTTTGCATCAAGAATAAGAAACCAAATTTTGCTTGAGGCTAAAATATAATACTAACTTTGTAAAAAATGATTACTGGACATAATTTATAACCTCATTGCCATGAACTATCCAACCTAGCACATCTGCTATTTTGATAGCAGATATCAGCTGGGCTGAGAATCCTTATTTTATAACCGCACTCTGATTTACTGTTGCACATTATTCCCAGAATCCTGATTTCATTTGTTTTTACTGTTAATATGAGTCTGCTAAAAAGTCCCAACTTTGTGTACTAAACCAAATGAGATCAGCCAGTTGGAAAGTAGTATGTATAAATTTTAACATCCAGCTATTTATAGTCCTATTTCCCAGACGTGTTTCCTGACCACAGGAAAGGTTCAGTCTGGCTATAAATGAGTCTCCAGTATGTGTCAGGACCTCCTTCCTGTCCTTGTGCAGCAAAAAATCTTTATTCTGCTTTGTTTTTAAATTATGCAGATCTTCCCTGCCACACACACTAAGCCACTCATATGTCAGCATTAATACCCGGGAATAAATTATTAGTAGCAACATGCTCTGAGATCTCAATTCAGTGAGTGTGAAACATCAGACGGAATGTGTTACTTTTTTCTTCTTTAAATAATACATACCTAAGGGCCATGGAAGAATCTTTTCAGCCTTGGAAATGAGAATAGGGGTTGAAATGATAGTCAAATCCCCTTCTATTCTCTTCTGCCTCATTCCACCACCCATAAATATCAGATGAGAGGCTGCATATTCTGGTGAATGTAGGCCAGCTTCTGTGACGCACGCCAGAGGGAGATTTGGAGCTTTGAGATATAAATTTTTCAAAGAACTAAAAGTAGCTCCCAAGAACCTGCTTAAGACAACCGCCTGCCTCAGCCTCCGACAGCATTTCCATCATCAATCTCTACTGGGAAACAAGCTGGTGTTCACCTGCCTCTTCCAATGGCTTCACCATGCTGGGAAGGGTTCACTAGAAGGAATGGCGCACTACTGTGTTTTCTCACCACAAACTGTCTGAGGGCAAAACATCTTGCTACAAGCCTCAAATACCAAAATCAAATCCTGTTTCCACTGCCACATAGTTCCGTACATCTAAATAGGGAAATTTTTCAAATGGCAAACAGTAAATTAGCATAGCAGCTAACTCCTCAACTAACTAGTCTTCTTCGGAATTTGCACAACAAAATGACTAGGAAGAAAAAAAATTGTCAACATAACTCTTCTTCAACTGCTAAAAAAGCTAGCCCCTAAAAAGCCATATTTAAAGCTTCAAGCCTCATTTCTCACAGCACTCCCAGAAGAGGGAAAACAGATTTCCCAGTTTGTGAAAATCAGTGCTGCTTTCAGCAAGTTGGTAAAGACTCCAGTTGCAGAAACACAAAATCAGGATCATACGAAAATAGAAGTGGTTGGTCCTTCGCACCAATGTGAGACATGCAGAATGTGCCCCATGCTGGCTTTGTTATTTAAGAGCTGCTTCCAACATAATGCATAGGAAAGGACAAGATTCCAAAAGCATCAATGTTTAGAAATTTTATACTGTTCTACATCACATTTACATGCCACAGGCAGAGTCTGGGTAAGTCTGATGTGATGCCTTGCATAATGTATTGCAAGATTTGCTAAGGCAAATTATAAGACAATTTAAGTAGAAGAATTATCCCCTTACCATATACCTTTCTAGTCTGTTTCTGGCCAAGTCAACCCTAAACATATACCTAATGGCCCTGGCTATTCTCCCCCCACCCCACTCTACCCTACCCCACCCCCCCACCTCCCCATCCCTAACTGTTACAGTCACTTCGGAAATGCAGAGATGATATGAGTTCAAAAGCAGCAAAAAATAGAGAAAGCACAAACAGCTTAGATTAGACCTCTTTTATGTTGTCTCTTCACTTTTGTTCAGAATGTCTGAAATTGCTCATTTCATGATGATACATTGCCTCAGATGTCATCAATTAAAGATTTGAGTCAACAAGCATTACTTGTTTTAAAAAAAAAATATCTTCAGGAGAATCACTACACTATGAAGAATTTAATCAGATTGCTTTCTACTCTAACATTTATCAGAGAACAGCTACAGAGTGAAGAAATGGATGAACGAGGTTTAATAATCTGGGAGCACTTTAGAATAATCTGGAAAGGTAAAGTGGGCTCTCAGGAACCATATGACACCCTAAAAACTCAAGCTCTCTTCTTCTAAATGACCAATGCTGGATATGGAGGACACACTGAATAAATTAACGATTAACAGTTCTTATGAAGAGTAACCTGACATGAGAACACTCTGACGCTGCTATAGAATAGTCACGGACCCTCTAGCTTTATCCAGTCCTGAGTTCCTTAGCTTCTTGGTGCACCTCGGTGCATGGCTTGCCACTCTAAACCATGACAGCTGTGGCAGCATTCTGCATAAGGGGCTACTGTAGGGGCCACAGGACCACATGAGAGAGCTGGACTAGAAAAATCAGAAATGTCAGTGGGCACTTGCTTCCCAGAATGTGTCTAAAGCCCATAAATCTTAAAACCTGGCATACTCGGCCTCACAAAACTCCTCTGGCCCCATCAACTTCCACACTTAGTCTACTGATAAGCAGAAAGAGAAGCAAAAAATATGTAATAATTTCTTGAAAACCATTAATCTTGCTATTTGGTGCCTAGGACTCACCTCCAGCTTGAAGGGGAAAAGAAGAATACACAAAGTTACATGGCAAATGATCTTTAGAAGGCATATAATCCAACTTTCTGGACTAGAAGCTGAGAGCTACGGGGCCAGTCACCACAGATATTAATCTGCCAAATGGCCAATGTGCTTATGAATAAACTCAGCACTGATCCACCAAGTTACAGGTCCTGACTTCTACCTTAGTGGTGGTGCTGGCGGGGGGGGGGGGGGGGGGCAGCCACAACTGAACAAGCCCAGAGCTCCCCACACGTCACCCATCATATGTGTGGGGCACACACAGCACTCATTTCACAGCTGGATCACCTGACTTCATACACAGAGGCCAAGAACGGTAGATCTAGTAAAAGAAAAGGAGAGGGCAAAAACCATTTCCTTTCTGTTCGATTTTGCCTAAAGTCATTCCCATCCTAGGCACAAGAAAGAAAACTGTTCCTCCTGCCTCCATGTCACAAGCCTCCTGCTCCTAGGAAACAATTCTGTTACCATATAGGGCAAATCAGGTTTCACAGGAGAACCCGAACACCTTAACACCATGACAGAATTTCCAGGAAAATGTGTTCCTAGACATAAACAAAAACCAAAAAAAAGTACATTGGGAAACCTGTTTGGAATTTGAGAATGTGCTGTGTATGTACGGGGACACGGTGAGAAGTGAGAAGAATGAAAGCCTCTGACTCTTAACTATAGAGAACAAACTGACAGTTCCCAGAAGAGAGGTGGTGAGGATGGGTGAAAGGGGGTAGGGATTAAGGAGTGCACTTGTCATGATGAGCACTGAGTAATGTATGGAATTGTTGAATCATTATGTTGTACACCTGAAACTAATAGAACACTATGTTAACTATACTGGAATTGCAATTTAAAAAAAAGAGAGAATGAAAGCCTCTGAATAGATCCAAAAGGAATTCAAACTTCCAATCCAGAGACCAGCTAGCTAAATCCAAAGGTTTATGATTCAACTGAAGCTAGGAATCAGGAGATGGCAGAGCTCTTGGCCTGCCAGGCAGACCAGACAGGGCACAGATGATTGTAATTATGAAAAGACTTCTCGTAAAACCAGGGACAGCATGAACCAGGGAGGAAAACAGACCAGGCTGAGGTGTGGCTGAACAGCACTCAAGAATCTAACAGAGACCGTGGAGAATGGCAACTGTTTCTCTACCCTATAGAGAGCATTCCCCTGTATCCTCCTCACCCCGTTCCCCAAAGTGATTTGTCCTTAGTGTGTCTCAACTGCTTGTGATAAAGACCAACAAGGGAAATGAGAAAGGAGCCAGTGGTTGTCAGATCTTAAAGCATCTATGAATACTTGGAGAGTTTGTTTAAAATTAAGAATCCCAAGCCCCACCCCAGGAGATTCTAATGCAGGCAGTTCCGGACCATGCTTTGGCAAACACTGAATGACTGTGAGGGCAATAGAAAGGGTAATTTGCTGGCCAGCACAGCAGCTCCAGATTTGTTTTAACAGCATAAAAAGTACCCTACACACTCTGCAATCCACAGAGAGGATACTGCAAAGGAGTTCTAAAGCACCACCCACATTATGTTTATAGGAGAGTCAGGGCTCCGATTCGGAATACCCTTCTATGGGGCAGTCACCTTGGAGGCCAGTTAATCAGACTTAGCCAGTGACCCACCATGCCTACTAATGAGTTTTGTTGTTTTCTTTAAAAATGACTTGTCTTGAGGCACCTGGGTGCCTCAGTCGGTTAAGTGTCTGACTCTTGATTTCTGCTCAGGTCATGATTTCAGGCTCATGAGATTGAGGCCGGAATCAGGCTCCACCCTCAGCAGGGAGTCGGCTTGAGATTCTCTCTCTCCCTCTCCTTCTGCCCCTCCCCACTCTCTAAAATAAATAATCTTTTTTAAAAAATGAATTGTCTTATTGAAAACTTTGAGTTTGTAAAACTATGCAAAGGTATCATGAGCCAACATGTTCTGACACTTTTGTTTTTGTTTGTATAAAATTTCCTCCCAGGTACCTTCATTTTTACATGAGAGACAATCCTGGTGATATGACAGAGAATAGAGGCCAGCTTGCAGGCTGCTCATCAAAACTTACCAGAAATAAAAGCTTAGCAACTTGCGTGGAAACCAGCTGTTGCCTCCATACCAAATCAGCCTGCTGCCATGGCAGTTTCCTTGGAGCTGAAACACTCTTTGAAGGTGAGAAAAAATATCTCTGAACAAAGAAAACAAGTCCTTCCAACAGTGAGAAGTGCTAGTCTGAAAAGGAAGAGTCTATTTAATTTCTTTAGTCCTAAAAGCAAGTAACTGTTACCCAAATGGCATGGAAGAGTGGCAGAAGTCCAGAAGTATCCTATACCTTTAAGCTGAGACTAAAGATGTGTTGGAAGAGAAATTCTGAACACTGCTGAGTTCTTGTCTGAGAAACTCAACTACTGTAGGACCCTGGGTAAATCACTGAACCTCTGAGGCTCATTTTACAAGTGTCAAATGGGGATAATATTCCCTGCCATTTCTCCTCATAGGAGGTGGTAAAGTTTGAATGACAGAAAACACGGGAGAGCTTTTCAAAAAATATTAGTCAATAAACAAATATTTTTGATTGCTACTCTGTTATTCCTTTAAGGCTTTTAAAAATCAAAAGAGGAAGTAGTCGCTCTACCCATTAGTGACCTACTCATGAATCTCTTTTTTAAAGTTACTATGCTAGGGGCACCTGAGTGGCTCAGTTGGTTGAGCATCTGCTTTCGGCTCAGGTCATGATCTTAGGTCCTAGGATCAAGCCCCATGTTGGGCTCCCTGCTCAGCGGGGAGTCTGCTTCTCCCTCTCCCTCTGCCCTTCCCCCTGCTTGTGCTCTCTCATGCTCTCTCTGTGAAACAAATACATAAATAAAATCTTAAAAAAAAATAAAGTTACTATGCTAAAAGCAAGGTCCACAATAGCCAACTATGGAAAGAGCCAAGATGTCCATTCACGAATGAATGGATAAAAGAGGATGTGGTATATATACACAATGGAATACTACTCAGCCATCAGAGAAGATGAAATCTTACCATTTACATCGACATGGATGGAACTGGATGGTATTATGCTAAGCGAAATAAGTCAATCAGAGAAAGACAAGTATCATACGGTTTCACTCATACGAAGAATATAAGAAACAGTGCAGAGGATCATAGGGGAAGGGAGGGAAAAATGGAATGGGAAGAAATCAAAGAGGGAGACAAACCATGAGAGACTCTTAAGTATGGGAAAGAAACTGAGGGTTGCTGGAAGGGAGATGAGCAGGGGGATGGGGTAACTGGATGATGGGCATTAAGGAGGGCACGTGATATGATGAGCACTGGGTGTTATATGCAACTGATGAGTTACTGAACTCCACATCTGAAACTAATGATGTTCTATATGTTGGCTAATTGAATTTAAATTTTAAAAAAAAAAGAAGAAAGTTACTACGCTAAAGAAATCTGTTAATGTCAATGAAATTGATCAGTACTTAGTAATCAAGTATAGGAGAGAAGATGTATTTGTGCCTAAAAAATCTAAACCTCAAATAGTATCTTCTATCATACATTTTTCTGAAGCAAAGAATAGAAATCATATAAGGAAGCACAACATTTTTTTTTAAGATTTTATTTATTTATTTGAAAGAGAGAGGGAGAGAAGGAGAGAGAGCACAGAGGGAGAGGGAGAAGCAGACTCCCTGTGGAGCAGGGAGCCCGATGTGGGGCTTGATCCCAGGAGCCTGAGATCATGACCTGAGCTGAAGGCAGCCGCTTAACCGACTGAGCCACCCAGGCGCCCGGAAGCACAACATTTTTAACCACTACACTTTCTCTATGGAATGATCATACAGTGAAATGACTGGTCATCCTATTTACATGACAGAGAATGTGAGTAGCAGGAACTAGAAAGAAAAACAAAACATGGAAATTTAACATTGTGGCAAGAGACTGTACATAAAACTATCCTCAGCTCATCTATGCTCTTCCGTCCATCAGTATCTTTATATTAAAAATTCTCTTACCAACCTCCTCTAACCCAACCTTCACTTACCCAACCACCGCAAAGAGGCAATGCTCTTCAGTCCCTCCACAAACCATAAGGCAAGGTGCCCATTGAACCCCCAGGGAGGCGACCTCCAGGCTGCCTGTGCACCTGTGTTCCCATTAGCTGAGTCATGTGCCCCCAAAGCCAGTGGTGTTGGATTCCAGACCAGTTTATGCCAGCTCTACTTGTTATTGTTAATTATATAATTGAATTAAATATTATGTAAACCCCAGAAATTTGAGAGCAAAAAGCAAGAGTGATCGTATCTATAGAAACCAAGATAAATGCTTTAGAAAGATCTGGTAAAGGCAAGTAACTAAAAATATGTCTGTCAAATTAAGAATGAGTAAAGAATTGGAAAAAATCTTAAAATTCTAGGATTCTTCACTCAGGCTGCTTCACAAGAGTCTCTGGGTCCTTTCCCTAGAGAAGAGATTGAAATTGCCAAGCATGGAGGAGGCAGATTGATTGCAGTTTACACAAGAAAGTCCATGAGGAACTCCAATGAGCAGATACAGACTCAAAGAGAAGCCCGTCTTATATCCAAAGACAGGGAAGTGTGCACAGAGATTTCTTTAATCATCTTTTTATGGCTCTGTTTTAACTGACTCTTTATATTTAAAGACCCCCCATAATAAAACATTAGAAAAAAAAAAAAACTTTCTGCCATTTTTCCAAAAATTCAAGTCTCAGAAACCAGGGGGGAAAGTCTCTTAAAAACAAACTCCTTCAAAAATTTGAAGATCTTTTTAGAAAAACATCCAACATCTTTCATAGTATCCAAAAAGAACTGCCTGAATAAGTAATGCAGTAAAGAGAGAGAGAGAGATTGTACCTCAGTGTTTATAAATACATAAAGAAATAGCAGGCCAAATTGAAAAAAACTTGAATGAAACACAAAGACAAAAATACAAGATAAGAGAAAGCATAGTAAACAAGGAAGAACAAGAGGAAGGCATGAAACTAAAACCACACTGGACATTTGGTGAAATGAAAAACAAATGTGAGAAAATTAAGCCGCGGTTAAAATGTGGGTTTTGGGGCGCCTACGTGGCTCAGTCAGTTGAGCGGCTGCCTTCAGCTCAGGTCATGATCCCAGAATCCTGGGATCGAGCCCCACGTCTGGCTCCCTACTCAGCGGAGAGCCTGCTTCTCCCTCTCCCTCTGCCTGCCACTCTGCCTACTTGTGTTCTCTATCTCTCTGTCAAACAAATAAATAAAAGCTTTAAAAAAAAAAATGTGGGTTTTGAAAAACTACCTCCTGACATGAGAAACTGCGCACAACGTGATTTTTAGGTATTTTCTTTCATCCACAATTTTAGGAAAAGTAATATAGACACAGGGTACAACACTCAGAGACACCAAATGAGTAAATATTGAAAAGCAAGTCTCCCTCACATCCTTTGCCTTCAGCCACCCATTTGTCCCCAGAGGCAACTACTACAACCAGCTTCTGTTTCCTTCTAGGGACAGTGCATGCACACAAGCGTGGATGTATGTAAATAATAATATAATTTTAAGCACAAAACTCAGGACAAATACAGATATTTCTAATAAATCTATGTATAGTTCTTCAGAAAATCTCAGTCCACTGTTGCAGAACTACATCAAAATTCCACAGGTACCATTTTTGGGAAATGAATTCCATCCAAAGTCATATTTTCACAGCATAAAAATAGGAATGGGAAAAATAATAGTGCTCCTTCTCAAAGAGCAAGTCAAATCAGAGGTCTCTAGAGAGTATTTCTGTTAAAAACAAAGCTGGCTAGATGACAGGTTTGATCTGTTACGGCAATTCACGTCTTCCTGTTGCCATGCCCTTTTTAAAAACTGGCATACCATACATACAATGTGGTAATCGGTGTGGGAATTCAAAAGAAAAACGCAAGCAGAAACAGCAAGGGAGAGGAGACCTCCACGGGTCTCATACCTCAGGCTTTTCTTGTCCAAGTCCGAACGCTGCATCACCGTCCAGAAGGCTTTGGAATCTGATTAGTTGTCATGTTCAGAGTAGATCCTTCTCTTGGACAAACTCACCATACTGTAACTCATAAGATCTACATGTGTGCGTGTGTGGGTGTATGTACATGTAAACACATACACTTACAGAATGCTGAAGTATTCGTGTACAGGGAGAACTCTGTCAAGGAGCCTTCAACACTCAACACAGAGGCAAGTGCATTTTCTTTCTGTGGGCACAGCACATGAAAACCAAATAACAGAACTACAGAAGAACTGTCATTTCTGCCTATCCAAATGCATTCCTCTTTATTCTGATTACAGACTTTTACTTCTGAGAACTTTTCATTCCCCATTAGCAGAACCTATGTTTAGATGGTTGGGTGGGCACATGTCCCAGGAGTGGCCGGTCCCTGGGCTAAAACAATCCCCATAGTTGGCAGGATGGTTAAACTGTGAGAATATGAGCAGGGAGATTCAGAAAGCCCCCTCAAGAAGAGAGAGCTTTGACTGAAAATGAAGCCAAATGGGTGAGCGGAACCAAGAGATGGAGAGAGACATTGCCTGACAATACCTTTTAACACTGAAGTCAAGCCATACCTGAGACCAGGATCCGCACTGAACTTTTCATTTATGAGAAACAATAAACTCCTTTCTTAACCCACTTTGAGGTGGGATTCTATCTCTTGCAAACAAAAATAAGTCCTGATTAATGTATAAGTATTTTCACAGAGAAAACGGAATTGGACTAATGAAGGTTTTAATATGATTTGAATGTTTCATCAACATTAAAGTAGCTTAATGCATCCAAATCCACACCAGGGCAAGCCAGGGCTCTTCCTTGGGCATCCTTCTGTCCTTCAACATCTGACTGACCCCACTTGCACTGACACATTCTCTCTTAAACCATGCTCATATGTTCAGTCTGCCTGGCAAGCCCGTAGTCATTCTGTCTCTGCTCCATTTAACTAACTCTCAGAGGGCAAATCACATATCCCTTGTTCCCAAGTTCTTAGGGGATGCATCACTGGATCCCAAGTACTGAGAGTAATGGAAAATCACTTAATAGATTATTAAATTCTATGGCACCCACGAGAACTCACAACTCATCCAAATTAAATGCTATAAATTTCTTCCAGTGAATTCTAGCATCAAAAAATCATTTATTGTAGCAAAATGACATACTCAATGGTTTCCAACTATGAGAATATATCAATGATATTTTCAATTAAGGTGAACACATAGTGCTGATACTTTAAGGTGGGTTCTCCAAACCCATATTATTTTGATTATAAGGCGTTATTTATGCTCACCCCAATTCATAGGACAAGACAAAAGTATACACCTTTATAAGTTAAGCTCCTATTAGAGCTACCTGTTAGGCAAATAATGGCCGCAGTGTATTACTTTTCTTCCTCCTTTCAGGCACAAATCCTGTCTGAGGTTAGATTCTTGAGTGCCTCCCTCCAGCGCCACTTCCCAACTCCTTGTCCCAATTAACCCATGCCGTAGAGAGGTGCAAACAGTTTCTCTTCAAGCTATTGTCATCATTTGCTTTTGTGTCTCTCCCACTAGACTCAGCTCTCTGGATGACTTGATCACTAGTCTAGCACGGTGTCTGGCTGACACCCTATAAACATTAGTTGTGTGGATTTAATTAACTACTTGTCAGCAATTTACCAGAATATCTGGTCTGTGACCTTTATGTCACTGTGCGGTTTCAAGCATCAAGGAAAGTACTAGGGAGGAGTCTTACAAACTTGACATCTGCCCTCCCTTCAAGAACAAAGGGTCCAGAAACAGTTTCTTGCGGACAAGTTTTCAACCTCTGTAAAATATATCCTGCAACCCTGGCTATGGCTATCAGGCCCAGTGGTGTCTAACCTAAAAAGGTGTCAGATCTCAGACTGGACATGAGGCAGACCACTGGCCTTAACGTGGCCAGCCATGACAGTTCAACCCCAGGAGGGACAAAGTGTACTGAACAGTGATGAAGCCACTCGGTAAGATCCTTTCTCAGAGTGTGTGAATGCAACTCCGACAGAGAAAGACGTCAGAGAGCAGCACAGAAAAAAATCAAGAGAAAGTAAAAACTGAAACTCTAAAGCAGGTGAAGCCAAGAATAACCCAAAGCTAGGAGGCCTTAGAGGGAAGGAAGTGTATAAGACTACAGAGAAAGACTGGAAAGAGAAGGCACAGCAAGAAGCTGAGACGAGTATCAGAAATTACTTTGGCCACTGTAATGTGGTCTCAAATTTCCTTCACAATAGCATGAGGTCAGTGGATCAAAAGGCCACATTAAGAGACAGCACTCTAAGTTTTCCAGTTATCTTTACCTCAACTAAGGAGCTGAGGTTGTAATGATCAAAATGGACATTAGACATAGGCTTTTATTGTTGAAATCTAAGATGTTCAAGATTTGTGATTTGGCAGGGGCACCTGGGTGGCTCAGTCATTAAGCGTTTGCCTTTGGCTCAGGTCATGACCCCGGGGTCCTGGGATCGAGCCCCACGTCGGGCTCCCTGCTCGGCGGGAAGCCTGCTTCCCCCTCTCCCACTCCCCCTGCTTGTGTTCCCTCTCTCGCTGTGTCTCTTTGTCAAATAAATAAAATCTTTAAAAAAAAAAGATTTGTGAGTTGGCAAGAAAATCTTCAGGGGTACCCCATCCTTTCATGAAGGGGTATGATCTAGCATGTTCCCCAGGCTGCTCTCAGGAACGGGCCCCATGCTAGATTCTGTACTCAGGCACAGTTTATTTGGATGAGCTTGGCTGTCCAATGCCAACACGAAGTTTAACTGAATCCTGCCTCCACAACATTGCCATGTTTGCCTCAAATGAATCTCTTAAGCAAAGCAAGGAACATCCAAAAGGGCAGAAATATAGACTTTATTAAACTTATAAAATAAGTTGTGGGTATATTTTTATGCCCTTTTACAAATGCACATTTGGCTTTCATATCTAGGGGAGGGGAGTTGATGGGAGACCCAGAGCCCTCACCTTCCTCTAACTCCTGGGGTGTGTTCTTTGGGGCTTTAGACTCGGGTGCTATTACACAGAAACCAAAAAGAAAAGTGGCTTGACCAAGGACCATATTTATGTCTTAATATCTAACAGTCCAGAGGTAAACCAGTCCATGCAGGAAAAACTTCCACTTCTAATTCCAGACGGCTGCTTCAAGTCTCACCATCCCCTAGTCAGCAGGAAGGCAGAGAGAGCAATGGAGGGCCCACCCTTTCCCCACTGGCTCGATTTTACCCCATGATCATGCCTAGCTTCAAGGGCAGCAAGGTAAATAATCTCTCAGCTAGCAAGCAAAGGACAAATGAGTGAAATTTATACCATCATACATCATTTAGGGGCCTCCTGCTCTGTGCAGCTCCCATCACTTGAGGAAACTTGAGTGAGATCTATTCTTCACAGTATGGATGAGTCTAATACAGCAAATCAACTCACTGCTTAAATAATACCAATAAGATGGGTGGGGGGATGGGGTAACTGGGTGATGGGCATTAAGGAGGACACCAGATACAATGAGCAGTGAGTGTTATATGCAACTGATGAATCACTAAATTCTACACCTGAAACCAATAATACACTATATGTTAACTAAATTGAATTTAAATAAAAATTTTTAAAAAATAATAATAATGCCAATACCAAATCCACCATGAAGTCACTACAGAAAACAGACAAATGTTTACAAAAAGAGAAAAGAAAAAAATTAGTAAAGGCCCTGAAATATTAGATAACTATTATATTAAGCAAAATCTGGATGACCTGAGAATAAAAGAGGGTTCCTAACCTTCTTCAATCACCTTAATGAGAGATACCTGAATCACATGGGAACATAACTCTCCTTGCTCCACACTGAAAGACCCCAAACAGGTCAGTGTAATTAGTAAAGCCACTGGTTAAAAAATAAAATCTTTATCAGTCTTACAAATTGCACTACTTTGTTTGAGTTGCCATAACAAATACCACAAACTGGGTGGCATAAAAACAGAACTTTATTGTCTCACAGGGCTGAAAGCAAGTCCACAATCCAGATGTCAGCAGGGTTGGTTCCTCATGAGGTCTATGAGGAAAGGATCATTCTAGGCCTCTTACCTTGGCTTGTAGATGGCCATAGTCTTACGTCTCTTCACAATGTCTTCCCTCTGTGTGTGGCTCAGCATTGAAATTTCAACTTTTTATAAGGACACGTGTATGAGTGCCCACCTAATCACCTCATTTTAACTTGATTATCTCTGTAAAAACCCCATCTCAAAGTAAATTCACCTTCTGAGGTACTTGTGGTTAGACTTCAACATATGAATTTGCTGGGGGCGGGGAGGATTGGGGCACACAATTCAACCCCTAACACAAACTCAGAAGCCCTGTAAAGCTGAGACCAAAGATTGCATATTCACTACATTCATTATAACCTTTTTTTTTTTTAAAGATTTTTTATTTATTTATTTGAGACAGAGAGAATGAGAGAGAGAGAGAGCACATGAGAGGGGGGAGGGTCAGAGGGAGAAGCAGGCTCCCTGCCGAGCAGGGAGCCCGATGCGGGACTCGATCCAGGGACTCCAGGATCATGACCTGAGCCGAAGGCAGTCGCTTAACCAACTGAGCCACCCAGGCGCCCTCATTATAACCTTTTTAAAGCCTTTCTATTGGAAAATATAACAGATACAGAAAATGCATAAGACCTAAATATACAATGTAATAAATAATTATAAAATAAGCATCTGCATAACTGCCATTTGGGTCCAAAAAATTTGAGCATTGTCAAGCCCCGTAGGCCTCTTCCGGATCACAAATCTCTCCTTCTTCCAGAAGGTATAATATCATTACTCTTAGGAAAATGGCTTCCTTCCTTTCCTACATAGTCTTACCATTTCTGAATACATCCCAAAACAACATAGTTTGGTTTTACCTATTTTTGAACTGCCTATGAATAGAGTTATATTGTCATATATCATTTGGGGTCTTCTATCCCTCAATATATTTGTAAGATTTATCCATAGATTTATATTTTTTAATGGTTCCAAACAATATGTCATTAACCTATATCCAATATTGTTGGTCAAAACTATATTTTCTCTGATATTTACCATTCTCATTCTCCTTTAACATCCCCACAGCTTTCCGTGTCTACATCAAAGTCCTATCTGTATCTACAAACTACTCTAAAACTTATTCTTACAGTTTTTTTCCTTACAAAAAAAGCCTTTTGTGCTTAAAACTTCTATCTGTGTAGACAGATTATAAGACAAGCAATTCTCTTCAGTGTTACCTCTGCAGACATTTTCCCAGAAAATACTCATAGCAAAGTATATTTACCAATCGACTTGATATGTTGCAGGCAATGCTGTAATATTCTAGGTTGAACTGACCCACAAGGCATTTCTCACAAGGTATGTGAACCACCAGGAAAAGGTGAGAGAGGGCACAACTCAGTGGTCTGAGGGGACAGTCATTTGCCAGGGTTTAGTTGACAGGTTTCACTGATGAGCAAAGCAACAGAGGCCCGCCCAATTCCTAGTTTCAATGGTAAGAGACTTGCTCCTTGGTCAGTTCTATTTGAGATTTGCTTAACTTAATGTCTCAGCACTCTGCCCTTGCCTGCCTGCTTACCTTTCAGTCTGCAGTCTCAGGCTGGACTCTGACACTGGTTTGGTTATTAACTCATCCACTTGTTAACGTCCCGGCCCTGAAGAGGCCAACTGACTTTCTAACCTTCGCTTGGTATTGTAAGCTTAGATCCTAATTCCTGTTTCTAAGTCTCCATGCAGACTTCATTCTTGATCCTGATAATCGATTGTATTTTCCAATCCCGACTTAAATTCAAGTTCTAACAGTGATGTGACCCCCCCCTACAAAATGAATCACAACTGGAAAGCTGGTTTTTTAATTTTTCTGTCACTCTAGATTTAGCTCTATGAAGTAGAGATGAGCTAAATAAAAAAGGAAATTAAGAAATTACTACAGACATGAAATTTTCACTAAAGGTCTTTAAATAATAAAATAGCTTCTCTTTTCAAATTTATTATCAATTTTTAGTCTCTATAAAGTTATTAGGAATAAAGGGAAAGCCACTCTTACTTCTAACACTCAGAGATAATCACTGTTAACATTTTGACACATATCCTTCCAGACTATTCTTTTCTATTCATAAATACATAGGTAAATAGACACAAAAATGAGATCATGTTATAATTTATATTATTTTGTGACTACCTTTATTGCCTTAAAAAAAAAAAAAAAACCTATGTATAGCTTTTTATCCAATGAGGTTAAAATTTGCAGAAATTTTAACTAAAAAATAACTAAGGCTACCTTTTTTTTTTTTTAACTAAAGCTACATCTTAATTAAATTTTAGTTAAGGCCATTACAGGAATGTTTAAATCCTATAGTGAGACATAATTTAAAATAGCAAATATTCAACAACTAAATTGTGGAACATCTATGAGGTAGACTGCAATGCATCGTATTAAGAATGATGTTGTTGGGGGTGCCTGGGTGGCTCAGTAGGTTAAGCACCTGCCTTTGGCTCAGGTCATAATCCCAGGCTCCTAGGAGGGAGCCCCATGTCGGGCTCCCTGCAGGGAGCCTGCTTCTCCCTCTCCCTCTGCTGCTCCCCCTGCTTGTGCTCTCTCGCTCTCTGTCAAGTAAACAAATAAAATCTTTTTTTAAAATTTTAAAAATAAAAATTTAATTTAATTTAAAAATCTTTATAAAAAAAGAATGATGTTAAAAAGTACATTTTTATATGGAAAAGTGCAGGCTAAAAACAGTATGCACAGACGATTGCTTTTTAAATTAGTGTGAATATCTGTATGCATACATATATATAGAAAAACACTGCCACGAAGACTGGTGATGTCATGGAGAATTTGTTTCCTTCAATTTGCTTAACTGTATTTCCAATGAACACATACTACAATCATTTAATAAAAGCTATACAATGTTGAAAAAAATACAAAGACCATCTTCTGGCAAAATTTTTTCTTTATATCATCACTTTTAATGGCAAAATAGAATTCCATTGCAAGAATGTACCATAATTTATTAGGCATCTATTTAAATAATATTTTCCATGAAGGTATATGTTTGATGAATGAGAACATTCCATTCTGATCTTCTGTCCTGGTAATTTGTTATAGTTTAAGACCAAATACAGTCAACTACAACAAGATGCTAAAGAAACCTTAGTTACACCCCAAAAGATTAATGACAGAAAAGAATTTCTAATAATATCAATAAACATTTTAAATCTTTCATGCCTCATCGCTGGCTTGTAAGCAAGACAGTGCTAAACAGTCAAACTTCTGATTAGGATAAAATCTAAGAATTTGTCTTCTTGCCCAGTATTTTTACTGCCATCATCTCCATAAGCAACTAGGAAATTCAGTGAAATCCAAATGTTCCTCCCATCTCCATCACAACAGACCAAGTAAACAGCTCTATCTGCCTAATATGTTAGGAAAGAGCCAGAGAAACGCAACACCTCAGGGACCAAAAAAAAAAAAAGTTTCACAATGAAAACAACTAAGAAACACGCCCACCTCATTTTATTAGGAAGAAACACAATAACTCTTACAGCCAAGGACGGGGCAGGAGTTAAGAAAAATAGTAATTAGATACTATTTTTCACAAGCATTTGTATGAGATCTTAAAAGAACAAAAAATTTCAAGCTATACAAAGTGGCAGACTATAGAAAACACAACTATTTTGAATCACTCCACCCTAGGAAATGGAAAGACTAATATTTGTAGACACCACCAGGCAGAAGTTGGCTTCTGTTTACCGCTAAAACTCTCTTCCAGATGATAACTCAGAACAAATGCTTGAATTTAATACGCTTCTTTACATATGTGTAATTTCTCCCCACAAGATATAAAGATTTATAGCTCTACAATACTATAGTTTCAAGATATCTAAATACAGTGTCTGATAACTTTGTTTAAATGGTAAACATGATTATAAATTTCTTTTAAACTCAGATGTATAATAACTACTCCCTGATTTGTAAGAGAATCAACATGAATTGAAAATTACAGTAAATGTTGAGGGAATGTAATTTACTTAATCATACATTCTTTTCATGGGCCTCTACAATCCGACTTCAGGATCCAAATCTTGCCAAAAATGCTCTTTTCCACGGTCATCAGTGACTTCCTTCATACCATATGCAATACTTCTCATTCCTGAATTTTCTTTTCCTAGCATTTCTTACTGTTGAGTATTGCTCTTTCTTAACATTCTCTACTCTCCAGCTTTTATAAAAATATACAATCCTGAATCACTTCTCCCCCTCTCTTCCCAATCTCCATTGTTAAGTCAAACATTACCTAGAGCCCAATACAAGATGGACACAACACAATGTCCTATAGATAATGAAGGATCAAGATATGCCTGGTCCTTAAGGAGAGAGATGCAGGAAACCAATATTTCAGGCCAAAATGATAAGAATTATAATGACCAAGTTGGTGTAAGACTGTCAGTGAGAGATATTTTAAGTTTTAATCAGAATTGAAGATTTATGGTCAAAGAAGGCTTCCTGGAGGATGAGATGCTGACCAACCACGTTTGTGCCAGACACTTTTATATTTCCCAAAGTAGTCCTCAGGCCCTCAGCTGCCTGGAAATACTTCTAGATTTTCCCTAGGCAGCTCTCTTGTCCACTTCCATGACAACTATTTCTTACTTTCTCCACTCTAAAAACTTTCAGACAGCCTCTGTTTGCCTCATTCACAGTAGATGACCTAAACTTCAACTTCAGAGAAAACAGAAATACAGTCCATCAGCAGAAAAGTCTTACTATTACAAGGTGAAACACAGAGTACAGAGGATGGTACAAGAGTTGTTTTATAGTTCCCTAAATCCCAGTTCCTAACATGATCACTTTGGGAGGCACAGGGAAGTCCTTCCCCTCTTCTGTTTCCCTGTGCTCCTCAAGTGTCTTCACTCCTATCCAGAGCCCCAGGCTCACCCTCCTCTTCCTCTGCTATGACTCAGAATCTTCATCATTTGGTTGCACTGGATTTTCCTTTGGTGGAGCAAGGTAGAGACCAGCATGGCAGTGAAGGAAGATCCTTTCTCTTCAGAGAACCAGGAGAAATGAACTTCTAGATCCAGCCTGAGAATGAAGTCTCTAGGACCCTCTCAACATAAACCTAGATCCAAAAACACCTCCAAATCTCCATCCTACTCTACCAAAGCTGTTCCCATTAACCTAACCTGGTCAAGCCCCAGAAGAAAAATGGCTTTTCTCCAAAGCCCAGAAAGACTGGGTACGGTGGGCCCAAAGGGAAAAAAATCCAATCCTTTCTCACAAGCTGTTATGTTTTACTACAGCTGCTTTCTAGGAATTAAATTTAGATACACCGGAAGCTAACAACTGTTTTTGCAAATCGTTAGAAAATGTATTTCACGTGCAAACAAGTTTTCCAAAACTATTCAAATTCTTTTGTTCAAATTCTTCTCACAGTATGGATTACATGCAGTAATTCTACTATACCTGCAAGAGATTTTAGAATCCAGTTAATTGAAGTTGTGGGTTAGCCAATAAAAGTCAAAAACTTAAGTCTATTACTCCCCTATAACCTGAAGACACTTAGACTCTTTCAAGTTCATTCATTTCTTCAGCAAATATGTGTAAAGCATCTATCACATGCCCAATACAGCACTAGGCTCTGAGCACACAGTGGAGAATAAAACAAATATGTCCACTGCTTAAAGACTATTGAGGAGACAGACAAAAAACAAGTAAACAAGTAAATAGAGCATTACAAATGGTAATAGGTGTTTGTATTACATCCTGCAACATAATTATACTCCCAGGCATTACTCGATTGCCATCGGAGTGAAGCAGTGACCAAGACAACATGGTAGAAAATTGCACCAAATTGTTGGTCTAAGGGACATAATGCATTTAAACTCTGATTTGCAAAGCAACTGTCTGGAGAGGACTTCAGGCTGATGACTCACTGGACCAAAGGAGACTCTTACTGACCTTTACATTTAATCAAATTGATGCCCAATGGACTGCGTAAGTTTTTCACCAGAGACACCGTTACCTTGAGCCATCAACAATATTCAACCCACACAAGCCTCAAAACACATTTATATGCTAGTGTCATTTCCACATAACCAATAAAATCTCTTCAGTCAGTAACCTCAGTATCTCACTCAAATCACCCAGCCCCAAGTGCCACAGAAGACAAGAAGCTATTCACCTAGAAGGGTATCTATCTCCCAGGCATCTCAGATGTGGGTGGAGAGGGTTTTTGTTTTTAAGATTTCTGAATTACAGTGGCAGAAAACAAGCAACTCCCGATTTACACGCATTGGCTCATTGACTTCTCAGTGACATTTTTGAGGTGCTGGAAATTAGGAGAAACATCTCCTAACCCTCACTTGAAGCCCTGAGACCTAAATCGAAGAAAGAGGGGGGTAGTCAGGTGGGAGAATTCCATCCTACCAAAAAATATCTGTGCTTCCCCACCTCTCCCTGCCCAGATCTGGGCTTTGCACAAAAGGAAAGCAAACTACTCCCTCGTGCTGCTTTCTAAAGCAGCAGGGAGCTGCCCCCCATCTGCCAATACTTCTTTTCTTGTACCAGTTCCACTTTAATTCCCACCAACTACATTTCCTAGCATGCAGTGCACCAATAAGAAGTCAATCGTTGGAGGTTAGCCTAGAAGAACAAAAAGCAATAAATTCTGTGGTGTGCAAAACTGCTGGCTTGGAAATTACTTGTAGGTTTTTCAGATCATCCAGGAATAAATTCTCACCTTTATAAAAAAATAACAAGGACAAGACATCAGGAAATCTCTGCTTTAGACAACAGATCCATAAACGATAAAGACCACAGTAACACAATGCACAGCACTTAGCCCTCTAGCTTAAAAGGCCAAAGGAGGATTACAAAACATACGACAGAGCCCAGAATAAGTACACCAAGAATAAAGATAAGTACGTCCTACATTAAGAATGAACAGATTTCCCCTCGTGTAGGACTAAGCAAAGAAAAAAATGTCAATATGGATCCTATCAAAACATCTCACTGCATAAAAAACACGAGTTATATGTAAAATGTTATTCGATAAGAGTTCAGTTTGGATCAATGGAAAAAGGAAGGACTAGATAATAAAATAACAATAAAAATCACATTTCATGGCCTTCTTCATGAAAAATAATTCCACATACCGCAACCATTCAAAGACGATTAATAATTCACTGAAGCCCTTTTCACCACAAGTTAATGTTACTGCTTTACGCGTATCTTCTCTTTTTCCTGACTCTGACTGCATGTTGGCATATCCTCTGTGTAAAATGGAATATTCTCAGTTTTCTGGACATGTAATCCCTCCTGGCTATGATCCAGCCGATGAATCTGCCAGGCTGAAAACACTGTGCCTTTGAAGGCCAAGGACTGCCATACAGTGATGATAACAAAAGATGATGCTTACCTGGCAAAGAATCACTTGGAAATACATTTGATGGACAAAACTATCAGAAGCTACTTAAATCCCTATTTAGTTTACCTGGAGCAGCCATTAAAAAAAACTGGTAAGGAATTATTTAATATACCAAATGTATATGGTAATGTGTACTTAATATTCAGTGGGTACCCACTCTGTGTCAGGCACAGTATTGGGCTATTAATATATCATCTCATTATGATGGGCCTCACAACAACCCCGAAAGAAATCAATTAAACTTATTCTTACAAGTATGTAACTCAAAAATCAGAGGTTAAAAAACTGCTACTAAGTCACAAAACTAACAAGCAGAAGAGTTGGGATTCAAACCCATATCCAGCTAATTCCAAATGCAATCCTCTTTTTCACGCCACCGTACTGCCGCCCTCTGTCCACTCATTACCTGCAGTTCCTGGTGGACCTCCCACCTGAGTGACCCAGTAAGATGTCGCTGCAGTTGGGCACTGGCTTAAGGCATTTGCTTCAACAGCACATTTATGAGCCTATCAGAGGCACATCTGACCCACCCATCCCTCAGAAATATCTAGAGATGTGAGAGACCCATGAGGGGAGGAGGCTCGATTTCTTCACCATCACCCCATCACCTCTAGATATAAGTGAAACATTTAGAAAGCTGGGAAAACCTGGGTTATGTCAAGCTGCCATCAACATTATCAAAGCCAATGCTAGGCTAATACGAACCATTGACACCTACTGTTCAGCTGAGTACTACACACAGGGCAATGCAGTAAATCAGCACCTCTGCCCCAACCCTCCAGCCTTGTGAAATAGAGTGGCCATCCTGCAAACAACAGAGGCAGCCGAAAGCCTCTCTATACAAATGGAAGCATGACTTCAAAATTTTAACCATTGGTATCAACAAAATACAAAGAATATATAAAGCAAGGAAAGGGAAGGAAGTAGTTGAGCACTCTAGCCTACGACTAGCAAAATAACTTAAAAATCACTTTTTAAAAAAATAGTATTCTTGTACCTTGGAAACATCTCTTTAAGTCTTCTTGGAAGGAACAATGTGGGAAGGTTAACATCTAACAACGATATTGTGCCAATATACATTTACAATACACATGTGAAATACTTTCACTCTAAAAGGATTTGCCTAAATATGCTATTTAGTATGGGCGAGTACTTCACAAAATGAGCCTTTATCACCCAACCAGCTATGTGCAGAAAGAGACAGACTTACAAAAATGATTTCCAGTGCTTCCCAAACCTAATTTGTATGTGAACCACCTGGAGATAGTGTTCAAATGCAGATTCTGATTCAATAGGCTAGAACAGAGCCGAAGATTCTGCTTTCCTAACAAGCAGCCAGGTGACCTTGATATGCAGAGACCAACCTTAGCAGCAAAGATCTCAGCCACTGTTTCTTCACTAATATGCCTGTGCTCCCCATACTGGCCCCAGGAAACTGAGCTTTACACGGATTATTTATTGTGCATTTATATTTTTGATAATCTAAAAAATATACATTTTACTAGCTCAATGACAAGACTTCTCTTTTGCAGAAAAAATTGACAGGCGCTTTCAGATAATTGGTTTTCTTTAGTCAGCTTTTCTCCAAACAGAGTATGCAGACATTTTTTTGGTGGGTACTCAAGAAGAATTTTCCATAAAAGAGGTCTAGGTCCATACAATGACTTCTCGATCAGTTTTACCTTATTCAGCAGCATAGCCAACATCCAGCTGCAGGAAAAGGACTGCCATCTGGGAATGGACCAAAGGTTAGGAGGAAGGGTGAATTCTGAAAATCAAAAGAATTTACTGATTTCCTGTCCTCCAAACCTCTGACATGGATTACTGAACAAGTGGTCTGTGAGAACTTAGGGGAGATAAAAAGAGGCATTCACTAGAAAACAGCATGGTTTCACTGAGAATTTGTTATGCCAAACCCTTTATTTCCTTTTTGACAAGCTTATAAGAACAGTGGATTACAACAATGCTTTAGACAGCATATCTAGATTTCAGGAAGGTACAAGTCTCTTAAAACAGTCTTGTGGCCAGGACAAGAGAAATGCAGCCTAAATAATAATGTGTTGAACAGATTCACAGGTGGTTAAACAGAAGATTCAAAGGCAGAGGGTGGATGAAATAATGTCAGTCTAGGAACAGACCCCTTCACAGTCCCCTTCCTTCCTCCCGCTGCCTGCCTGCCAATCCCTCCCAACCTTCAAATTAGAGACAACACAAATCATACGGACTGAAATTGAAATTCTTACACATACTTACATAAGAACTTTACAAAAGAGGGATTCAATTTCAGTATACTTCACAGCAACTTCTCTTGATAAGGCCCCAGTAATTAAAATTTAATGACTTGTCCCTGTGTAAGTTATTTAAACTGCTTTCAGTGGCGATTTCTGCGCTTAAGGCTTAGAAAGGCTGGTAACAGAGGAGGTAAAGCAGATGACAGAGAAGCAGTACGGGTTTTTCCAATTAAAATTTAGGAAAGATAATGGAAAATGAGCTCCAGTAAACACTGTATTTATAAAGTATATAGGAGGAAGGAGGAACAGAGCAAAGATGTGTGTGAGGAGGGCTATCCTGAAGCTTTTTTACCATCTTATGCCATCCACATGATTCTGCCTCTCTGGGATCAGAGAGAGTCCCAGGAGGCAGCACGCATGAGTCTTTATTCTGAATCATAAATCAGAAAAGGATTTTGAGAAACCAGAAACTGGCCTCTTGATATGTTTGTAATCTTCAAATTGCCAGTTATGCATATATCACGGACACTACACAGAACAGAGAACTTTCCATCAAACAACTGATGACAGAAGGAAATTAATTTGTATAAAATGTCTAAGATATCTTTATTTCTTTTATTATAAGATAAATATAACTTTATTTTAGCCACTTAAAAATATTTATTCTGAAAAGCACAGAAGTGCTCAAAAACTACAGAAGTCATGTATAAAAAGAACATAGGAGCTAGCCTGCAGTGGTGCCAGATTTAGGACAATTTGTGCATCAAAGTATAATATCAATAATTATAACATCTAATTTTTAAAATTTTGATATACCAGTATACATGCTTCTTTATTAATGCATTGAATAACAAGATTAATGCATTAAATAACATCAGGTCTCAGAACTATTATAATTTCAAGGTTATGGTAAATTTAGAAAATATTATGAGATAAATACAATGACTATAAGGTGATACAAATACATCTGAAATAGCTGATTTCTAGTTGTGATAAAGTGATGTGTACTGTGAGTACTGGTATGACCTGTTGCCTACTTTCATAATTTAAAGAAATGTTAAATTTTAGTTAGAAGTAGTGAAAATAAATGTAATTATTTTCCATTCAAGTTCCTGCATTTGGTTGTTCAGGCTCTTAAGTCTCTTATTCTACAACAATCTTTTTTAAAGTTGTGGGATAATTTCAACATAAAATGTACATGAGATGATATTATTGAATTATGGTGAATTTTCATAGGTTTAACAATGATAATAAAAACCAGTAACAATAATACTGGGGTGGTGGGAGATCACGACCTGAGCTGAAATCAAGAGTTGGACGCTTAACCAACTGAGCCGCCTAGGTGCCCCAACATCTAATTTTAAAAATTCACAAATCCAAATTAATGGGGGAGATGAGGGAATTTCTTCTTGCAAAATGCCAGCTATTCGATGGAAAAGGAATGATAAAAGTAGAAAATAATCCCTTTGCAATCTCCAGGATAACTGATTCAGGCAAGAATCACCTATGAATACTAAAAGTTCTTGGGAAAAAATTATTAGGAAACAGAATATTCACCTAACCTCAAGCATCATCCCATGGATTACCTACTACTCATAAAAGGACAAATGTACTTGTATATGGGAAAGCTGTGGGGCCACCACTTAACCAAGTAACCCCATATCACCATCACCAACAGCAGGATGATCAGATCTCAGGTGACTCCTGGTGTGATGCTTAGGTAAGTTGTATCACCTCCACTGGCTTCTTGACAAAAATGCTAACCTGAACTAAACGTTGGGAAACAAGTAGACAAATTCAAAATGGGGAACATTCTACAACCGGTCTAAACTCTTCAAAACAATCAATGTTATAAAACAAAACAAAAGGAAGAAACATGAGGATCAAATGCAATGCATGAAACATGACTGCATCCCGGATTTTTTTTTTTAAAGTTGTGGGATAATTTCAACATAAAATGTACATGAGATGATATTATTGAATTATGGTGAATTTTCGTAGGTTTAACAATGATGATAAAAACCAGTAACAATAATACTGGGGTGGTGGGAGACTGTTTACTCTCAGGAAACATGAAAGTATTTAGGGGTGCTGTGTAATGGTGTCTGCAACTTACTCCTTAAAAGTTCAGAAAAAAATCACTTCTCAGCCTTTTGGCTAAGATCAAGTGTAAAAATTCAGAAAAAAAAAAATATAGACATGTAGAGAGAGAATCCAAGGTGACAGAATGTTAACAATCGATATAAAGAGTATAAATGTGTTTTTCTTTGTATTTCAACTTTTTCACAGTAATTTTTCAAAATTAAAGGCTGAGGGAAAGAGGATACAAACTTTTTTTAATTTAAACACTCATTAATGTTTCTTTTCCCCTCAACCTTACTTTTCCCATAAAAGCTTACGTTCCTCAACCTCATACCTCCTACTACGGAAGTTTCCAGTACTAACTTACCCTTGGAGTTTGACAGCAATTACAGTTCTCTCTGAACAATGCATTCAGTATTCTAAATCTAGATAGATCATAATAGAAATATATTTAACAATAAAATGGAGCTTCAAAAGTTTGATGAGCAGGGTAGTAAGAAGATAATAGATGAAAAGCTAAGGGCTCATTTCTGTTTCTCTGCTTTCCATTGTTTCCAAGGCAAGTACTTCAACGATTTCTTCAGAGATACTTACAGAAACGCTTTGGTAAAATTCAAAACTGTCCTTAGCGCAACGCTCCCCACCAAGTGAATAATGAAGTCAAACCGAAGTGATTACAAAGCTGATAGCTGTGTAACCCCAGCCCCGTCTTCCCACAGGAGACACTTAAACAACTTGGGGTTGAGGGGTGCCAACCCCCACACAGTCGAAAACCCACATATAACTTTATAAGTCAAAACTATTACCAGGCTACTGTTGACTGGAAGTCGTACCAATTACATACTATTAGCCAATAACAGACCAATAACAGCTGATTAACACATATTTTGTATATTGTATTATATACTGTATTCTCTCAATAAAGTAAGCTAGAGAAAAGAGAATGTTATTAAGAAAATTATAGGGGTACCCCGGTGGCTCAGTCGGTTAAGCGTCTGCCTTTGGCTTAGGTCATGATCCCAGGATCCTGGGATCGAGCCCCACGTCAGGCTCCCTGTTCCTCGGAGAGCCTGCTTTCTCCCTCTCCCTCTGCCCTCTGCTCTGCCTACTTGTGCTCTCTCTCTGTCAAATAAATAAATAAAATCTTTTTTAAAAAAAGAAAGAAAGAAAATTATAAAGAAGAGAAAACCTCCAAAAAATTTTCAATTATATTTATGGAAAAAATGACCCGAGTAAGTGGACCCACACAATTCAGACCTATGCTGTTCGAGCGTCAGTTGTACATGTAAAGGTCATCCTAAAATCACTCACAAAATTAGCCGGCAGAGATCAAGAAGAAAAATATTACAAAAAGCTGCAGGTTAAGTCAATGAGAATCAACCTAAATTGGGGGAATGCTATCTAAAACTGATGATGACAAAGCAGATGGCACACATATCCCCTTCTGGCGCTTGGCCCAAGAAATAGCAAACCAAGGAAGAATTCTTATGCAACAAATGAACACACTTTAGAGATGCTAAATCAAAACAAAACTTAACCTATTCTTCACTTGTTTGTTTCTCATGTTCTTATCATTAAAGAGAGAAAGGGATGAATGCACAAATAGTTTTAAAGGTAAGCTTTGTCATAATTTTTTTTATTTGACAGAGAGAGAGAGAGAGAGAGAGAGAGAGAGTGTGTGTGTGTGTGTGTGTGTGTGTGTGTGTGTGTGGCAGAGAGAGGGAGAGGGAGAAGCAGGCTCCCTGCTGAGCAGAGAGTCAGCCTCGGGGCTTGATCCCAAGACCCTGGGATCATGACCTGAGCCGAAAGCAGACACTTAACCAGCTGAGCACCCAGGCGCCCCAGCTGTCATATTTAAAACATATTTCCAATGGAAGGACTGCTTGAACCAAATTAACATATGATCTCACAAAACTAATTAAAATCCCTGAATAAATGCCTAGCCTCTTTTTATCTTTTTTTTTTTTACCAAAAACTGACTTTTGCTAAGAATTGCTTTCAAAAAGGTTAATGAATGATCCTTAACAACTAACAGGATAAAATAAAAAAGGAACCCAAACTAAAGTTATCTTTCTTTATTCAAAAATAGTAACAATCGGCTATGAAAGATTAAAGATAATTTGTTTAAGGATTTCTTTTTAGCTACCAACAACACATAATATATAATACACTAAAATAGTCACGATACTATTATACTAGGAAAAGTAGGGATTACTTTCTGTACTTTCAAAATCAGGCAGTTTAAAATGCTAGTAAATTTTCTCCACATTGGTATATGTTAAAAATATCAATAAAAAAGTAGTTTTGGGTTTAAGTTAGTAAGAGGTTTTATAGTTTATTCGCCCTAGCCAAATATCAAGAAAGCAACTTTTAATTTTTATTTTTTTTAAAGATGTATTTATTTATTCGAGAGAGAGTGTGTGTGCATGAGCAGGAGGAGGGGCGGAGGGAGAGAGAGAGCAAAGCAGACTCCCCACTGAGCATGGAGCCCGCTGCACAGGGGGGGCTTGATCTCAGGACCCCGAGATCATGACCTGAGCTGAAATCAAGACTCAGACACTTATGCGACTGAGACACCCAGGCGCCCTTCAAGAAAACAACTTTTAAAATTACAAAGGCATTTTAGAATTCTCACTTCTGCAGTAAATCCATATGTTAAGAATATCTTGCCAAATAAATGAATTGCTTCTAGCGATGACCCATTTTAAAAGAAAAATCTAACTAAAATTTTTGCAAGTGAAATTAAATTACTCTAATGGACTACTTACCTCAAAACCTACTTATGTGTTATCTACATTAAAACCATTCTAAAAAATAGCAAGAAATGCTCTTCCCTTAATAATACTTTTTCAAAAGTAAGCTAAAACAAAAAACCTAGATGTTACATTTCTATAAGATCTGTTGTCTCCATGTATTCAGTAAGTTTTACTGCTTTATTTTTTTTATAAAGATTTTATTTATTTGAGAGAGAATGAGATAGAGAGGGAGAATGAGAGGGGGGAGGATCAGAGGGAGAAGCAGACTCCCCGCTGAGCAGGGAGCCCTATGCGGGACTCGATCCCGGGACTCCAGGATCATGACCTGAGCCGAAGGCAGTCGCCTAACTAACTGAGCCACCCAAGCGCCCCTTTTACTGCTTTAAATAGTATAATTCTCTTGAAGTAAAATGAACACTGCTTAAGAGTTCTTTAAGCTTTAAAAAAACAATAAAGCAAGTTGCTCTTGTCATTAGAAACATCTTCATAATTAATATCTAATATTTATTGAGCATATTTTATATACCAAAAATGGAATAAATAATGTATTACCTTACCTATTCTTCAAAATAATCCTCTAAGGTAGATTATATTATTATCACCGTTTTAAAAGTAAGGAAACTAAATTCAGAAAAGTTAAGTAACTATGGCAGGTTGCTAGACATTGCCCAAAATCTACTCCCCATTCTTTCTTAGTAACAGAGTATCAGCTGGGCATATGGCCGCCCAGTCAGAGGATGCATCTGCCCGCCTCCATTCAGCTTCTGTGTGGTCATGAACTAAGTTCTCACCAATGGTTGTCACTGGTGAACGAGTTCTCAGAGTGAAGGTGATGCATGCACCTACCATGTTACATGCTTCTCTCCCTTCTTAGGCTAGAACACAAATGTGGAGCTGAGGCAGCTTCAACCATGCAGATGGTTGAACCCTAAGGGGTGGCAAAGCAACAAAATACAAGACTCGAGCAGCACTCAAAGGGCCTATCCATCCCAGACTACCCATCCAACTGTGAAATAATAGAAAAAAAATACAAGGTAGTCTCTGATCCCTGTTCCTGACACAGGGCTTTCTGAAACCCTTGTAATTTCCTAGGTGACAGAAGTGTCTTTTGCTCTAATAAGGTGACTTGAGGTGGGGTCCTGGAATGACAGCAGGTTATTGGAAAGAACAAGCCATGGATTAGAAGTCTGGAATTTTCAGCCCTGTCTTCCATTCTCTTGAGAAGAGAGAAGGGCTGCAAATAGAGTTAATGATCTCTCTCGTGCCTACGTGATGAAGCCTCCATAAAAATCCCAATAGCACAGGGTACAAAGAGATTCCAGGTGGGTGAACACATTCATGTCCTGGGAGGTGGTGCACCCCAACTCCACAGGGAAAGAAGCCCCCGCCCTCGGGACCCTCCCAAACTTCACCCAATTATCTTCATCTTGCTGTTCATCTGTGTCCTTTACCATATCCTTTAATAAATTGGGAAACATAAGTTAAGTGTTTCCCTGAGTTCTATGAGCTGCCCTAGCAAATTAATCTAAACCAAAGGTCATGGGAACCTCCAATGTGTAGCCAAGTTGGCCAGAAGTTGGACATAACCTGGGGACCTACTACTTGTGACTGGCATATGAAATGGCAGCGTGTGAAAGTGAGCCCTTAACCTGTAGAACCTGATGCTGTCTCCAGATACACAGTGTCAGAAATGAGTTAAATTACAGGACAACCAGCTGGTATGCCAGAGGATCGCTGGGTGGGGGGACACCTACACAATTTTGGTAACCGGAAGTGTCTGAAGTGAAGTGTTCTGTGTGAAAGTAAAGGAGACACACGGGAGGGAAGGACTGAAGTTTTTCCAAAACACCACCTCAGGTAAAAATAAGCGAAATAGCAAGAGAAAATATTAGACAGAAATAAGCTTCTATCATTAGGTAATTTTGACGAAGTGTTTATTACACCAGCTTATTAGCTCATACCCAAACAACCATAGGAACTGGTAACAGAATTGGGGTGCTGATGTTAAATATAAAATAGGAGGCACTGGCTTAGAGATTGGGTGCTAGGTAACAAGAAAGAAGATGTTGCTAACTGAAAAAAGGTCCTAAACCAGTGACCTTTGTTTGTCACAGTAAGATAGTTGGCGTATCTGTCACCTGAGACAACCTCTAAGGCAGGGGACAACATACCGACAGAACCTGTTGCCCTAAGGAAAAGTAGATGGAAAGTGCAAGAATGGGCCATTCCTATAATCCCAGGTATTTAACTACCCAACACTGATATGAGCTATTGTCACAAAAAAATCCTAGAACTAACAAAGGTCAGAGGCTTCCCTACCTTGTACAACTAAAACATCAGTGATAAGATGCCTTAACAAGCCTGTTTCTAGACTAATTTCATCCCTCCCTCAATAGGAATTAACAGCACTACATAAACCTTCTCACATTTTGGAAATTGAGAAGTGGACTATTTTATTTCCCCAAAATTTGTTGGGGGAAAACAAAGTTTTAATCTTAAATACCACAGTTACCCAGTAAGCCTTTTGTTTCACTTTAATGTTACACATATCTAAAAATAAAACAATTAATAAAACACATCATTGCAAACATATTTCCTTTAGAAATAGTTCATTGTTTTAACTGAAGAGCATAATTTGCTTCACTTGTTCTCTCTTTCTTAATATTTTTTTATTTCCAAATTTACCTAAAGACTTGGAACTTCATTCAAGGTCAAGTTGTTTCTTTTTTTTTTTTTTAAGATTTTTTATTTATTTTTTTAAAGATTTTTTATTTATTTATTTGACAGAGAATGAAAGACAGTGAGAGAGGAAACACATGCAGGAGGAGTGGGAGAGGGAGAAGCAGGCCTCCCACGGAGCAGGGAGCCTGATGCAGGGCTCGATCCCAGGACCCTGGGATCATGACCTGAGCCGAAGGCAGACGCTTAACGACGGAGCCACCCAGGGGCCCCTAGGTCAAGTTGTTTCTTTAAAACAATTGGGAAGTCGTTATAATCCTCAAATATATATCTAAACAAAAGTTCTCTATATTATGGTCGTTATGTCTGTATTTTCATTATATGAAAGTGTAATTCCTAACAGAATGTCTGACTGTGCTGCCAACTTAAAAATTCACAGTACTTAACTTCACCCACCCCCACCTCCTGCAAAGTGGAGACTAGATGTATGAATAAAATTAAGTGCAAGAAAACAACAAGTCTTAAAAAGCACTAGTCAAAAAACTAAGAAAAATTATAGAAATAAAACTTTGTCTCAAATGTCAATTCCTCCTTGATAAACACCAAAACTTATCCAAGAAATGCCTTCTGTCTACTTTTGCTGCATGATACTTTTATAGCCTTCTGGTCTATTCAGCACTTGTGTATTTTCTCCTTAGGAAACCTTTATTTTATCATATTATTTACCTTCCTGCTGTGATGGAAGAAGCTTACATTACAAGTAAGGAGACTAGATCCTAATTTAAACACTATCACTAAGTGACCCTATATCCCAGACTACCAAGGACTGTCCCCATTTGTGTCTGCTGTCCCAATATAATCATCTCAAAGGTATCTCAGGCTGAAGAGAAATTATAATGAGCACACTACTAACTAGCCATGTGAGCTTGAGCAAGTCACAAAACTTCTTTGGAAATCAGTTTCTTCTTTGGCCAAATGAGAATAACCTCTATGCTACAGCTTGTGATTGTAGGAGATAACATAGGTGAAAGACATGGAAAAGTTCTATATAAACCCGTTATTGTTAACAAGAACACAAGAGAGATCCAAATGTATTTTAAGAAAGAGGAGCTTGCACTGTTACCCTTTAGCTTGCTTTGCACGACTCCAAAAGTCTTAAAAGATATCATGGAAAGTCATTTAACTTTGTTGGGTCTTGCTTCTTGAACTATAAAATAAAATGGATACACTAGACGATCCCTACAGTCCTCCTCAACATTAGAAATGTTATTATCATAATTACTCTAATCAACTTTCTCCAATTATCATAAACATATCTTTTATGTGGTATCCATCAAACAGGCTACCCCCTGAATTTATATATTTCTGTACCTCCATCACAGTCATAAATCCAACTTGCAAGCTTATTTGGCTGGACAGCGTGATTTTTTTATTTTCATTTTTAAATTATTTGCCCATTTTTTAAAGTAAGACTTCACATAAAAATTCTCATTTCTGTTTTCTCTTTAAAAAAACTAGCTTATCCAGCATCTTGGGGCACTAATCTGGTAGGAGCTGGGTAACAGCTGTCCCTTTAGAAACTGCATGTAAGGTCCAGCTTACCAGAGTCGTCATCTAGTTTGCTCCGCAGATTTATGTTACCTGCTTACATGGTGTAGAGAGTTGAGTTTGCTCCCCAGATATACAAATGGCCACTCACATCTATTTACATAACTAAACCTGTTACTTTCTATCCCTAAATATGTTTCCCCAATAGACTACTCATTTATCAATGAAATTCAGACTATGAAATGCCGTGTTGGTTACTTATTCAAAAAGACTACAAGAATTCTTATCCCTACACTATTTTTTTATTTAGATGCATAAAAATAATAAAACATAGCAATTTAAGGTTTCAACTAGGATTTGGAAGTTGGATTCCATTTAATTTTGTAATTTATTTATTTCCTAATGCCTGACATGGCTTCAAGTCATTTAAAAAATTTTAAATTTTACCAACTTAAAAATGGGAAAACAAGTGAGGTAATGTCTAAGTCTGGGAAGAAGCATAAAATAATACTTAGTTGTGTCTAATGAAGAATGTATTATGTAGCAAAATCTGAGAAACTCATTAAGTTTACTAACCTATTTAAGAAAACTATCAAGTTGACTATTTCTGTAGATGCTGCCATACAAAGGAAAAAAATTAACAATATACTAAAAAGAACTGATATAGGTATGTGTACATCTATGTACACAATATTCACAATATTCACAATAGTGAAAAGGTAGAAGCAACACAAGTATCTATTAATGGATGAGTGGATAAACAAAATGTGGCATAGGCATACAACAGAATATTATTCAGCCTTAGAAAGTAAGGAAATTCTGTTGTATGCCACAACCTGGATGAACCTTGAAGACATTATGCTAAATGAAATAAGTCAGTCACAAAAAGGCAAATACTGTATAACTCCACTTAGATATCTACAGTAGTCAAATTCGGAGAGACAGAAAGTAGAATGATGGTTTCAGGAACTGGGGGGAGGGAGAAATGGGGATTTTTTTGTTTAATTGGTACAGATTTTCAGTTTTTCAAGATGAAAAGTGTTCTGGAGATTGGTTATACAACAATGTGAATGTACTTAACATTACCGAGTTGTACATTTAAAATGGTTAATTGAGATGGCAAAATTTTGTTATGTGTATTTTACCTCAATTTAGATATTTTAAAAATACACACATGGATGTTTAAAAAAAAAAAAAGCATATACCCATAAAAAGGGGTGAAAAAACAGAGATAAAAAAGGTGAAAAAGATAATAAATTGTTTCAAAATCTTGAAAGAAAGAAAGAAAGAAAGAAAAGCCAATCAAATGTAACATCACATTGTAGCAGACAATGGTAAAATTCCATAGGACAGGGAAGCACCTCTGGAAATAGCCGAGTAAGAACCTCTCAAAACCTGCTCCTCCATAAAAGCATAAAAGCTTTCCTACCAAAAATTGTCAAAAATCAACTTTTTCAAAATTATGGAAATTAACAAAAAGCTTACAAAACTACAATGATAATTTAGTCATGAGAAATGGCTGAATCTCAGTAAGAATACTGAGTTTTGCGGGATTTTAATTTACCCTGTTTCCATCACTCTATCCCTAGCATCACAGTACCCTTGAAAACCAGCATCCTTGCAGCCACAATGACTGAGAAAACCAGCATTCTAAAGGTCCCTGAGAAGGCAAAATGGGTTTGGAGTTCCCTCAAAAAGGCCCTCTCCCAGAGAACTGTCATTATTTGAACTGGCAGTTATCTGGAAAAGCCCCATTCTCAGGGCTTGTGTTTATCGGACCTAACTCAGAGATCACTCAATGGGAAAAACTCTAGCCCCTCAGCATTTGTTGAAAACAATTTTTTAACAATGAAAATGCCTGGGGCAGTAATACCAGCAGGGGGTGGGCAGGAATTTGGGGAATGAAGTGTCCATACAAGGATTTGAAAAGCTCTGACATATTCCTTGGGCTCTAGAAGGCCAGATACATATGCAGCACTATGCACATGCACAATAAATACCTGAGACGACCCTAATCTTTCACTTCTGGCTGACATTGAGCCTCTATGCCTGCAGCATTGAAGGCTATGGCTGAGTTGTCAATGGCATGGTTGATGGTCGAAGGTGTGCCCCAAAATGCACCTGGAGCTTCTCTGCACAGACTGAAAGACTTATTCATTCCAGGCATTTAAAGAAATTTCTGTCAAATCATTAGCTGACCACTAAGGTAACCAAGCAGAGGCTTCAGTAGCCACATGTGACAACAAAAATGAAGACTTTACAGAATTTATTTAGAAAAGTCTGTAAACAAACAAATAACAACAGAGAGCAAAAACACCAAACCCTGGGGAGAGAAGGAAATCTCATTTTCAGAGTTGCCATGAAATATCTGAAATGTCTCCTTTCCAACAAAAACTTGCAACACACACACAAATAAATAGGGAAGTATGGTCCATACATAGGAAATAAAGTAGTAAATCAAAACATGTCCCCGAAAAAGCCAGATGGGGGATACTAGACAAAGCTTATTTAAATATGCTATTATAAATATGTTCAAATTATTAAAGGAAACCATGTCTAAAGAACTAAAGGAGAATATAAAAACAATATTTCACCAGAGAATATCAATATAGAGACAGAAATTATTTTTAAAAACACAGATTAAAAATTCTGGTGTTGAGGGGCACCTGGCTGGCTCAGTTGGTGGAGCATGTGACTCTTGATCTCAGGGTCATGAGTTCGAGCCCCACACTGGGTGTAGAGATTACGTAAATAAACATGTAAATCTTAAAAAAAAATTCTGGTGTTGAAATATACAATACCTGAAATGGAAAATTCACTAGAGGTGTGTTCAATACCAAATCTGAATAGGCAGAAGAAAGAATCAGTGAACTTGAAGATATGTCAACTGAGATTATCCAGTCTTAGGAACAAAAAAAAGAATGAAGAAAAATTAAGAGAGCTTCAGAGACCTATAGAACAACAAATATTGTATCAATACATGCATACAGGGAGTCCCAGAAGAAAAGAAAAGGGACAGAAAGAATAATGAGATAATGACCAAAAACATTTGACGAAAACATTAATCTATACATCCAAGAAGCTCAACAAACTCAAGGTAGGATAAACTGAAAAGAATTCCCACCAAGACACATCAGAGTCAAAATGTCAAAAGACAGACAGAAACTTAAACACAGCAGGAAAGTCTCATCACATAAAAGGGATTCTCAACATTAACGGTTGATTTCACATCAGGCACTATGAAGGCCAGAGGGAAGTGGAACAACATATTGAAAGCAACCAAATAAAAAGGTAAAACAAGGCTCCTACATCCAACAAAATTATCCTTCAAAAATGAAGGAGAAATTAAGACATTCCCATTTAAGCAAAAGTTGAGAGAATCTGTCACTACCAAATCTGTCCTTCAAGAAATACTAAAGTTAGTCCTTGAGGCTGAAATGAAAAACACCAAACATTAACTCTAAGACATAGGAGAATAGGTAAAGCTAACTACACAGTTAAATATAAAAGACAGTATAAATGCATTTTTTATAACCGTTTCTATTATCTGATTTAAAAACAACTGCACAGGCAATAATAATAAAAGTGCAGTGATAGGCTTACAATACATAAAGCAAGGAATGGAGCTATAGTGAAATAAAGTTTTTGTATACTTTTGAAATTCATCTTAACTAGATCATTTTAAATTTAAAAGTTTACTGTAATCCCCACAGCAAACACTAAGAATATAACTCAAAAAATATAACAATATTATCAAGAATGATAAAGACTTATGAAAATCCTCTTCTCCAGAAAAGCAACATGGGAATTAAAATGGCACACTAGGAAATAGATATTTAAGACAAGGCAAGGCAGTAATGGAAGAACTGAAGCATAAAGAAGACCTGAGGCATACAGAAAACAAACAGCAAAAAGTTAGACATTATCCACCTTATTATCAGTAATTAACATTAAATGAAATGAACATTCCAGTCACTCTAGCTAAACACTAATCGAAAGGCAGAGATTGGCATAATATATTTTTTAACTGATCCAACTATTTGCTGTCTAAAAGAGATACTTTAGATTCAGAAATACAAATAAGATGAAAGTAAAAGGATGGAAAAAGATATGCTATGCAAAGAGCAACTAAAAAAAGAGTTGGATTGGCAATACTAATATCAGACAAAATAGACTTTAAGACAAAAATTGTTACTAGAGATTAAGAAGTATATTTTGTAATGATAAAAGAGTCAATTCAAAAGGAAGACATAATAATTATAAACATATATGTTCCCAAGAACAGGGCTGCAAAACACGTAAGTATAAACTGACAGAGTTGAAGAGAGAAAGACAATTCAACAGTAGTTGGAGATAGCAAGACTCTATTTTTCATAGCTTATATAACAATTAGAAGATACATACATACAAGGATAGGTATGACAGCAAAAGCACAAGGATGAAAAAAAATAACTGGACTTCATTAATATTAGAAATGATTGTGCTTCAAATGACACTATCAAGAAAGTAAAAAGATAATCCACAAAATAAGAAAAATATTTTCAAGTCATAGCTCATAAAGGTCTAGGATCCAGAATATAAAAAGAATTCATACAACAAAAAAGTTTAAAAATCAGCGATGAATTTGAATAGACATGTCTCCAAAGAATGGAATTGGTTGCCCAACTTTGTAAATATACTAAAACTCACTAAATTCTACACTTACAATGGTGAATTTCATGGTATGTAGATTATATTTGAAGAAGGCTATCATTTTTTTTTTAAATCAGTGAGGAAAATGGATACCAACAGAATGACTTTCCAAGATAAAAAATAAATTATAGTTTGTCTTATAATTATTTCAGGTCAACAAACATTCACTAACCCAGACTGTGCTAAATGCTGGGATGTGAAGATAAATAATAAACAGTCCTGACCCTTGAGGAACTTAGTTTTTAACAAAAAACATAATAATAAATCTTTGGAAAGAATTTTGATTCCTTCCCCTAATTTTCACTTTCAAAATGTATAAAATGCTAATTTTACCATGACAAACTTCAATTGGATATCCAATTCCAGCAAACTTGAAATATTAGCAGGCACCCAAATCAACAACCAGATGCTAAAGAAAAATTAACTCAAATTCTATCTCTAGTTGCACTTCTCTCCCAGCACAAGAAGGTCCAAGTTGTGGTCCCGCCTCCCAGCCCTGACTGCCATGTTATAGTGTACAATCCCAGCTTGAGTGTGCCAAGGAATTTGCACGTCTCCATTTCCTCAACCTTGTCCCAAACCCCTTTCAGATTTTACAGGACCTAAATTTTATTCCTTTAGGGCCCCAACTCCTTCTTTCAAATACCATTAGTTACTAAGGTTCTCCAGATATATATTTGGTCAAGTCATCAACACAAATGCAGCTCCCTTCTTTTATTTCTTTTACTTACTAAAGATCCAAAATGGTCCCTACTAAGACCAAAACACCACTACCTGTGTTTGGTGCCCTGCACTCCAAGAGCCTGGCATTGATGCTATCTCATATGTTCTGTTGCTCCAGAACAAGAGTTGTAAAACAGATGCAGACAGCATATAAATTTTGTTTGGCCTGTGCTGTTCTAAAAACATTTTAATTATCACTCAAGAGATGTTTTACATACAAACTCACATTTTTAGCTTCATTTGGAAAATGTGAAGATTTGGTCATGTTGGACCCAAATTTCCATGTGACAACAACTAAGTGAGCTGAGTGGCATCCCTTCTTTCCCCTTGGACGAAGAATGCCCTCCATGGTCCTCACCACTCCACAAGGTTTCCATGCACAGCACATCCCGCTGGTTTTATCTGTGACCTGTTGGCTCTGGATGCATTAAAGTTTAAGATGAATCCAAGCCCAGAGCGTCAGAAGTTGCTTCTGAGAATAAAGGTAAGACATCTTCCTTTATTTTCAGTTTTAGGTTGCATGGCCATGTTTTTCTGCCTTTGCCAAGCTCTTCTAGTTTCTCACTCCACCAACTGCTTCAAATTCCTGTCATCATTATCATGTCTGGCACGTAAGTATCACCCACTTAAATTACTCCAAGACACTCCTACAGAGGCATCTTCTGGCCTGGAAGCTCCGATGCAGGATAATTTCAGGCCACCCTGCAGAAAGCACTGAGGATCTCATCCATAGACTGAGGAAATCTTCATTTCCAGACTTACTTCTCTTTGACAATAAATGCTCCTCCTAAATTTCTGAATTCTGGTAAGTTAAAGCAATGCTTCTCAAACTTTACTGTGCATAATACTACACAGCTGGGGATCTTGTTAAAATGCAGATTCTGGTTCAGTAGGTCTGGTGCAGGACCTGAGATTCTGCATTTCTAACAAGTCCAGGTGATGCTGATGCTGCTGGTCTGTGGATTACACTTTGAACAGCAAGGAGTTAGAAGATGTATAAAGGAAGAAGGAGGTTTCTGAGATTAGAATTATCTGAATGACTTAGACCCCCAAGACTTGACTTTCTGCCATTTTAACACTACAAAATCTTAATTATTTAGTATCTGTGCCAACTTAATATCTGATTTATATATATAACAGCCTTTAATGGTCTGTGAGAAACAGGTGGTTCTTTCCACCATTAGGCATCGATGACTGTATATTCACTCCATGACCGATACTGAGCATGATACAGAGGGGTCAGCCAAGTTTCCATATATTTAGAGTGCTTAAAACCTAGCTGGCAAAAAGGCTAATAGGAAACAAAACAACTAGTATAACATCTAAAGCAAAAGATGAGAGGTGCCTGAGTGGCTCAGTTGGTTGAGCATCTGACTCTTGATTTCGGGGTCATGAGTTCAAGCCCCACATTGGGCTCCATGCTGGGGGTGGAGCCTACTTGAAATAAATAAAAAATAAATAAATAACTTTAAAAATAATAATAAATAAAGCAAAGATTATGAAGATATTGACTGCTATAAAATAGTGGTTCCTAAGAGGGTGGCATATTAGCATCTGGAGGGAAAGATGACAAACCAAACACTTCCCTCTATCCCCCCCAAATTATGATACTGATTCTGCCCACTCTTATTGTCAATCACTGACAAAGGAAGCTATCTATACTTCTAGGAATGCCATATTCTTCGGAAGGGTAACACAGGGAAACTACTGTTTTCAGATTGTACACAGAAACACAATGGAGATAGGGGGCCTGGAAGGGTAAGTGGAATTGGTGGGCATTCCAGGTGGGACATGCTTCCTGTGGTAAAAGTACTGAGGGAAAGATGAGTCTGGGGTATTTATGGGATGGAAAGAAGACCTGCCTAATAAGAGTAAACCAGAGTGCTCCCCTCACCACCACCCCCTTCTGAGTAAAGGAAGCACAGAAAGGATCGCCTAAGAACTTGATGACCACTTATTAAGAAAACTAAAGAGATATTCCTTCACAGGAAGGCTGAACTAGTTTGTCTCTCAGGTCTTTTCCAATTTTTCCTCAGTTGAAGAAACAAAATTTCAATTTTCCTCTCACACATATTTCTAACCTGAGTAACCTGCCTTGCCTGCTGTTGAACATGGGAAATGACCAAAGAGAATATGACTGTGTAAAAGCCCCTATAAATTTATGAAAACAATAGCCTAAATGGCTGCATCAGGTAAATTTCTCCCGCTGCTCAGCATCCCCAGTTCCTCAAAACTGTTCTCATAGGTCTTACTTTCAACCCGTGTCATCAGTTATCTCTGTGACTCTTCTCTGAACCCCGTTCAGATGATCCTCATCCCTCTCACACAGGCAAGCGATGAGGTACACTTCTGGTCTTCCCTGACTACTCCGTCCAAAGAAGTCTCAGTTACGCTCCATGTTCTATCAATATCCCCCTCTACAAAGCACTGACCACACTTCCAACTATACTTTTTTCATTTTTTTACTTAGGAAATATTTCAAATATGTATTCAGAAGTTCATATAGTTCAGAAGTATAATAGCAGCCCATATACCACCACCCAGATTTAACAAATAGAAACATTTTTGCCACATTTGCTTTGCAATTATGTATTTATTTGTTTATCATATCCTTGTTGCCTGTCTCCTTCTAGATTCTCTGTTGGACCTGGGCAGGGCCATGTCTAATTACTAACCTCTTTTATTTTTTTTTTTTTAAAGATTTTATTTTTTTATTTATTTGAGAGAGAGAGAGCATGTGAGGGGGAGGGTCAGAGGGAGAAGCAGACTCCCTGCCGAGCAGGGAGCCCGATGCGGGACTCGATCCCGGGACTCCAGGATCATGACCTGAGCCGAAGGCAGTCGCTTAACCAACTGAGCCACCCAGGTGCCCACTAACCTCTTTTATACCTATCACTTCGCATACAGCCTGGCTCATGTACAGCTCTCAGTGTTTGTGCAACGAATAATGCATGAATGCCTTCTGTCCTTGAAGTAAATAATGGTAATCAATATAGAAAGTTATTAGACAAAACACAAAGACTCCTTCTTTATTTAAGTTCAAAAAAAACGGAAACCAATCTTTATTGAAAAATGAGGGTTCAAATTTAAATGTGTGCTCTAACTGGACCCTACACATTAGAGTGGGCTAGCTGAGCAAGAAGCAGAGGCCCTCCCTTAGAGGCCCTCATCCCTCCTGCCCTGGGTAGCCCATGTACCTGCCTGATGACATGGAGATACAGGAAATGAGCTCACAAAGTCTCTTCTAGTTTAAAGATGCCAACTTAAAGATGGAAAGAACAAAGGAAAAGAGGTAAGACAGGAGGGAAGATGAGAGGGAACGAGGGAGGAAGGCCTATGCACAGAGAATCCAAGACCACTGGAGATCCTTTATTTTTCTAGGTTAGGTCAGGGGCAATATAGATCATGTCCTGAAAACTTCTGAGTATCAAGTCCATTTGTCTGGAATGAAGCCAAGCCTAAGGCAAAAGTATATAAAAGGTCATGTCCAATTGTTAGCTTTCTCCACCTCCTTCTACCTGTACTCCATGCCACCCAGTATCTTAAATCAAAATCCTAAAAGCCTGGGTTCCTCCTGGCGTGGTTCTCTACATGCTCTCAAATACCACAGATACACTTGTACCCTCTCCCCATCAAAATTAGCGGGTCTAAGTTCTATTTCTTTGTGCTCTTATTCTCTCAATGGGTCACGAAGAGGAAATATGGTTATTATTTAAAGGACTGTCCATCACCGAAAATATAACCTCCTTAAAACCCTTTATGGTCAATATGGATCTCCAACTTTGTCTAATGAAAAAATTTCTTAGTCCTAAGATTGCGGCAGATTGTTCTATTTGTTAACAATTCTTCCTTCCCTCCGTCCTTGACATCGCTCACTGTGGGCAGAGCGTATTACTGAGGTATGCCACTTGCTATAAGAGAAATGGTTTCTCATCAGCATCATGACAAAAACATTTCTCTTATTCCACAGATAAAATATTGTATGTGTGCCTTTCCTCTAAACAGCTAGCCTAGGTCAGCATGGAGAAGCAGTCTTATACTCCCTGCCTGTCACTCTGCACGGCACACTCATATACTCAGGGGCTGCAATTTGGCTGTACGCAGTTTTTGCTCTTTCTTTTAGTATTTCCTCAAGATCAGAAGGCACTACATCTGCTCTGTCAATGGAGTAGCATGCAGACTGGCTTCTAGGTACAACTCCTTTTCTTTACGAAGCTCTCACCTTCTTCTATGAACATGAAAACGAGTGCTCCGTAAGTCCTGCCCCTGGAGCAACGCTTCCAGTCTCATTAATGACAGCCAAAAGAAAAATCTCCTCTCTTTCAGCGCAAGTTTTCAGCGATAAATGAACAAAGCATCACCAAGCGCTCTTCCTGGAACAAATGCCAAGAGCTGATTCATTCTCTGCATGACCTCAGTGGTTTCATCCAACCATAAAGTGAAATATCTCCTAGTACGTACTTGATAGTAATCACTCTTCCACATGCTACTCCACTTCTATTAGGCAACAAACAGCCAACCGTGTCACTTGACAAAGGAATCCTGTCAATAACTTCTGGTTTCTCTTTGAGGACAATGTTTGTCTTTAGCCATCCGGCCGATTTTGCAAGTGTCTATTCAATAATATGACTCATTCTTACTTTTGCTACACGAGTCCTTTAATGTTGCCGCTAGAGTGTTCTCGTCTCTTACCTACCTCTAGCAATATAATATGTTAATTTTGTAATGGAAAGCATTATTGTGTGCTTGCCCTGGAAAACTTCAATGTATAACAGAGAAGCCACTGTGCTTTGTTTGAAAATGACACCAAAACATCCATGGCTTCATGCCACTATTGGACAGTTTCATAACAGGCAACGACAGGGAATGAGGAGCGAATGGATGGCAAACCCAAGAAAAAAAACAGTTTTAAGCAAGTCATCATCATACTTCCATTTGCACTTTTCAGTTCCAGTTACTGTTTTGAACTCCTCACTCTCACGGATTCCCTTGTTTTTATACATACAGATTTCACATTTTATATTCGCAGTGGGATTGAGTTCTCTGAGTATATTTAGGACATTTTCACACTTCGCAGAACCACTTTTGAACCACTGATCTGTTTTTGCAAAATGGGGATACAATTTAAGAGTAGCGACAACCAAATATATGCTATTTTGACAAACAAGAAGCCAATGACACAAAAAGTTTATTAACCAAGATGAAGTGCACTATTTATGAGATGTACGCTATATTGACCGGGGCAGGCTTCAGAGCACAAAGACAACTTTTTAAATATTATAATGAGTTTTAAGAACATAATGGGATTTCACCTGAAATTGTAATCACTCTTGTGTCTTAAGGTCCTACATGCTCTGCCACTCCTATACCACTTTTCTGATTTCATTTCCAGCTCCCCCCAGCCGCCCCACCCCATCCGTGCTGGTCTTCTTGCTATATCTTTATCACATACTTCAGGCTTTCACACGGGCTCTTCCCTGTGCCCAGAACATTCCCCCTCAGGTATGTGCATGGGTAACTTCTCTCACCTCCTTCAAAGTCTTGGCTTAAGGTTAAGGTCTTTTTCTCCATGAAGGCTACTCAACTACCTTGATCCTGTTCTACCGTCCCATTGTTCCAAAGTATGTACTTCCTCTTAGCATGCTATATAACTTACTTACTCATTTTTTTTACTCTCTTATCTGTCTCCCATCCATCCCTCCACCCCAAAATAATGAAAACTTCACAAGGGTAGGGATCTTTTGTTTTATTCATTGGTACATCCTCAGCATCTAGATCAGATACTGACTTGTGAAAGGTGCCCAATAGTAGCTGAATGAATGAATGAAATTTTTTCATTGCTTTTCCTTTCTAACCACCAAACTCTCTGCAGATCTTTGAGAACTAAACAGAAAACGAGCACCATCACAGGTTTTTAAACAAGAATTATACTAACAGATAAGTATTCGAACTACACAGGGTCAGGAGATGACTTAAAGTTTAGAGAGGCTGGATGCAGAGAGTTTAGTTTTAAAGTCAGTCCATGAAAGAGGTTATGAGGGCCACAATTTTCCAAATAACTAAGCATTCTTTAGTGGTTTATTTCAATCCCACAGGACACATATCTATAGATATATGATCAGTGTTCATGTAAACATATATACATACACATATACGCATGCACACACATAAACAAATATGCTGAGCAAATTTAGAAGAAGCTAAAGACATTTTTTCCATCATATGGGTATTCTTCATATAAAAGCTAATGACTCGGGTCCTACTTAAGATGACCATACATCATTGTTTTCCTGGGACAGTCCCAGCTTATACCTGTTGATCCAGTGCCCCTTCCGGTTATTATTCCCTCTTACTCTCAAATGTGTCCTTGTCTGGACAGAAGAATTACATGTCACCCTACTTATAAAGGAGATACAGAAATTCCTTCCTATTCAGGCATGCTGACCTCAGTTTTGAGGATCTTAGTGGAGTGGGTATGGAAAAGGTGACAACCATAATTAACTATAACACCTATCGGCCAGCACTGCAAGTGAACTATTTCAAACAGGCAATTCTTCAGCAAAATCGTACAGCAACTGTTGCAGAAGTAGATGCCACAAGCTCCAAATATCTAGCTTTGGAACCCAAACCCCTACCAGGTCGCCTGCACAATCTCAAACCCCTATGAGAATTTTCACACGGTGAGCAGGCACACCAAGTTCTTCTCTGTAAGCCCTCCATATGAAAAGCTGAGACCCAAACCCAAGACTGGAGTCAGAAGAGAAGATCGAAGGGGCGCCTGGGTGGCTCAGTTGGTTAAGCAACTGCCTTCGGCTCAGGTCATGATTCTGGAGTCCCGGGATCGAGTCCCACATCGGGCTCCCTGCTCAGCAGGGAGTCTGCTTCTCCCTCTGACCCTCCCCCTCTGATGCTCTCTGTCTCCCATTCTCTCTCTCAGATAAATAAATAAAATCTTTAAAAAAAAAAAAAAAAAAAAGAAGAGAAGATCGAAAACAAAGGTTCTTCTATTATCCTGTGGCCGAGAGCTTGGAAACTAGAAGAATGTTGAGTCACGTCTTCACAACAACACTTGTGTTCTGAACTCTCAGTAAATATCCCAAAACTGAACCAAACACTAAATCTTGAAATTTGCATTCACATTTGCAAGAGCCATGCATCTGCTAGGTCTGCAAATAGGTTTTGTCAAAGCTCTTCTCCCAAGTCCCAGAAGTTATCCCAATTCCTGTCAGCCCGCAGTAAATGGGCAAGTGTAACTCTTCTTATTCTTGAAGACAATAATAACATAAGCTTAGAGCCATAGTAGACACTTAACAACTTAAGGATAAAAATATTTATTTCCTATACGTGTAAACAGATGGCAAGCAATGACCTCATTCTTCGATCTTCTATCTTCCTATTTCTTTTTTCTGTATGTATTTTCTGGTTTAATTTTTTTTAACCTTTCTTATCTTTACATATAACAAATAAAAGACTAAATAAAGCAAGACTCAAAATCTGAGGACAGGAGGGTGTAGTAAAGAAAAGTCAAGGTTCCTTAACATCTAGGATGACTGTATAATTTATCAGCCAAACCACGGCACTTCTAAATGTCAAAAGGGATGCTTTTGATAACTAACATAGGTCAGTAGGAATAAGCTGGGACCATTGTAGACAAACTAGGAGTTCTGGTCACTCTCCTAATTCCTCATTCATATTCCCATACAAAAGACATCCTGTGTGTAAAGAAGTAACCTCTGCCTGTGTTGGATCCACCGAACTTCAAATATAGCCCTCTCTCTTTCAGGCCAGGCCTGGCTTCTGACAATGAAACTAGAAATGTTTTCACGCCATGCTGCCATTCCCTATCCAACACACCATGCAAAACTGGTTCCATTTTTACCCAAGAAAACAAGCCACACACGAGAATGTGGATCCAGGCCAGGCCCATAGCAAGCCCCAGACCTGGAGCCTCGGGTTTCTCTTAAAGCAACACTTCACAAGAGAGACAGCAACCTGGGGAGAGGGTACACAGATCCAGCCACAGATTTAACAAGTATTTTGAATGTTAGATCTTTCGACGCTAGGGCACCCACTGAAACTGGACACAGCCCAAAAGCCACCTCTCCTGCAAAATGCATTCACCCAAAAGGTTATACCATCTGTCCTCAATTACAGGTAACAACTTTAGTTTCTTTGTCTTTTGCTGAGATCAGGGGTGAAAAGGGCTTTGAAAAGAATAAGAAACCATGTTTTTCTCTCAAGATCACATTGCCCAAGTTAAACAGAGCTAATGCTTACTTTTATTCCATACTTCTTATTCAGAGGGGTCAAACATCGCTCATGTTCTTCATCAAATCTCGTCCTGTGGCTGGTGAATATTAATTTACTGAGATATCTTCCCTCACAATCACTGAGGGAAGACCAGTTTTGCAATCTACAGCACACAAAGAACCTATAATGGTGGTTGGAGCAGAAAAGCTCCAGCTGGCTTATCTCAAATGTTCAGAATGACTTTGATTCTTCACGGACTCCACAGTCATTCATAAAGATTCACTGCCAAAGGCTGCTCAATGTTGTGATAGAGGCAATGGTAAAGCAAATGTCTTAGGCTCAGTAATTACAGAAGCTGATTCTATCCATAGCTGAGGGTCTGAGGGCAAGTGCTAGAAGTCAGGGAATCACCTGTCTTAGAGATGGTGGAAGAATTCATGCAGATTGGACCAAAGTCCTTCCAGCTAGGAGACACTATGAGTCCAAGGGGTCATTTGTTGAAATGAACAAGACCTAAGAAAGTTATGACTCTTTTCTCCCCATAAGTGGTAGAATAATCTTAAATTCAAAGACATTTTTGCTAAGAAAACTGTTTAAACTGCTTCACATGATTACAAATAAGACCAAAATGTGCCAAACAAATAATCAAAACAAATAGCTTAATGATGACTTTTTAAATGTTCAAAGAAAGAAGAAATTAACTGGTTTAGGAGATCGGATGATAAGGTTATGTCTCCTTTGGGAGATCAAAATGATGTCTTCCCCACCCCCCACCCCACCCTACCCCTCTTCCAAACAGTGAAGTGGATAGTTTCTGAAAGATACAATGACCCTTTATGCCTGGCTTCTCTTGTCTGCTAGGGATGCCATCTGTCTCCCACACTATATAAACAATCCCTGCAGGAATCTTCTGATGACCAAACAGATTAGCAAGCTCCAGATTTTCACACCATTAATAATATCCCCATCCAGATTAGGCCTCTTGCTTTAATAATGCCAACGATAAGCCTAATAACTGATCCTTCTCTGTTTATAGGGACTGTGAGTGTCATTTTAAAGATAACCTCTCAGAACATACAGAGCCATCTGTTGGGAGGAAGGGGGGTGGGGGAAGCTCTCTCTAGGCAACGAAGAAATGAACCCTTGAGGGAACAGAAGAAATAATAAAACGAAAATCATACTTGTAAGACAAACGCATACATGAAATTTCACCAGGTCTAACAGAGGACGCTACTAATTACATTAAAATCTTTTTCTTCTAAAAGCCAAAGTACAGAAAAGTGTTCAAGAAAAGACAAGTTTCACACTTTCACAAAGGTGTACATACACGAGAATTCAGAGTTTGCTTGACTCTGGGGCAGTGAGAGCAGAAACAGACCAGGAAGACGTAAAGCCTCCCAGCAAGTTTGCCTACCGTCCACCTCTAACTATGATGATCGCCGATGCTTGCCTTCTGGAACTTTAATATCGATCCCTTGTAACTCTGTGAGCTCTCTGTCTTGTCTCCAAAGACTTCCAACTCTAAAAGAAAGAAACGTGCCTGTAAAGATGTTCCTAAAGTTGATAATTATCAAGGAAAAACACTTGAGCACTGCAAAGGGAGGAAAAGACAGGCATGCAAGAGCCACCCTCTGCAGTCGCACGTCCTCGGAAACGTCTACGTCTAAATCTGCAGCCCCAGTTTCCTCCAGGCCCCAAGCCCCAGCAGAGGATGTTCACTATACATTCCTAACCAAAAAGAAATGAAGCCCCCTCTCCCTAAAGTGATGCTCAAATGGACCCAAAGGTCTCAGCTCCCTGGGGTAATCAAACCACGAAACACGTCCCCGTGCCTCTCACCCGCATTTCAGGGCAGGGGAAGCCGAAATGTCAAATGAATGACCGCGCCGGAGCGCGAGGAAGGAAAACAAAGCCACCTCCCGCCGTCCGGTACCTGCGGCGCGAGGGCCGGGCCCTGGCCACGCACTCACCTGGGGCTCGGCGCCGCCGCCGTCGCGAGCTGCGGGTGGGAACGGGGCCGCGGGGCGGGAGGGCGCCCCCGCAGTCGACCCGACCCGGGGCCCCGGCGCCCTCCGGCCGGTCCGCGCGCGCCGCGGGGAAAGCAGGCGGCCGGGGGCGCCGCCGCGCGTCGCATGCAGCTCCCGGCTGCGGCGGCCGCTGCCAAGGGCGGCAAGGGACCCTGCGCTGCCGCCCCCGACCCCGCGACCTGAGGCGGCGACGGGAGAGACGCGGCGCAGGAGCAGAGCGCGCTCGGCGCGCCCCTTAGCGACTCTTCCCGCCGCCCTCCGCAGCGGGCTGGGTCTCCGCTCGCCTTTGTACTGGCATCTTCCTTCGTTCCCAGCGACACTCGGAGCTCCTCCGGCGGCTCCGCGCAGCCGCCCACCCCCGGGTTACGCCGCGCCCCCCGCGCGACCCGCCGATTGTGTCGAGTCAGCACCAGCCGCGGCGGGGACGCGCGAAGCCATGTCTCCAGCCCGCGCTCGAGAGGGCGCCGGGGGTCCGGGCGCCGCGAGGAGGTTTACGGCCGAGCTCGGCGGCCCCGGCGGGGCGCGGCGCGTCCCCGAGTGACTCCGCAGCGTTCGGCTCCCTGGCGCTCGCTCTCCTGGTGTCGCCCGCGAGCAGCGCGCCGGCCCGCCGGCGTCTCCCCTTTCGCCGCTCCCCGCCGCGTCGCCCGGCCTCCCTCCCGCCGCCACCTTCCTCCTGCCCGGCTGGCCCGGGCGCCCGCCCCAACCAGCCCCTGCGCCCCGGCCCTGGGAGAGCGCAGGGCCGGCCAGCTCACCTCTGGCGGCGCCGGCGCCCCTCCCGCTAGACGCCTGAGCAGCATCTGCCCGCACCTTCCTGCGGGGCACTTGGCTGGGGGTTTCCTGCACGTCGGGGACCGGGGAAAGGGAGGCGGGGGGCCGGGGGAAGGACGGGAGGGACAGCCAGACCTTGGCCAGCTGGACCTCTTGAGGAAGGTGCGGGAGAGCGGGGCGGGTGCTGCTGGGCGGAGGACGAATCCCGAGGCTGCGGAGGATCCCGAGCTGCTCTCCTGCGACGCCGAAGGACATGAGGGTTCTGAGAGGCGCCGTGGAGGAAGGAGGAGACCCTCTGAGGTCATGCAAGCAGGACTCTTCCTAAATCCTACCGAAAAACTGAATGGAGGAGGGTCATGCCTCGGTTTCCCCAACTGCAAGGGCAAGACGGTAATACTCGTCACCTATACGGGGTGTGGTCACAATTAAAAAATGGATTATTGGAAGCGCTCCGAGCTACTTTGCCTAAAGAGGGAACTAAATTAAAAATTACTGTATTAATACTTTCAGCTTTCTATTTACTTCTTCTGTAGCATCTTCATTGACTCAGTCCCACTTAGGGGAAAGACTGAAAAAGCCGAAATGTAAGGCTATTGCCCACTATGCATGGTATCTATCCAGATGTGGGAGAAAAGATGTACTTGATTTTACGGTTTAACAACTATAGCCCTGTGGAGGAAGCTCCCAAACATTGCCCCCTCCCCCAAATAATGGATATCCATTATTTTGGAATTTTATGTGCTTTCAGTATTATCCATCTCTCCCCCTTCTCTATTAACAGGAATTATATTTTCCTTTGGGAACTACCCCTCCCTCTTGCCCAGGAGTCTTTATGGTTCAGGATCATGACACCTCCCATCCTCACTCCCCAGAACTGACCAATCATCATATCCAGACCATAGTAATTGGTTCTGTGATGTTGGTCCCGGAACGCCATCTGGGGCTTTTGCTGAATCAGTTCAGAAAAAAGCAGCTCTTTTAACTAGGATAACTAATAAGCCACTAATAACAAGTACCACCACTTGAAGAAAGCCAACTTCAAGGGAAGGAAAGCTGAGGGAGAGAGGATGATGTCTTTTGAGCCTCAGGAGGCAAATTTGTCTGTACCCCTGATGCCAATAAATCCCCTTACTCTTAATTTCCTTAGATCAGTTTCACTTGTGTCCTGTCACCTGTCATAAAAAAAGCTCTGACTCATTATTCCCAGAGATCTATCCATTGCCAAGCTATTCCACAGAATTGATGAACCCCCCAGCACATGGCAAAAAAAAAAGTCCTATTTTTGTTCCTACTGGAAGAATCAGGATCCCAAGAGATCCCACATGATGTTCTCTTTCTACAACTTGCTCTAGACTCAGCAACCCTACACCTGCAAACCCTTAACTTCCTGTATTGATTAAACACTACGTTACAATCTTGCCTTAAACAAAAAAGCATAAAAATAAATAGCACTAAAATAGATCATTATTGCTGCCCTTACGTTAAAAAAAAACAAACTGGGTGCCTGGGTGGCTCAGTTGGTTAAGCGACTGCCTTCGGCTCAGGTCATGATCCTCGAGTCCCAGGATCAAGTCCGGCATCGGGCTCCCTGCTCAGCAGGGAGTCTGCTTCTCCCTCTGACCCTCCCCCCTCTCATGTGCTCTCTCTCTCTCTCTCAAATAAATAAATAAAATCTTTAAAAAAAAAAAAACTTGTTTTTTTTCTCTTACCTAAAAAGCAGCCCCATCTATCTTTAAAATTTTCTATATGTCAAGCATAAAACCTGAGGCTAAGGCATCAAATAAGATTAATAGCAAAGTCATCCTAGAATCTCAGATTTCCGAAAGTGTGTAAAGGTTAGGTTCTTTCACGCTGTACTCCCCATCACCCATCACCACCGTTACCTAATTTGGGTCTCCGCTTCACAGGATCCAGGGCAGGTTCTCACCTAGCCTTGCCTTGAACCATTCCCATAAAGAAAACTCATATTTCACACGCTGGTCAATTCTATGTTGAAACTGACATAACACTAGAAGATGATTCCTAATATTGAGTCATCATACTTTTTCCCCTCACAGGACTCCAAGTACGGAAGACAGACTTGTGGACCACTTGAATTGTGTCTTCCAAGATCTTCACATGGCCCTTAGATGCTTATTATCTGACACTGTCCTAACTCTTCACCATACTAGGTTACCTCCTTACTAAGGACATGCTCAAGTTTGTGGACACTCCCCCTGAAGTGTAATGTCCAAAGCTGAACCCAAAGGCAGATTCCAAGAAACTTAAACTTCAAGCTCCTTCTAACACCACAGGAAGAGTCCAAGAAGTATGTTCACGTGGCTTTATATTTCTGTAAGGCTTTGGAAGTAAAATATTTTAATCTCAAGAGACTGCTGTGTCTTTTCATCTAACTTCCTTTCTGAAACATCAGAGTGGTTGTGGGCATTTTGGGGATCTGGCTAAGGGGAAGTTGAGTTTGTCAAGTGGAATAAATATGTGGGGTCTGTGGGCATTACAGCCCATAGTTAAAGTGACATTTATTCCAGCTGCTTGAAGGCCTGCTATCATCTGATCACCGGGTGTTGTGACAATAAGGTGGAGGGCCAGACACCTTATCAGCAAATGAATGTGTCTCTCAGGATCCAGCACGGAAGTATACAGGTAATGGGGTAGACAATATTTGAAATACATGGATCCAGAACAAGAATATGGAGGGGCGCCTGGGTGGCTCAGTCAGTTAAGCGTCTGCCTTCGGCTCAGGTCATGATCCCGGAGTCCTGGGATCGAGCCCCCACATCGGGCTCCCTGCTCAGCAGGGAGACCTGCTTCTCCCACTCCCTCTGCCTGCCACTCCCCCTGCTTGTGCTTTCTCTCTCTCACTCACTCTCTCTTTCTCTCAAATAAAATAAATTTTTTAAAAAATTGACATTAAAAAGAATATGGAAAATCCCCCCACATCTTATTATATGGGAAAGAAATTTTTCCATATTCGACAACAATCTTAAAAATGTATATGGCTTTTCCAGTAATGACTGGAAAGAAACTCTTCTAAACTATCAATAATAAAAACACATTTCAGTCAACTATGCTAATGGAAAGACTGAGATATCTATTAATGCCGTAGAACAAAATGTGACAGAATCCTTTTTACATGAAGAAGAAAACAGAGAGTATGCAAAGTGTAGGAAAAAATATTATAAAATATATTAGGCAATTATTTTCAAATCATGGTATTTTTTATATTTGATGATGTCTGATACTTGTGAATGGATTTTAACTTATAATCTGTTGTGATTTTTTAATTCTAAATATTGTCTTGTACTTATACATTGTTTTCTTAAAAAGGCTCCAAACTGTATAATCTTCAGACTCCAAAAAACATGGATCTATCCCCTATTGAACCTGATACTCTAAATGAGGCCTCATCAGGATAGCAGCATTCATGGAGTGGGAGATTCCAACAGAAATGACTAAGTACAATAATGCTTTGAGATGTTCATTTCTGTCATATTTCATCAATCAACCATTATAAGGAAATGAATAGCTAATTACAGCTAGGGAGTTTGGGGAATAACTAAAGGATGCCCATTTGAATGCCAAAATATAACAAATATGTTACAACTTTTCTATAATTTTAAAGAAAGTATACCAGACCTAACTGATTCATTATTTTCATAGTGGCTATGACTTATTTACTATGCTGTCATTCAGTGATGCCCTTAGGTGCTAGGTAGGTATAACATGTTTTTGCCTCTATACCAATAGCCTTAGACTTTTACAGTTTTTCTTGTAGTGGTGGTACTTAAAAAATAACTTTCTTCTTAGAACCACATATTTTTCCTACTTATCACCTTTTCTTTTATTGACAATCTTATCTCATTCTAAGTTCCTGTTTACAGCCTGTTGTGGAATCTATAGACTAGATATATATTCTTAGAACTTTGTCTAGAATGGATTGTGGGAGGGAGGAGGGTCAGTGAATAATGTACATGAGCTTTAGTGCATACATTTTGTGGCATCTATTTTGGTTGCTTGAAATCCTTTCACATTTTCTTCTAATCTCTTACCCATTACCAATGGTGAAAAACTCTGGATTGTCCCTTACATATATTCCTTATGTAAATATTTAATAACCACTTAATGTGAGCCAGGCATTCTTCTAAATGTTGAGGATACAAAAGTGAGGGGAATAGACAAAAATCCCTGCCTTTATAAAGCTTATATTCTAATAGGATAGGGAAGGAGAGGTCAAATAATAAGGTCCGGCAAAAAGTGTGAGTGTTTACAATGTCCATATATTCCTCTACATTTTCCATTCTATTTTGCATTTAGGATAGCCATGTGATCACTGCTGGCAAATAGAATTTAAGCAACAATCATGGGTGTCAGTTCTGGCTCTGGATATTAAGAATCCAATGTGACTTCTCTCATTCTCTTCACCTTCACTGAAACCACAGAGCTCATATATTGCAGTGGTATCATCCCAAGATGGAAGGAGCCTGGATCCCTGCACTATCACTTGGAGGAAAGCTGACTAACTGACATAAGACTGTGATGTAATCAAGAAATAAAATGTTACAATAAGTAGATGTGGGGTTATTTGTTCCATCAATCAGGATTAACGATCCTGACTACAATGGAAGTTGGTAACTTAAAATAGGGTATTGCTATAATTAAAACCTAAAATATGTGTCATTTACTCAGGAGTTCAGTAGCAAGCAGCAAGGAAACTAATATTAGAAGCTAGAAAGATGGTTATAATAATATGCAGTGGCAAAACAATAAAATGTTGCTATGATAACTTATAATTTATCTTGTGCCACTAAGTCAACAGCTCTAAGGAAAGTGATTGGAAGAATCAACTAGTCAGTGATGGAAACTATTAGTTGGTACTGAATGGGAAAAGATATCCACAAATTGTATATCCAATAAGGGGTTAATACCCAAAATATATGAAGAACTCATACAACTCAATAAAAAAACAAAAATTAACAAATCTGATTTAAAAATAGGCAGAGGACCTGAATAGATATTTCTCCAAAAAAGGCACACTGACGGTAAACAGACATATGAAAAGATGTTCAACATCACTATTGGGGAAATACAAATCAAAACCACAATGAGGTATCACCTCACATCTGCCAGAATGGCTATTATAAAAAAGAAATAACTGTTGGTAGGGGTTGTGGAGAAAAGGGAACCCTCATGCATTGTTGGTGGGAAGGTAAATTGGTGCAGCCACTGTGGAAAACAATATGAAGATTCTTCAAAAAATTAAAAATTGATCTATCATATGATCTAACAATTCCACTTCTGGGTATCTATCCAAAAATAGAAATGAAAACACTAATTCAAAAAGATATATGCACCCCTGTATTCATTGCAACATTATTTATAATAGCTGACATATGGAAGCAACCTAAGTATCCATTAATGGATGAACGAATAAAAATGATGTACATGCACACAATGAAATATTACTCAGCCATAAAAAAGAATGAAATCTTGCCATCTGTGACAACATGGATGAACTTTGAGGATATCATGCTAAGTGAAAAAAGTCTGACAGAAAAAGACAAATATCACATGATTTCACTTATATGTGGAATCTAAAACCAAACCAAAACAAACAACACCCAGACTCATAAATACAGAGAACAGATTTGTGGTTGCCAGAGGGTGGGGGGTTGGGGGGGTGGAGATACGCAGAACGGGTGAAGGTGATCAAGAAGTACAAGCTTCCAGTTACAAAATAAATAAGTCATGGGCATGTAATGTACAGCATGGGGAATATTGTCAATAATATTGTATTAACTTTATATGGTGACAGATAATAACTACACTTATTATGATGATCATTTCACAATGTATATAAATGTTGAATCACTGTGTTATACACCTGCAACTAATATTGTATATCAATTATACCACAATATAAAAAAAGAAACTGTTGGTAGCATATGGCAAAGTATCACAATAAATAGATGAGATAGGAAATAAGTCACCAGTTTTCAAAAATTTATAAATGAGAGTAGAGAGAGTCTAGACATTTGGGTCTTTGCAGAGGTAAAAAGGCTGACTGCTTTTAGATCCCAAGCAGTAAAAATGGGGTTTGTAAAGACTTTGAGAGACAAAAGCTCAGTAAAACTCAGCCATGGAAAAGATCAAATTTGAGGGTGTGGTCAGATAGCTTCAGGGTTACCATTCAGTTGAGAGAAGTTTAAAACTTATGTTTCAAAAAACGTTTTGGGTGTAGTTACTGGCACATGCAACTGATTGGGGGAAAAAAATCACAAATCAGTTTATTTTAGACAAAATTGTATTACCAAAGAAACTACGAGCCCAGACAAAAAAATTATTTGTCCATTCAAGACTTAACATAACTTTCCATGTGCAAGAAGCAGACTTTGAATGCTGTACACCCTTCCCAAGGAGATCCCACATAACATTCCTCATTTTTTTTTTTTTAAGATTTTATGTATTCATTTGAGAGGAAGAGAGAGAGAACGAACAGAGGGGAGGGGCAGAGGGAGAAGCAGACTCCCTGCTGAGCAGGGAGCCCTATGTGGGGCTCGATCCCAGGACCCCAGGATCACGACCTGAGCTGAAGGCAGATGCTTCACCAATTGGGCCACCCAGGCACCCCAACATTCCTCATTTCATACATGGCCAGGCAAGATAATGGGGAAGGAAGAACCTCACAGAGCTGGAAGGGGCAAGGATGAGAGTAAAGAGAAACAACGGACAAAGAAGATCCTCTCTGCGGGTAAAACCAGAATTTAATCATGCACCTTGCCAAACCGCCAGGCCTGGGGTACATCACAATACCTACCCACAGGATTTCAGCATTACTCTACAAAAGACTGCTGTGTATCTTTGCATTCTTTTCTTTTCCAAATGTGGTATTTACTATAGGTGTGCATCATTATGTATTGGACTTCACAGGAGGCAGGTATCTTGTCCTATTAGGTCATAAGTTGTTACTATACCATAAAGCACCACATCTGGACTTGACAGAGGACTATACATCAACCAAGGATCTTGAATTTAGAACTAGAAAAAAATGACAAATTGTTTTCCTTAGGGAGAAAATGAGTGTTTTTTTTTAAATACAGGAATAGACTAGTTTTCTATTATTGTGTAACCAATTACCACTAATTCAGTAGTTTAACACATAACACATGATTTCATAGTCTCTGTGGGTGGAAAATGTGGGCACAGCTCAGCTGGGACCTCTGCTCAGGTCTCACAAGACTTCAGTCAAGGTGTCTGCCTACTGTATTCACATCTGAAGCCTTGACTAGGGAAAAAAATCCACTCTCTCGGTATGTTGGCTGAATTCAACTCCTTATCGTTCTAGAACTTAATGGCATCTTGTCTCTTCAAAGCCAGTAGGAGAATTTATCTTTCCAGTCTTCTAAGACAGTCTTATATAACATAACTTAACCAAGAGAGTAACATTTTATCACTTTTGCCATATTCTATTGGTTAGAAGCAAGTCACAGATCTCACCCACACTCAAGGAAAGGGATTTTATAAGGACATGACTCACTGGGGGACTTAGCTCATTGTCTGTCCTTCTAAAAGTGGAACAACTGGATAATTGGTGAACAGAAGCCAAATATATGGGTTTTTACCAATCACTATGTGCACCTCTATTTCTCCCAAGCTGCTTTATGGCGAAGTGGCCATGTGACTGGTTCTAGCCAGTGAAATGTGAGTACAATGTGGGTCATTTCTAGATTGATGCAACTGCCCTTTGGTTGGTGTCAGGGCAGCCTGTGAGACAATCTCCTTAGTAAACCTTCAATATAAATTGAAGAAGATTCTGGGAAGATAGTGGAGTAGGAAGCACCAGGAATCTGTTTCCGCTTAGACAACAATTGCACTCTCAGAATCTGTCTGATGTAACTATTTTAGAACTCTAGGGTCTGTTGAAGGCTTGCAACTTCCAGGGGAATACTTGTATGGTAAACTGTGGCTACTTTTAGTCAATTTCAGCTCTCATTACAGTAGCAGCTTCCCATCCCTCACCCCTGGCCACATGGCAGGCAGTTCTGCACGTGCTCCTAGAGCAACTTGCACACAGCTTTGGGGAGCCAGGACGGACAAAAAGGACCCTGTCCTCCAGATGGCTGGGATCTGTGCTCTGCTCCCTGATGGCTGCTTCTGATCACAGAGGTGCAGAAAAAGGAGCAGGTAACCATTCTTGTTGCACCTATAACCCCCTTGATGCTAAACCCTCCCCCTCCGGCCCAAGTGACTGCCAGTGGATTTAAAGACCTGGCACCCTCTCCCCCCTCCTTTATTTTTCACTTTTTTACCCTTTTGGGAGCCAGATATTAAAGATTAAGACATTCAAAAGTTACTGTAGATACAGGGAAAATTTGAAACTGACCATACCTCCCCTGAGGAAGGATCAGATTAAGTTTACAAGGCAGGCTGATCCTTAGCACAGAGACAGCCTACAACAACTGAAAAAGAATAATAGCAGAAAACAGCAAAACCCTGGGGAAAGGGGAGAAACTGATTCACAGAGTTACCACATTATTAGATAGGACAATGGAAATTATTGAGTTTGAGGAACAGAAAGAAGCAAGATTTAAAACTGTGAACAGAGCCTAAAGAGTCAGAAAAAACCCTTAAGCAGAACACGGGAGTCTTAGAAGTGGGAGAAAGAAAGGGACAGAGAGAATGTTTGAAGAAATAATGGCTGAAAAATTCCCAAATTCGATGAAAAACATATAAATATCCAAGAAGCTCAACAAACTCCAAGCAAGATCAACTCAAAGAGACCCATTATAATCAAAGTATCAAAAGATAAAGACAATCTTGAAAGCATCAAGAGAGAAGCAAATCATCACATACAAGGGATCCTCAGATGAATCTAAGATTATCAGCAGATTTCAATTTCTCATCTGAAACTTCAGAGGCCAGTAGACAGTAGGCTGATATATTCAAAGTGCTAAAAGAAAAAAAAATGTCAACCCAGAATCCTGTCTGGCAAAACTGTCCTTCAAGGGTGAGGAAGAAATTAAGACATTCCCAGATAAACAAAAATTGAGGGAGTCTGTGACCTCTAGACCTGCCCTGCAAGAAATACTCAAAGGACTCCTGCAAGGTGAAATGAAAGGACACTAGACAGTAACTTCGAGCTTTCAGAGAAATAAATATCTCAATAAAGATAAATACATGGGTAATTATATAAGCTGGTATTATTGTACCAATGGTTTGTTACTGCACTTTGTTTTCCCCATGATTTAAAAGATTAATGCATTTAAAGAAAAAGACGTTAATGTAAAAGTTAGTATTACTGTAATTTTGGTTTGTAACTCCAAATCTTGTTTTCTATATAATTTAAGAGACCAATGCATTTAAAAGAATTATTAATTTACATTTTGGGGCACACGTGTATAAAGACATAATTCTGTGACTCTATGATTCCACTTACATGAGGTACTTAGAGCAGTCAAAATCATGAAGACAGAAAATTTGGGTAGAAAGGAGAATGGGAAGCTTTTGTTTAATGGGTATAGAGTTTCAGTTTTACAAATGAAAGAGTTATGGGGATGGGTGGTGGTGATGGTCACACAAAAATGTGCATGTATTTAATACTGCAAAACTGTAGGGGCACCTGGGTGGCTCAGCTGTTAAGCATCTGCCTTTGGCTCAGGTCATAATCCCAGGGTCCTGGGATCAAGCCCCGCATCGGGCTCCCTGCTTGGCAGGAAGCCTGCTTCTCCCTCTACCCCTGCTTGTGTTCCCCCTCTCGCTGTGTCTCTAATCTTTTTTTTTTTTTTTTTAAGACTTTTTATTTATTTGACAGAGAGAGACACAGTGAGAGAGGGAACATAAGCAGGGGGAGTGGGAGAGGGAGAAGCAGGCTTCCCACCAAGCAGGGAGCCCGATGCGGGGCTCGATCCCAGGACCCTGAGGCCATGACCTGAGCCGAAAGCAGACGCTTAACCACTGAGCCACCCAGGTGCCCCTGTGTCTCTAATCTTTAAAAAAAAAAATACTGCAAAACTGTATATTTAAAAAGGTTAAGATGGTAAATTTTATGTTATGTGTGTTTCACCACAATAGAAATAAATGAATAAATGAAACAAATTGAAGCAAGTGTCCCTGCCCTAACATATCCACCCTCTCGGGGCCAAAGCCTGGAGAGGACATATATTTTGAGACACACATCTGTCACTCCATGGCCTCTTCTATCCCTGTCGGTCGCCTTCTCCCATGACCTGCTGGAACTGGAAGAAATGTCCTTTGACTTTCCTTTCCTGTCTAGTTGGGACTTCCTTTGGCTAAAAATGAGCCTCAGGCCGCCCAATGTCTTCATACCAATGTGCTCCTTCCCAAACCCAGCCTCATTGCTAAGCCTTAATGAGGCCAGGATGAGGGCAATAAAATCAGCTTACCAATGAGGGAAACTAAATCAGGAGGCAATTCTAAAACATTGCAATTGCATTATTAACAAAGAATACTTAACTTCTCAACTAATTTCAATCTATAATATCTCATTTAAGAAATGAATTCCATTATTATCTCAACAGGTAGGAAATTGAAGCAGTAGAACTGCTAAGTCATTTGCCAGGATTAGCACAAGGCCTCTGACTCCTCATCCGGTGTTTTGTCCACCATGGTGTAGTGTCCGTTTCATTAAAATAAGATAGCTTTGGGGTGCCTGGGTGGCTCAGTTGGACTGCCTTCGGCTCGGGTCATGATCCCAGAGTCCTGGGATCAAGCCCCACATCGGGCTCCCTGCTCCACGGGAAGCCTGCTTCTCCCTCTCCCACTCCCTTGTGTTCCCTCTCTCACTGTGTCTCTCTCTGTCAAATAAATAAATAAAATCTTTAAAAAAAAAAAGTTAGCTTTTAAATTACTTTTTACAGTTTTATTTCCTTAAGATGCCTAATACTAATCCCATGCTTACTCAAATCACTCACCAGCTCAGATCACTTTTGCATTTGTTTCATTTCCTTATTAGTTTCGTACTGTCTTATTGTTTTCCTCTTATTAACATCTTTCTTAGCACTACCATCTCTTATAACATTTTCAATAATATTCACATATAAAGAGCCCCAAATTGCTTGTTGAATGACTATCACAATTTGAGAGAAGCCAAAATAAACTTAAAGATGTGGAAAGAGATCCTCCAAGAGGATAATATTTTGGTTATATAATAAGAAATACCATGAATGCTTTAAAAATCCAAAATGTATATTAAGGTTGGCATATTTTTCTTATGTCAGATAAACCCAGCATTTCCACTTGGCTCAGAATTCCAACCTACACATGATTCTGTCTGGGGAGAACAGTGTAGCTTTGGCCGAAGAAAAGACATCTTTCCCAGCGGTTGTACCATTATTGAAACTTGTGCCAAAGAGTTTATGTCATGATTTAGTTCAAGGTCACAGAGAGGTAACAGGTGAAGCAGCAGTTAATCTAAAGAGATGTAAAGGGAAACAGAAGTGTAGAAAATACACTGTGAAATTAAAAGCAAGGGTGAGGTCCTAGAAAAATAATATAAGATATACAACAAATTTAATTACCATGCTCTTTTAAGTGTTATTCTCACCCCATGTCCTAGGGCCAGGTTATACTACATACAGCTTATCCTTTCACACCATTTTTCTCTGGAGCCCTCCTCTGGAGACCCATACTTCTGGAGACCCATGCGTCTCTCTTCTCTGCCCTGCTTTGTGTGCTGGGAGACTGACCCATATGGACTGCATTACAGGCTCCCTTGCTCTCTAGCACTGGAAGAGATTGGGGGGTAAGAGGAGAGTGGGGTTGGAGGGTTTTCTCCCCAACTCCCTTCTTGACCTGGTGATGTATTTCCAGTACTCACCCTGTCAGTCAGTGCCCCTCCCACTTCTCCAGCCCTTGCTGGACTCCAGGACCTTATTGCCTTTCCTTACCCCTTTGTGCCTTGGATAGCAGCAGTCTCCCGCTGTCACTGATTGCTGGGGGTCTCAACATTTCTTGTTAGTTTTCTTAACTCTGCCCAAGTTTCTGTGAATAGACTTTTCTTCACATTTGTACAACATTCCAGTGGAGCATGCCTTCTACTTTCTGCTGGGCTCCTGATCGGCATTCTTTCCCAGGATATTTACACTTTACAAAATGATAGATTTAGACACAGAAGTGCATTTAAAGTAGACAGTCTTTACAATTCAGATCAATAAAGTTCAGGTCAATAGGGCTCCAATCAATTACCATTGGGTAATTTCAGACCTAGATTCATTGAGAGTTTATACCTCAGCTTTGAAGGTTCAAAAATTTCAACTTTGTCAATTCACCCAAAGATGACAGAACCATAGGGAATCTGTCCATGCCAAATTCACAGGACATTGAGTTGTATTTCCAGACTTCCTTTTATTAGCTTGAAGAAGGGAATTTGATACCAGAACTGTTAGGCCATCAGCTCAGGGGTCTCCTTTCTGGTGGATAATATCTTTTAGAGTTTCAAATTACAGATCAGATGTTTGCATCATGGTGAACACAGAGTTAGAATAGAATCATTGTATATTTTTAGGGGCTTTTCCTATGAATTTAATTGACTTAATAAATTGCTTTTATAAACTTCAAGTATATGCCTGCATGAAAACAACAACAAAAACAAATAGTACTCACATGGAATACTATAAAGTAATGGGAATGAACAAGTTACAACTAATTAATAATATGGGTGAATCCCACAAGTGTAATGTTGAATGAAAGAAGACAGATACAAAGAGGCATATATTGTATGACTCAGTTTATATAAGCACAAAACAAGGAAAGCTAATCAATGTCATTTGGCAGTCACAGTGGTAGTTACCTTGGCATGGGGATGAAGGTGGGGGTTATGACTGGAAGAGAACCATGAGGGAGGATTCTGGAAAGCTGGTGATGTTCTCTTTCTTAATCTGGGTGCTAGTTACACGATGTTTGTGTAAATGGATCAGTTTGTGAAAATTTATCAAGCCATACATTTATAATAGGAGTGCATATTTTTGTATTTGTACTATACTTCAATAAATAGCTCTTTAAAATTTACCAGTACTGCTTCTAGAACCAAAGCTTCTCTCTTTTGGGCAATACTGTAGATCCACTGATCAACTACCACCAACTTTGTTTCTCCAGTGGGGTATTCATTGTCAGTTTTGAAGTTTCTATCATGATACTATCTCAAATACTAATGTTCAACATCACAATGATTTTGTATTAGCTTATAAAATAAATGAATGATGAAACAGTGATGACACTCTGGTCCCATTTCACAAAATTCTTAGAAATAATTTCTTAGACTGGGCTATTTCTGGAGAGAGTTCCAATGGTGTCTTTTAGAAACATTATTTATGTGCCTCTAGATACATCAAACAGTAATTTGTAATCAGATGAGTGCCTTGGAATCTCACCTCCACACCTATTGAGTCAAAGCCTCTCTGAGTAGAGTTTCCCACTTTCTTGTCATATATATTTTCAGAATGTGTCCTGGGTGAATCAGACATCCTTCTCTACTTCTCTACATCCACTCTCCTATTCCAACACATATTGGTATACCAATGTTCAGAGCAGCATTATTCACAATAGCCAAAATGTAGAAATAATCCAAATGTCCCTGAATAAATGGATAAACAAAATCTGATATAAACATGCCATGGAATATTATTCAGCTTTTAAAAGGAATGAAATTCTGATACATGCTACAATATGAGTGAACCTTGAAGATATTATGCTAAGTCAGACACAGAAGGACAGATCTTATTTGATTCCACTTATATGAGGTACCTAGAGTAGTCAAATTCATAGAAACAGAAAGTAAGATGGTGGTTGCCAGGAACTGGGGAGAAGGGGAATAGGGAATTAATGTTCAATGGGTACAGATTTCAATTTGGGAAGATGAGAAAGTTCTGAAGATGAATGATGGTGATGGTTGCAGAACGTTGTGAGTTCACTTACTGCCACTAAATGTAAGCTTAAAAATGGTTAATTTAGGTAAATATATACACTTTATGGTATGTGTATATATTTATTTATTTGAGAGAGAGAAAGAGTATGAGTGGGGAGAGGGGCAGAGGTAGATGGAGAAGCAGACTCCCCACTGAGCAGGGAGCCTGATATGGGGCTGGATCCCAGGACCCCCGGACCATGACCTCAGCCAAAGGCAGACGATTAACCAACTGAGCCACCCAGGCGTCCCTTATGGCAGGTATATTTTACCACCCCCAAAAAAACTACTTTTCTTGAGTCTTATTTAGCTTATTTTATAAAATAATAAGCTAAGAGTTCACACTATTGGAGGAAGATCATAAAACCAAACCCAAGCGCCATCTAAGAAACTCTCATGGCACCAGCAGCCCTCTACTTGAAGGCCAGAGTTCCTGGTAGACTTGCATGTAGACAAGAGATTTGTACAGTGGCCATTTAGGTTCTTGTTCATTTTGTCTGGATGTTGACCTGTGGGACCAAGCGTTACATAGTCAGCCGACATACGGTTCCTCTGGCATATTGACTAAAAGCAGCCTCATCTCGGGGTACCTGGGCGGCTCAGTCAGTTAAGCCTCCACTCTTGATTTTGGCTCTGGTCATGATCTCGGGGTAGTGAGATCAAGCCCCATGTCTGGTTCTGTGCTGAGATTTTCTCTCCCTCTCCCTTGGCCCCTCATCCCCCCTCAAATAAATAAATAAATCTAAAAAAAAAACAAGTCTCAGCTCATTGAACTCCTTAGGAAGCTAAGCCCTACCTGGCAACAGTTGCCATGCCAGAGGGACTTTGTTTAAACAACATTCCGAACCGTCACTAATGAACATTAAAGAAACCCTGCAATAAAGAATTTCATTCCAGGGGCACCTGGGTGCCTCAGTCCGTTAGGCGACTGCCTTCGGCTCAGTTTGTGATCCCAGGGTCCTGGGATCGAGCCCCGCATCAGGCTCCCTGCTTGGCAGGAAGCCTGCTTCTCCCTTTCCCTCTGCCCCTCCCTCCACTTGTGTATGCGCGCTCTCTCTCAAATAAATAAAAGTAAAACCTTTGAGAAAGAATTTCGTTCCACTTTGCCTTGACTCATCTAAAGAAAATACTATTTTTCTTTGAGAATTATCATATAATTCTTTCTAATAATAATGATAGTTTATTATTTTAGGCATTTGATTATTTTGGTTTAGTTTGCTCATAATAAGATTTGTCTCACCCACCTAGCTATCAAAGGAAACAGGAAAACTCTCATGCCTTCATACGCTCACTCCTTTTGGGGAAGAATTCTGGTTCACTACTTCAACGAAAATATTCAACATAAGAAGTTTTTCAGAATGTTTAGTATGTATCAACAATGTTAGCAAATTGTACTGTGATTAAAATTGTCCAAATATCTCTTTTGTAACCATTGCATTCATGACAATCAGATTTCTAGTGGTAGGTCTCCTAATATAACTCTGAACTCTCCAATCCAATTTTTGAAATCCAGTTCCAAATACATTCTTGTTTTCTATTGTTAACTAAAGTTGTGGAAAATGTAAGTGCTATTACTACTTCAACCCACTACCACTGCCAAAAAAAAAAAACCCCAAAAAACAAAACAAACAAACAAACAAACAAAAAACCTTTTACAAACAAAATAACTAATAAAATTAAAATGCAGGGACTTTTCAGCCAACTATGGTTCCAAATTAAAGTGCATTGACTAAGGCCATCCTCTTTTTAAATGAGTCATACTTTCATGATTACAGATGACCCCCAACTTCTGATGGTTTGACATGTGATTTTGCAACTTTATGACGGTGCAAAAGGGCTATGCATTCAGTGGAAACTGTACCTTGAATTTTGAATTTTGTTCTTCTCCCCCGGCTAGTGATGTGTGGTACGATACTCTCTCACGATGTTGGATAGCAGCAACAAGTCACAGCTCCCGTCAGCCGCACAATCACGAGGGTCAACAACCAATACACTTACAACTATCTGTACCCATACAACCCTTCTGTTTTTCACTTTGGGTATCATATTCAATAAATTACATGAGATATTCAATACTTTATTATCAAATAGGCTTTGTTTTAGATGATTTTGCCCAAATGTAGATTAACACAAGTGCTCTGAGCATGTTTTAAGATAGACTAGCCTAAGCTATGGTGTTCAAACTTATGATGGATTTATCAGGACTGATTACTGAACTGCCGAACTGTACTAAAGCAGCAATGGGTTTGGGGAATGCATAACACTTCACATGTTCATTACTTTCTGCTCCAGGAGAAACAGATAGAACCTATTTCCCTGGTAACAGAACAATGTATTCGTTTCCTATTGCTATTGTAACAAATTACCACAATTTCAACAGCTTATAAATCACAAATGTATTACCTGGCAGTCCTGGAGTTCAGAAGCCTGAAATCAGTTTCACTGGACTAAAAAGCCCAGGTGTCATTAGGCCTGCCCTTGGGAGACTCTAGGGGAGTCTTTTTCCCTGTCTTCTCCAGCTTTTAGATGTCACCTCTATTCCCTAGCTTGTGACACATTCTTCCATCTTCAAAGCTCATCACTACAACCTCTACTTCCCATCGTCCCATCTCTTTCTTCTACCTTTAACCCTCTTGCCTCCCTAAGGATCCTTGTGAATAGATTGGACCCACCTAGATAATTTTCAGGATAATCTATCTCAAGATTCTTAATGTAATAATATCAGCAAAGTTCCTTTTGCCATGTAAGGTAACATATTCACAGGACTAAGCTGACTATTAATCAGTCTATCGTAAGTAGCGGTAGCTCCAGCTAAAACATTACATATACAAACCTCTCTTCCACATGCAATTATAAGATTAAATTTTGGCCAATGAGATATAGTAGGTGGACGTTCTAAGAAGAACAGTTAAAGGAAGTTGATTTAATTGCAAAATGTACTCTTTTGTTCTTCTTTTCCTCCTCCCTTCTTTTTTTTAAAGATTTTTTTTTTTTTTTTTTTTGAGACAGAGAGAATGAGAGAGAGAGAGCACATGAGAGGGGGGAGGGTCAGAGGGAGAAGCAGGCTCCCTGCCGAGCAGGGAGCCCGATGCGGGACTCGATCCAGGGACTCCAGGATCATGACCTGAGCCGAAGGCAGTCGCTTAACCAACTGAGCCACCCAGGCGCCCTTCTTCCTCCCTTCTGTTCAAAACATAGACATGATGGCTGGAGTTCAGCAGCTACATTGAACCCTGAGGTTAACACTGGAAATAGAATTCATGACTAGGATAAGGAAGCAAAAAAGGCAAAATAAGCCTGGGCCTTTCAGGGTCACTGTACCAACCTGAAATGCTAAACTCTGGACTTATTTTATATTTATATGAGAGAATAATCTCTTGGGTACATAAGTCACTGTTTGTGTTTATGTTACTACCATCGAAACACAATTCTTGCCTAACTGATATTATTTAATTGGGTAAATCTACCTTGTCAGTTGATCAGGGGATATTTGTTGAGAGTCATACTGCACTATGTGCCTCTGTAATTAGTTGGGCTTTCAAAGTAAATTTAGGAAAAGGAAGAAAGGGAGGGAGGAAGGAAGGAAGGAAAGAAGGGCAGAAGGAAGGAGGGAGGGAAGGAGGGAGGGAAGGAAAAAGAAAAGGAAAAGAAAGAAAGAAAGAAAAGAAAAGAAAGAAATGTGTCAACTCCCATAACTGAAACCTTCTGTTAGGGTTGGCACCAGGCACAGCCTGGCTTTAGGCCAGACTGGAACATGAGCACCCGGGTTGACTTTGCCTTCTTGGGATTTCATTACCTGGCTGGTTCCTCTCATGGTCACAAAATGGCTGCAGCAATCCATCTTTTTCATATCTTTATTTCCCTAAGTCCAAAGGAAGAAGGAAAGCCTCTTTTCCTGAAGCCCTGCAGGGTCTCAATATGTGTCATTGAATTGATTAAATTATGTGCATTTCCTGGGGGCTGGGGTTGGGATAGATTGGATCCTTTATTTTATACCTACACCAATCAGGACCTGCCCCTACAGATGTGAGTGGGGTCCATCCCACACAAACGACGTGGCTGAGAACCAGGGGGAGTATAGTAAAGTGCTAAGTTTGTTACAGAGACAGCGAGAATTCTGGGGAGGTATAGAAAACTTAGCATGTCAGCATACCAGTTTCATAAGAGACTTCTCTAGGAATTTAGAGAATTTGAGCCATAGAATAATTAGCAAAAATGTTTCTAGCTCAGGAAGTGAGGATTTAATGCAAACACCTTTAATTCCTAGCCCATGGCAATCCTCACAGTCTAGCATTCTGTTTACACTGTGATTCATCCCCAAACCAGAAGCAGCCTGGGCTGGGAGAGAGTTCTCTTTGAGGTAGCCCCAAGGTTAAATCTACTCCAAGTTTATTTGTATTTACATTTTGCAAGAAATTACATGGCCCTGAGACACTATTTCCATGTGAACTCTAAGTAAGATGGGTAATGTCATCACATCATCTCCTGGGAACAATAGGAGCTTATCTTTGTTTTAATGTACATAGACTCAGCTCACTTTTTGTGTGCAATTCAGCCAGTCTAGCACCTTCAATATTCGTTTGTTTTCCCTTTCCCTAGTCCATGTACGCCAAATCCATATTCACATGTACACTCAACCTGTCATACAGAGTAGGTTCTTTTACGAACACGCTCAGTCTAAAATAAGGTAAATTTTATTTCCTTTCTTAATTTTTACCAAATGCAGGGAAGAGACACCCAGGTATCCATGACTGAAATTAAACAAGCATTAACTCTTTGCTATATTTATTTTAGGTTTTTTTTGTGTGTTAAATACTATTTTCAGAACTGATAGTTCAGATACAGCTAAAAAACCCCAATTCCCACTTTTCTTCTTCCCTTTCTTCCTCAGAAATAACCACTAACCTGAAGGTGGAATATATCATTCCCATCCTTTTTTTTTTTTTTTTTTTTTGGTGTTTGCTAACATTTTTCTATGCATGTGTATATCCAGACACAACATATACTATGGTTCAATCCTAATTTGGCTAGGATCCCAGCAAGAAGCTGATGATGGACTAAGGGTTAATCAGAAAGAACGTGATAAGAGGGTAATGAAGAGACTGTTTATGGAAGTATGGACAGTTTTAAAGAATGAGACATGGTAAAATATCCAGGGAATAGTAACAGTGGAAAGCCCTTACCACCTCTGAACATGAAAGGGCAGGAGAAGGAATAATGTTTCCAGAACCTGCTGTGAGTTGCAGCATGGGACAGGCATTTGACAGCAGCTTTGACCTTCAGTAGAGGAATTAGAAGATCTCAATTATTGTCCAAACCAAGGTCTACCAGGGAAGATCAATACCAGGCTCTCTTTCCTCCCTCTTTTGGTCACCTGCCTATGCCTCCCATTGGCCACAACCAACTGGAAGGCAGGAGAACCTGTCTGACGCTATCTGTCCAGGCCAACTTCTTTTGACACAAAACAGGAAAAAGAAGGGAAGCAAATGGATCTGGAAAGGCAAACAGATAATAACACAATTGTTTTGTATTTTAAAAATTAGTATATATTATCATAAAATACATAAAGTTAATTTTAAAATGATGTGTGAACTGCTTCCTTACAGAAAACCTAAATGAAAATTCAAGTTACCAAATTTGAAGTTTTATCTCTGAACACCACAGTTGTTTATCCACACGCATTTGGCAACAAAACATAAAGGAAGGAAAGAAGGAAGGAAGGAAGGAAGGAAGGAAGGAAGGAAGGAAGGAAAAAGAAGGAAGGAAGGAAAAGGGAAGAAAAAGGAAGAGATAGAAGGGGGAGTGGAAAGATTGATTTCACAATTCCTTGAAAAAGGGAGTAGACTTTTTTTTTCCTTCTCTGATGGCTTAGAGAAGCAGCAAAAGCACAGAACATTCTGGCTTTCTGTCAACTGAGCATCACTAGGTGATTAACCCTTCACCTAGCCCTAGTGGAAAATAGAGATATGGAAGCTGAAGCAAATGCTCTTAGCAAAGAAACACCACTGCCCCACCTTTAAAAAAAAAGAAAACCAAAAACATCTTTATTGAAAATAAAAGTGTGCAACTCGATTGTTTTTAGTGTATTCAGAGTTTTGCATCCATCACCAAAACCAATTTTAGAATATTTTTATTTTCCCAATAAGAAATTCCACACCCCTTAGCCATTACTCCAATACCCTTTCCTTTTCAACTCTTTTGGTCACCTGCTCCTACACTGCAAGAAGTAATTTATGCAATTCCTTAGCTTACACAATTTACAACTTTCTTGTAAATTCTGACTCCAAAATCTAAGGAACTAAACCCGATGTATTATGGTAACCTATTGGATGTACTAGCAACATTGTTAACATTCTTCCCTTATGTATTACCCATCAACACAGATGCTCAAATTACTTTGTCAAACACGTCAGTAACTACATATTCCCTTCTCACTCTTGTTAGTTACTATTAGACATGCTCTGAGGTTTTTAATTACTTTGGGGAGATTTCAATTATTTTTGGTTTCTTTCAATATTGTCTTAGGTGAGTGAAGCAGCATTTAGGATACGATATATTCTGTGAAAGTTTAGAATTGTATTAATGGGGACAAACAAAAAAGATGATGAGATACCCTGGAGGTAGTTCTGCTCTGTTAAGGATTTATCAGAACCTTTATTAATGTACTGCCTCTAATTTGAATACCTTCATTTGAGTGTAATGTACAGAAACAAATGAACATCCAAAGGAGATAAAAAATATAAAGGATTATAAGAGGGAGTAGGTATAGAGAAAATAGAAGTGGCTGTTTGCATTGTTTCATTGTGAAAAGGAGAAGGCTGAGGAAAACCTTGACTGTCCTCAAGTTTAAGGAGAGGATAATTCACCTCTGTCTCCCCAGATGCCTACATATACACTCTTTCTGGGCAATATTCTCTGCTTTCATCATTTCAGCTACCATTTATATTCCACCTGTAGATTGTGGATTTATAGCTCCAGCCCTAAACCTCTCTTTTGCATACCCCACTGGACTCACATATCCCACTGGACATCTTTACTTGGATGTTTCATGAAACTCAACATGTCAAAACTGAACCCATCTTTCCCCCATTGTGGCAGACAGACACTAAGGTGGCCCTTGATTCCTGCCACACAGCATTCACACCTTTGTGCCATCCTTTCCCCCTTGAGAGTGGGTGGGACCTGTGATTTGCTTCTAACCGGTAGAAAATGGCAAAGTTGATTGGAGGACAGTTCTGGGATGTGATGTTATAGAAGATACTCTTGCCAGCTGACTCACTCTAGAGACTCTTCTTGCTGGCTTAACAAAGTTAGTACTCATTTTGGGAGAGTCCATGTGGCAAGGATCTGTGGTCAGCTTCTAGAAACTGCAGCTGGCCTCAAGGAGCGGAGGGCAACATTCAGCTGATCATCACCAATAAAGTGGGACCCTTAATCCTACAACCACAGGACATGAATTTTTCCAACAACCTGAGTGGGCTTAGAAGTAGATTCCCCCCAGTTCAGCCTCCAGATGAGAATGCAACGCGGCCAGCACCTTGACTGTAGCCTTGTGAGACCTTAAGCAGAGGATCCAACTAAGTCATGTCAGCTTCCTGAGCCACAGAAACTGTCACATGATAAGTATGTTATTTAAAGTTGCTAAGTTTGTGGAAATTTGTTACACAGCAAGACAGAACTAATACACCCCAAACTTCATCTTCTTCCTCTTTTCTCTGTGTCTTTGAGTGTATATTCTACTCTATTGACCAAGCTATCCTGAATTCTTCCCTCTTCTTCACCCCCGCATTCAACCAGTCTCTTCAGGCCACCACTTCCTCTTGGATAGCTTCGTATTTCATATAAGCATGCCATATATAGATTCAGATCTTTAGAACCATTTGCCCAGATATTGCTGCAGCCTTTTAATCAGTCTCCCTGCCACTAAACTTTACTGTTTCCAATCCATTCTCATAGGACTACAAAATGTATCTTTCCAAAGCATAAATCTAATGAATTCACTCCATAACTAAATGACTTTAGAGACTTGGAAAAATCAGCTTCAAGACAATATTCAGAGTCCTTTGCATAACTTTGATCCAACTACTCCTACTTGCCTCGTCTCATTTCACACCATTTTTGCTCTACTCACACAGCACGTGCACCTTGCTTTCTTAGTGCAAACACACTGCAACAGACTGTTCCTCTTCCCTGGGGCTCCTTTTCTGTCCTTAGTCAATTGGAAAACTCCTATTCATCACTTTTTATTTATCCCTGGATCATTTCCTCCAGAACACTTTCTCAGACCTCACTACCTGGACTCTGTCTGCTCTCTGAGCCACTTGGGCTTTTCTTGATCACAGAAGGTGGGTACTTGTTTGCATTTCAATCTCTCATAAGATAGTGAGCTCCTTGTCTTCTGGAATCTTGTCTAATTTCTTTTTTTAAGATTTATTTATTTATTTGAGAGAGAGAGAGAGGGATTGAGTGGGAGTAGGGGGGAAAGGGGGATAGGGAGAGAGAGAATCTCAAGCAGACTCCCCACTGAGCACAAAGCCCAAGGTGGGGCTCGATCCCATGACCACCCCGAGATCATGACCTGATCCGAAATCAAGAGTCAGATGATTTTTCTTTTTTAAGATTTTATTTATTTATTTGAGAGAGAGAGACACAGTGAGAAAGGGAACACAAGCAGGGGGAGTGGGAGAGGGAAAAGCAAGCTTCCCACCGAGCCCGATGTGGGGCTCGATCCCAGGACCCTGGGAATCATGACCTGAGCCGAAGGCAGACACTTAACAACTGAGCCACCCAGGCGCCCCAAGAGTCAGATGCTTAACTGACTGAGCCACCCTACAGTTTACATAGTTTCTGATCCAAGCAACAAATGGTTGTTTATTTGGTTAATGAATTAAGTTCACACTTCTAAGCTATATGGAAGTTGACAGAGAATGCAATTAACACTGGCATTGTCCTTGGAACTGTCCCCCACAGGCAAGGAGCACCCAAGTGTCTGCTCTGGGTTCTAAGAAGTTAAACTGCATTTCTGCTCATAAATTTGTGTCTTTGCCCTAGCCAGAGTTGAATCTCTGCAATTTGTGTACTCTTTGGAAAAATGTTTACTGTGAGTAGATTTAAACTGCCCTATGCCTGCAGAATGTTGCTGCATTTGTTGAGATGCTTATGTTCTCATCGGGGCAGTTATCACAGGTCAGACCCTAAGAACTGCAGGAAGCTTGTGCAAGCATTTTCATCTCACATTGGAGAAGAGGTCACAAAAGGAACCAGACTAGGTTTGACAAAGTTCATCTTGAACTGAATTGCAGCTGTTCAGCATCTAGTATTATTTAAAATATAACAACACAGGTTTGAGAAATGTTAAAAAGAAAAATTCTCTTTGCTATTTGAAAGTAAGGCACTTAAGGTTGCGATCCTGCTACTGTTGACAGGGCAGCTCCCATAGTGAAACTGGGCACCAAGATATCACATTGGGGAAAGTATGCAAGCTAGTATGAAAGACATGGTTGTTTTCACAGTCAATCATCTTGGGAAGAGAAAGACCCTAAATAAGGTAAGAAGGAATTTCTCTTTCTCTTTTCTCTCTCTCTCTCTCTCTATCTCTCTCTCTCTCGGCCTGAGTTCCAAGAATGTATATGAAGCTCCTCATAAAGGTAAAGGAAACTGGCTTCTACCATGAAGGTCATGTGGTAATGAGGCAGAAAAGCAGCTGTATGGATGAACCAGAATTACAAAAACAGCCATATCTGGTAGTCAGTAGGCTGTTCTGTGCTTCCCTTCCATTTCCCGAGACTACAGTCAAGTTTTGTTACAACGTAGAACCTCGGTTCAGCTCATTTTGAGGATGTAAGTCTGTCTGTGCTTGATTTGGAATACTCTATTCTAAAACTCAAGTGAAGAGAGTGTGCTCAAAAGGATAAGGGTAATCAATGGTGTCATATGGTACAGAGAGGTCAGGAAGAATGAAGGCAAAAAAAAAAAAAGGCCACTGGGACTCTGCAAAGTGGAAGTCAACAGTGCCACTTCAGATGACCATTACAAGAAGATAATGAGACTAATCACCTAATTACAGTGCCTAAAGATGGATAGATAAAAGAAATGGAAGCAATCAGTTTAGAACATTCTTTCCATTACAAACTAAAAGAAATAATAGCTTCTATTTAAAAAGTATTTTAACTTTCATACTGTCAAATTGCAGATAAAGAAACTGAGTCTCAGATTATGACTTCCCAAAGTCACCAAACTAGAAAGTGGCAAAGTCATACTTTCTTTCCTTAAGTTCAATTATTTTCCCCACTACCTTTAGGAAATCAGTGGCTTTAGAACCAAGCTATGTGGCTATATTCAGATCAATGGATGTGTTCAACTTGCAGGAAATATCTTTAGGAAGGAGATGTGCTCTTCTTTATTCTTTCTTTTCTGATTTCTGGAACACAGACATGATAGCTAGGCCCGAGGCACTGTCTTGGACCATTTGGGGGCATTTATTTGTTAAGAATGGTAGATAAGAGAGAAATCATCTAGGATCCTGGCACTGAGGAGCATCTGCCAGCCCTGAACTATCTACCTCCAGTATTTTCATGAGAGAGAAACAACACCCCCCACCACCATCTTACTTAAGCCATTGTTATTTTGAGTTTACTTTCACTCAAAGCAAGATCTAATAATATTAACTGATGCTACTGGTAAAGTGGACAAGTGAGTGTAGACATGCTTATAGAAAGGAAATGGATTGTCATCTTAGTTGGTAATCTCAATGGAAATTCAGGGTTATGTATCAATATTATCCTTATTGTGGCCTTGCTGGGTCTAGCTAGCAAAATGAGCAACTATGGTGGACATTTGTTCTCTTTGTCTCGTCAGCACGCCTTTCTTCGTTGGAAAATTTGTTACTTTTTCCATGTGATTCTAGTGGGATTGCTATTATGTTACTGCCCTCCTACTTAAGGGGGTCTGCAAGTGACTCAGGCATTTCTGCCTTATAATTGTGCCCCCTTCCATTTATTGGGATGATTGGTTCAATGGTAGGCACTTGACCCAAGCCAAGCTAATCAAAGTGCTCTGAGATTGTCTTAAATGGCTCTAGAGGGTAAAGCATCATTTGACTCAAGAGATACATGATAGGAAAGGTAAAACTGGTGCTGGTTGAAGCCTCAGACTTGATGACATTTAACTCCCTGAGCTAACTGCATTAATTTCCTATTGCTGCTATAACAAATGGCCAACAATGTAGTGGCTTAAAACATTATCATTTATTACCTTATAATTCTGGAGGTCAGAAATCCAAAATCAATCTCAGTGAGCTAAAGTCGAAGTATTGGCAGGGTTTGTTCCTTCTAAAGATGCTAAAGGAGAATCTGGTTCCTTGTTTTTACCTGATGCTAAAGGCTACTTGCATTCTTTGGTTCATGGCCCTTTCTCCATCTTCAAAGCCAGCAGTGTAGAATCTTCAAATCTTCTGTCTCTGTCTCTGTGTCTCCATCTTTCTTTCTGACCTCTGCTTCTGTTATCTCATCTCCTTCTATCATTCTGACATTCCTGCCTCCCTCTTTCCTTGTGATTACATTATATAATCCATATAATCCAGGAGAATCTCTCCAGGTCAAGATCCTTATCTTCATCTGCAAGGCCCCAAATTAACATATTCACAAGTTTTGGGGATTAGGATGTGTACATCATTGGGGCTTTCTACGGCAAAAACCTTTCTACCGGAAAACCTTTGGGACACTCTACCATTAGTCTCTCTACCACACTAACCCATCCCTGGACTTGCAAAAAAATTATTTTCCTCTTCTCTTCCTCTTGTCACTTGCAAACAAGAGTCCTAACTGACCATGCAACTTCCCATACTAAAGCTAACAGAATAAATACTTTGAGTCCCCTTAGAGTTGTCATTGCCTATAAGCCTCTTCATGCAGGTCAACATGACTTCATCATGGGAATTCATCCACCTACTGTACTCTAGTAAAGATTCTCAGGGTTCATGAGTATTGATGGTCCTGGGTAAATCAAACAATGATACTGCCTTTTCCATATTCTTAACCCCAAGAAGTTTAGATATTAGAGTAAAATCAACACCAAATAGTAGCATATGGATTATTAAGACATTGTTTAGGATGTGCTTGTGCCCTGGAAATCTCAGCCTCTTTGCAGGAGCTAAAACCTTATACAAATAAAAACTCTACACAATATATGAAAAGCAACTACTTGAACACTCTGAATAAAAAACAGCAAGTAGATTATGGAGAAGACAGAAAACTTGAATGGCCTGTAAGGGGTGAATTTCTTTTCTTTTTTTCTTCTCTTTTATCTGTTGTTTTACTGTTGACCTAAAGAAAACTCCAGTTGTATGTAACTATGCATCAGCATGGACAACTATAACTCTGAGAGAAACCCATCTTTCTAGCCAGAAGACTGGGAAAAGAGGCCCTCAGAAGTTGGAGAGAATAACAGAAATATCAGAGAGAAGAGAGCTGGAGAATATATTCTAATTCTGTGTATAAACCAACGTAAGTCCTAGGTTCATTCCCAAGCTGTGCATAAATGAATTAGATGTCAGAGCCTCATCATATAATATTCTAAATGTCCAGGATGTAATCCCAAATTACTCAACATGCAAAGAACCAGGAAAATATGATCAATTTTTAAGGAAAAAGATGATCAACAGATGCAAAGCCTGAGATAATCCAGATCAGGGCAAACTTTTTCTGTAAACAGCCAGATAGAAGGAATATTTTAGGTTATATGGGCCATATGCTGTCTTTTCTTTTTTTTTTATTATGTTATGTTAATCACCATACATTACATCATTAGTTTTTGATGTAGTGTTCCATGATTCATTGTTTGCGCATAACACCCAGTGCTCCATGCAGAACGTGCCCTCTTCAATACCCATCACCAGGCTAACCCATCCCCCCGCTGCCCTCCCCTCTAGAACCCTCAGTTTGTTTTTCAGAGAGTATAGTCTCTCATGGTTTGTGTCCCCCTCCGATTTCCCCTTCATTCTTCTCCTCCTGCTATCTTCTTCTTCTTTTTTTTTTTTTTTTAACATAAAATGTATTATTTGTTTCAGAGGTACAGGTCTGTGATTCAACAGTCTTACACATTTCACAGCGCTCACCATAGCACATACCCTCCTCAATGTCTATCACCCAGCCACCCATCCCTTCCACCCCCCACACTCCAGCAACCCTCAGTTTGTTTCCTGAGATTAAGAATTCCTCATATCAGTGAGATTATATGATACATGTCTTTCTCTGATTGACTTATTTCGCTCAGCATAATACCCTCCAGTTCCATCCACATTATTGCAAATGGCAAGATGTCATTCCTTTTGATGGCTGCATAATATTCCACTATATATATATATATATATATATATATATATATATATATATACACACACCACTTCTTTATCCATTCCTCTGTTGATGGACATCTTGGCTCTTTCCACAGTTTGGCTATTGTGGACATTGCTGCTATAAACATTGGGGTGCATGTACCCCTTCGGATCGCTACATTTGTATCTTTGGGGTAAATACCCAGTAGTGCAATTGCTGGGTCTTATGGTAGCTCTATTTTCAACTTTTTGAGGAACCTCCATACTGTTTTCCTGAGTGGCTGCACCAGCTTGCATTCCCACCAACACTGTAGGAGGGTTCCCCTTTCTCTGCATCCCTGCCAACATCTGTCATTTCCTGACTTGTTAATTTTAACCATTCTGACTGGTGTGAGGTGGTATCTCATTGAGGTTTTGATTTGGATTTCCCTGATGCCGAGCGATGTTGAGCACTTTTTCATGTGTCTGTTGGCCATTTGGATGTCTTCTTTGGAAAAATGTCTGTTCATGTCTTCTGCCCATTTCTTGATTGGATCATTTGTTCTTTGGGTGTTGAGTTTAAGAAGTTCTTTATAGATTTGGGATACTAGCCCTTTATCTGATATGTCATTTGCAAATATCTTCTCCCATTCTGTCGGTTGTCTTTTGGTTTTGTTGACTGTTTCCTTGGCTGTGCAAAAGTTTTTTATCTTGATGAAGTCCCAATAGTTCATTTTTGCCCTTGCTTCCTTTGCCTTTGGTGATGTTTCTAGGAAGAAGTTGCTGCGGCTGAGGTCAAAGAGGTTGCTGCCTGTGTTCTCCTTTAGGATTTTGATGGACTCCTGTCTCACATTTAGGTCTTTCAACCATTTGGAGTCTATTTTTGTGTGTGGTGTAAGGAAATGGTCCAGTTTCATTCTTCTGCATGTGGCTGTCCAATTTTCCCAACACCATTTGTTGAAGAGACTGTCTTTTTTCCATTGGACATTCTTTCCTGCTTTGTCGAAGATTAGTTGACCATAGAGTTGAGGGTCCATTTCTGGGTTCTCTATTCTGTTCCATTGATCTATGTGTCTGTTTTTGTGCCAGTACCATACTGTCTTGATTACAGCTTTGTAATAGAGCTTGAAGTCCGGAATTGTGATGCCGCCAGCTTTGCTTTTCTTTTTCAACATTCCTCTGGCTATTCGGGGTCTTTTCTGGTTCCATACAAATTTTAGGATTATTTGTTCCATTTCTTTGAAAAAAGTGGATGGTATTTTGATAGGGATTGCATTGAATATGTAGATTGCTCTAGGTAGCACTGACATCTTCACAATATTTGTTCTTCCAGTCCATGAGCATGGAACGTTTTTCCATTTCTTTGTGTCTTCCTCAATTTCTTTCATGAGTATTTTATAGTTTCCTGAGTACAGATTCTTTGCCTCTTTGGTTAGATTTATTCCTAGGTATCTTATGGTTTTGGGTGCAATTGTAAATGGCATCGACTCCTTAATTTCTCTTTCTTCTGTCTTGTTGTTGGTGTATAGGAATGCCACTGACTTCTGTGCGTTGATTTTATATCCTGCCACTTTACTGAATTCCTGTATGAGTTCTAGCAGTTTTGGGGTGGAGTCTTTTGGTTTTCCACATAAAGTATCATATCATCTGCAAAGAGTGAGAATTTGACTTCTTCTTTGCTGATTTGGATGCCTTTTATTTCTTTTTGTTGTCTGATTGCTGTGGCTAGGACTTCTAATACTATGTTGAATAACAGTGGTGATAGTGCACATCCCTGCCGTGTTCCTGACCTTAGGGGAAAGCTCTCAGTTTTTCCCCATTGAGAATGATATTCGCTGTGGGGTTTTCATAGATGGCTTTTATGATATTGAGGTATGTACCCTCTATCCCTATACTCTGAAGAGTTTTGATCAAGAAAGGATGCTGTACTTTGTCAAATGCTTTTTCTGCATCTATTGAGAGGATCATATGGTTCTTGTTCTTTCTTTTATTAATGTATTATATCACATTGATTGATTTGCGGATGTTGAACCAAACTTGCAGCCCAGGGATAAATCCCACTTGGTTGTGGTGAATAATCCTTTTAATGTACTGTTGGATCCTATTGGCTAGTATTTTGGTGAGAATTTTTGCATCCATGTTCATCAAGGATATTGGTCTGTAATTCTCCTTTTTGATGGGGTCTTTGTCTGGTTTGGGGATCAGGGTAATGGTGGCCTCATAAAATGAGTTTGGAAGTTTTCATTCCATTTCTATTTTTTGGAACAGTTTCAGAAGAATAGGTATTAATTCTTCTTTAAATGTTTGGTAGAATTCCCCTGGGAAGCCTTCTGGCCCTGGGCCTTTGTTTGTTGGGAGATTTTTGATTACTGCTTCAATTTCCTTAGTGGTTATAGGTCTGTTCAGGTTTTCTATTTCTTCCTGGTTCAGTTTTGGTAGTTTGTTCATCTCTAGGAATGCATCCATTTCTTCCAGATTATCTAATTTGCTGGCATATAGTTGCTCATAATATGTTCTTATAATTGTTTGTATTTCTTTGGTGTTGGTTGTGATCTCACCTCTTTCATCCATGATTTTATTTATTTGGGTCCTTTCTCTTTTCTTCTTGATAAGTCTGGCCAGGGGTTTATCAATCTTGTTAATTCTTTCAAAGAACCAGCTCCTAGTTTCGTTGATCTGTTCTACTGTTCTTTTCGTTTCTATTTCACTGATTTCTGCTCTGATCTTTATTATTCCTCTTCTCCTGCTGGGTTTAGGCTTCATTTGCTGTTCTTTCTCCAGCTCCTTTAGGTGTAGGGTTAGGTTGTGTATTTGAGACCTTTCTTGTTTTTTGAGAAAGGCTTGTATTGCTATATACTTTCCTCTTACGACTGCCTTTGCTGTATCCCAAAGATTTTGAACAGTTGTGTTTTCATTTTCATTGGTTTCCATGAATTTTTTTAATTCTTCTTTAATTTCCTGGTTGACCCTTTCATTCTTTAGTAGGATGCTCTTTAGCCTCCATGTATTTGAGTTCTTTCCAACTTTCCTCTTATGACTGAGTTCTAGTTTGAAAGCATTGTGGCCCGAAAATATGCAGGGAATGATCCCAATCTTTTGGTACCGGTTGAGACCTGATTTGTGACCTAGGATGTGATCTATTCTGGAGAATGTTCCATGGGCACTAGAGAAGAATGTGTATTCTGTTGCTTTGGGATGGAATGTTCTGAATAGATCTGTGAAGTCCATTTGGTCCAGTGTGTCATTTAAAGTCTTTATTTCCTTATTGATCTTTTGCTTAGATGATCTGTCCATTTCAATGAGGGGGGTGTTAAAGTGCCCCACTATTATTGTATTGTTGTCTATGTGTTTGCTTTTGTTATTAATTGCCTTATATAATTGGCTGCTCCCACGTTAGGGGCACAGATATTTACAATTGTTAGATCTTCTTGTTGGATAGACCCTTTAAGTCAGATATAGTGTCCTTCCTCATCTCTTATTACAGTCTTTGGTTTAAAATCTAATTTGTCTGATATAAGGATTGCCACCCCAGCTTTCTTTTGGTGTCCATTAGCATGGTAAATGGTTTTCCACCCCCTCACTTTCAATCTGGGGGTGTCTTTGGGTCTAAAATGAGTCTCTTGCAGACAGCATATCGATGGGTCTTGTTTTTTAATCCAATCTGATAGCCTGTGTCTTTTGATTGGGGCATTTAGCCCATTTACATTCAGGGTAACTATTGAAAGATATGAATTTAGTGCCATTGTATTGCCTGTAAGGTGACCGTTACTGTATATTGTCTCCGTTCCTTTCTGGTCTATGTTGCTTTTAGGTTCTCTCTTTGCTTAGAGGACCCCTTTCAATATTTCTTGTAGGGCTGGTTTCGTGTTTGCAAATCCCTTTAGTTTTTGTTTGTCCTGGAAGCTTTTTATCTCTCCTTCTATTTTCAATGACAGCCTAGCTAGATATAGTATTCTTGGCTGCATATTTTTCTCATTTAGTGCTCTGAATATATCATGCCAGTCCTTTCTGGCCTGCCAGGTCTCTGTGGATAGGTCTGCTGCCAATCTAATGTTTCTACCATTGTAGGTTACAGATCTCTTCTCCCGAGCTGCTTTCAGGATTTTCTCTTTGTCTCTGAGACTCGTAAGTTTTACTATTAGATGTCAGGGTGTTGACCTATTTTTATTGATTTTTGAGAGGGGTTCTCTGTGCCTCCTGGATTTTGATGCCTGTTTCCTTCCCCAAATTAGGGAAGTTCTCTGCCATAATTTGCTCCAATATATCTTCTGCCCCTGTCTCTCTTTCTTCTTCTTCTGGGATCCCAATTATTCTAATGTTGTTTCATCTTATGGTATAACTTATCTCTCAAATTCTGCCCTCGTGATCCAGTAGTTGTTTATCTCTCTTTTTCTCAGCTTCTTTATTTTCCATCATTTGGTCGTCTATATCACTAATTCTCTCTTCTGCCTCATTTATCCTAGCAGTTAGAGCCTCCATTTTTGATTGCACCTCATTAATAGCCTTTTTGATTTCGACTTGCTTAGATTTTAGTTCTTTTATTTCTCCAGAAAGGGATTCTCTAATAACTTCCATGCTTTTTTCAAGCCCAGCTAGTATCTTTAAAATTGTCATTCTGAACTCTAGTTCCGACATCTTACTAATGTCTGTATTGATTAAGTCCCTGGCAGTCGGTACTGCCTCTTGTTCTTTTTGTTGAGGTGATTTTTTCCATCTTGTCATTTTGTCCAGAGGAGAATAGATGAATGAGAGAACAAAATGCTAACAGGGTAACAATGTCCCCAGAAATTATACACTAAACAAATCAGAAAAGACCTGAAACCAGGGGAAAAGAAAGGGAAAGAAAGAAAAAAGAAAAAGAAAAGAAAAAGAAAAAGATAAAACAAACAAAAACAAAACAAAAAAAGCAGAATATGATCAAATATGATCCGGCTGGTGCATAGATCAGTGCCACACACTAGATTTTGGGCGTATCTGTTAGAAGAAAGTGCCTCCCAAAATTGTAAAGAAAGAAAAACTTATATATGTACAAAACTAAGGGTTAATACAATGAAGGGATGGAATATGACTATAATGATGAAAATTATAAAAGATTTTATAAAAGGAATTGATAAGATAAGAAGTTGGTTGAAAGAAGAAAGAAGAGGATTTAAAAAAAAAAAAGGAGAGAATGTGATCAGGCAGGAGACTAGAACAAAGCCATACACTAGAGATTTAGGGTATATTTTGATCTGTTAAAAGAAACTGTATCCCAAAATTTTAAAGAGAGAACAACTTATATATATATACCAAAAATAAGGGTAACTACTATGAAGGGAGAGAATATGACTCTAAAAATGAAAAATAAAAAAGATTTTTTAAAAAAGGGATTGATAAGATGTTGGTTGAAAAAGGGAAAAAGAAAAATTCAAAAAAAAAAAAGACAGTTAAAAAAAATTAACTTTGAAAGACTAAAGAATCATTGTAAAAAAGCCATGAATTCTGTGTGCAGTCTTCCCCTAGCGCAGGAGTTCTGCTGTTCTCATTGATCGGTAAACTTGGTCTTGGCTGGCTGTTCTCGCTGATCTTCTGGGGGAGGGGCCTGTTGCCGTGGTTCCCAAATGTCTTTGCCGGAGGCGGAATTGCCCCGCCCTTGCCCGGTCAGGGCTAAGTAATCTGCTCGGGTTTGCTCTCGGGAGCTTTTATTCCCTGCAAACTTTCCGAACAGCTTTGGAGGCTGAGACTGAAAATGGCGGCCTCCCAATCTCCGCCCTGGTGGAGCTGAGAACTCGGGGCCCCGCTCCTCAGTGAGCCCCCAGAGAAAAGCAGTCAATCACTCCCGTCTCCCCGGTCTCCGGCCGCACTCCGTGCTCACCTGGCCTGTGACCGAGCATTTCTATCTCTGGCACACAACCCGTGTGGAGTCTCCAAACCCAGCAGATCCCTGCAGTGCGCTCCCGCGCCGCTCCTCCCCGGGGAGGAAGGGGTGTCTCCCCGGATCTGCTACTTGTTGGGTCCCTGCTGGAAGAGCAGTGGCCCAACTGTGCTGCGGATCATGGTTTGTGGCAACCCCGAGCTGAGAGCCCACTCCTCGGCTCCGTCTCTGCAGCTGGCTTCCCCACTCCAATACCTGGGAGCTCTGCCGCACTCAGGCACCCCCCGTCTTTCTGTGACCCCGAAGGTCCTGAGACCACACTGTCCCACGAGGGTTCCACCCCCCATCCCACCCCCACCCCCCCCGGCTTAGCCACTGGAGCGACGTCCCTCAGCGGAGCCGACTTCTAAAAGTTCCGATTTTGTGCTCCGCGGCTCTATCACTTGCCGGTAGCGGCTGACAGAGGCCCCCTCCCCCGCCGTCTATCCTCCCAAATACCGCCTCAGATTCACTTCTCCGCACGTCCTACCTTCCAGAAAGTGGTCGCTTTTCTGTTCAGAGAGTTGCTGCTATTCTTTTCTTTGATCTCCTGTTGAGTTCGTAGGTGTTCAGAATGGTTTGATCCCTATCCAGCTGAATTCCTGGGACCAGACAAAATTTAGGTCTCCCACTCCTCCACCATCTTGCTCCATCCCCCGGATAGGTGCGTCTTAAACCGGGCCATATGGTTTCTGTCACAACAACTCAACACTCTCATTGTAGTGCAAAAGCAGTTACAGACGATATTTAAATGAACGAGTATGATAGTGTTCCAATAAAATTGTATTTATGGAAACAAATTTGAATTTCATATAACTTTAACATGTCATAAAATATTAGCATGCTTTTGATTTTTCTCCCAATGATTTAAAACTTTATTTTAATTAAAACTTTAGTGTGACAACAATTCTTTGCTCATGGGCCGTATAAAAAACAGGCGGCAGGTTAGATTTAGCTCACAGGTTTTAGCTTGCCAACTCCTGTCTAGCTGTTGGAATTAAGACTCTAAAGTAGCTATTATAACAATACTCAATGAGGTAAAGATCAACACTCTTGAAATGAATGGAAAGATAGAAGTTCTCAACTGAAAAATGGAAACTATCTATCCTTATTTATCTTACCTATCATCTTTCCACCTATCTAAAACAAACAATAATTTTAAAACAGAAAAATACTTTATCAGAAATAAATGTCAAGAAACTCAGAAAATCCTCAAATAATCTTAGTAATTCTCTGCTCCACCAAGATACCCAATAGGATTAAAATAAAACCTTTATTATGAGGAATGAAACATAATTTCTGAAGCAGAATGAGCTTTTATAGTGCAGGACCTCAGACTACAACTTCTAGATATTAGATGTTATTTTATTCTTATGTGGACTGGAGAAAGGAATGAGAAATGTGTTCTCAACTAGAGAATACCTGGAAGATAAAAACATTTTTGTCATTTTTAATATTTGTTTTTTGTTGTTTTTGTTGTTCTATCTTTATAAGGCTTTATTTTAAAAGTATATGTATCTATAAAAAATTTTCCAATGATACAAAAGTATTTATGTTAATTCATAAAATATAAAATGGAAGTTATTTCTCATCTCTCAACTCCAATCCTGAGAGATAAATACTAACACTTTGTGTATCTTCTCAAACTCTTTACTATGCACCTAAAATAAATGTATTCAAAAGTTTTTCTTTTAAATAAAAATAGGGTCACATACATTTCTTACAATTTGTTCTTTTCATCCACTGATGTGATGTGTACATTTTCCCTTTAGAATTTTCAGATATACTCATTCTTTTTGAAGGCAATTTAGTGTGAATGTACTGTTATTACCTAACCACTTTCCTATTGAAGATTGTGGTAGATTAATTTATGGATTCCAATTCTCCACTCTCCTATAGTACATCTAACACCCTTGCCATGGCTTCCTAGTGAGCCTGGTATAATTACTGGTGTCTTGACTTTGGCTTGGCTATGTTACTTACTTTGGCCATTGGACTGTTATTAGATGTGACAGAAGCAGAAGCTTGAAATATGCTTGTGCACTTCGGCTTGCCCTCTGGTTCTTCTATTATTCCCAAGAAGAGCATGCCCCAGGTAGTCACTGACCCCTTTTGTCTGCCTCCCCCAGAAGGAAACCAAGCAGAGCTTTCCCAGCCAACCTGTAGACATTGTGAGTATGAGAATAAATGCTTGCTTTTGTAGGACACTGAGTTTTAGAATGTTTTTGTTAGGTGGTATCATGATGGCAAGAGCAGACTTTGTATTATTATAAAAAATATACAATAAATATCCTTCCCTTTACACATATCTTGCAACTTTCAGCCAGATAAATTCCTAGAAGCATAATAGCTAAGTCAAATCTTAGTATTTTTGAAGCTAGCTAGATAATGGTGGTGGTGATAAATATTAACATTTGTTAAACATTTTCTACATTCCACTCTCTAAGTCTTTCACATGTGTCCAGAACTGTAAAGGGTCTGAAATTTTATTCTACTTGCAAGCTAACAAGTTATCCCACCACAGTTTCATAGATGCTTGACAGAGACATGGGACTCCTGAATCCAAGGACTTTGTTACTTATGATCAGCAGCATAAATATCAGCATGTTTGTATTAGTACCACTTGCTCCCAAAGCACCAGAGAGGCATCACAGATTGACCCAGATGGATAACTGCACATGGACTGTGTTACAGGAAGGGATCTTTGAGTTTAAGGGACCCAAATCTCTCATAATAGATGGTAAGCAAACCTGCCCTTTACTCCAGAGGCAGACCCTAGCTCTATTTTCCAAGGCTATTCGCTATATAAATACTCTCGAAAAGATAGGCTAGAAGTGCCTGTCCTCACAAGTCATTGAGAAATATGAGAGATCTATGGACAATCGTCTTCTAGTGGTATTATTAACTTAATCCTCTCTACTTTACAAATATGGACCTAGAGCACAGAAAATTTAGTAACTTTCCCAAGAGCATACAGCTAAAGAATAGGAGAGTCAGGCATATTGGTCAATATTTCTAAGACAAAGATAGATTTTTGTTTAGGAAAAATCTTTAATACTACAGTTGTGGAATAAGGAATGTAGGAACCCAATTTTTTCATTATCATATAAAAAGTAGTCTTTTTGTCTTTATTAAGGGGTTCAGTTTATATAAGAAAAGAAATTGTATCTTGATAGCACTATAGCTAGAGAGAACATTTTCCATAAATAATTCTTTTAAGAAGCCAGGATGCTTTCCAGGAAGGGAGTGTATGGGGGTAGAAAATGAAACCAGCCAAGCTGTCAAGGGCTTCAAGAGACAATATGCACTTCAGAGCTAATGTAGAAGCTTGATTTTATCATCAATATGTTTGATTAAATTTACTACCTTGGCAGGTCATCTGCACTGATTTTTATAGAGAAACAATGAAGAAAGAAATGTAAATATGGATTTTTCTATTTGTTGAGAGCCAGGGGAGAAAAAATTCTACTTTGTAATGTAGTTTTATTAAGTAATGTTTTATAAAGATTAAGCCTTTTACCACCCAACAATTGTTGTACCAAGACATATAAGTGATACCTTAAGCTCAACTGAACATTTTTAATAGAATATATATATATATATATTAATATTCTGTAAGGGGTTACCACTATTGTAAGAATAAGGTACCAACTGTGTTCAAATATAATTAAGAAGGATCTACAAAGATCTACAGAAAACCTTAGAAATAAAGGAATAGACCCTGAGAAATAAGATTTATAAATTGGTTGTTTAGAATTCAATGTCTGGGTGAAATGTTATGTTAATTTTCACTTTTTCACCTACCTGATACTTTCTATATTTTGGATGAGACACATTTCTGTTGTAGTGTTGATCCATAGCTTCCCTCAGAGCCTTGTATTTTGAAGGGCTGGACTAATCTTTGATGACTATAACCAGGAGCATTCTTATTCTTTTCGGGAATACTTATCGAAATACATTACTTGCATTTAACTCATTAAATCAGTTCTTTTTTTTTTTTTTAAGATTTTATTTATTTATTTGAGAGAGAGCACAAGTGGGGGAAGGAGCACAGGAAGAGGGAGAAGCAGGGAGCCCAAAATGGGCTCGATCCCAGGACCCTGGGATCATGACCTGAGCTGAAGGCAGACGTTTAACCAACTGAGCCATCCAGGCATCCCTCATCAAATCATTTCTTTAATGTATGTATGTATGTGTATATTTTTAATGTGCTTTTAAGAGAGAGATGTGATTTTTCTCAAACCACAGAAAAATAAATAATGTTATCCTTTTCATTCCATATATAAAACAATTTTCGGCTATTCATCTGATTTATTGACTCATGGAATTCAAGGACATACTCAATATCTTAGAATGTAACTAAATCTCAGAAACAATAGAACCAAGGTCTTGACTACAGTTATGATAACATTTCACCCAGACATTGAATTCTAAACAACCACTTTATAGATCTTATTTTTCATCAGTTTTCCCATTATTGCATAGGTTCTCTTGACCAAAAATCATGTGGAAGAGAATTCTATGCTGGGGATATACATACAGAACCATGTATGAAAATGGAAATCCCCATAGTCACCATGGAGATGGGGCATAGGTTGTGAGGAAAAGGAGCAGAGCTGGGGAGACCCTCAATGGGTCTATCAATGATATCCTTTACCTTCCCTCTGATTTACTAAAGCAAGTTGCAGTTTACTCTTTCTTTGTATGTAAAATGCCACAAATAAATTGGAAAATAGGCAAAAAAAAAGAGAGAGATATAAATAAAATAGCCCAAATAACTAAGTATGTGAGGATAATAGTTGTGTTCCCAAACCTGCAGGTTAGGAATACAGAGCAAATCAATCATTCAATTCTGATAATACGTTGTTGACATTTAGAGTTAACTATACAATAATTATCCCATTTTCTCCAATAAAACTCAGGTAATCCCCAGTGCTTACGGATTGACTAATTCATTTATTCAACTGTGTACATTGAGATTTTACTATATGCCAGGAATTTTACCAGATTATGAAGTACAGTAGAAGTACATTAGAGAAGTACATTTATTTTATTTTGTGAATAGATCATACAACCAAATGATTTAGAATCAAAATAATAGGAGATATGCACTGTAAAGTTTTATTCACATAGAAGTTCCCATTTTGTGCCTTTTGTCTTGGTTTAATTATTAGTAGTGTCCCCTTTTATTTTCAAAAGCGTTCTGGTTTAAATAATAAACAAGAAAAAAAAATAATAAATAATAAACAAGAGAAAAAAATCAATAAACTTGAAAACAGAAAAACAATAGAGAAAATCAATGAACCCAAAAGCAAGTCCTTTGAAAAAAAAAATCAATAAAATTGATAACCTTTACCCAGATTGACCAGAAAAAAAGAAAGAAGACAAGAATTACCAATATTAGGAATGAAAGAGAAACTATCATGACAGATCCACACAGAGAGTGAAAGGATAATAAGGCAAGACCACCAACAACTCTCAGCCCATAAATCAACAACTTAGATAAAATGGACAAATCATTAAAAGACGCAAACTACAAGGGATACCTGGGTGGCTCAATCAGTTAAGCATTTGACTCTTGATTTCGGGTCAGGTCATGATCTCAGGGTGATGAGACTGAACCCTGAATTGGGGTCCTCACTGGGCGTGGAGCCTGCATGAGATTCTCTCTCTCCCTCTGCCCCTCCCCCCACTCATGTGCTCTCTCTCTCTCTCTCTTTCTTTCAAAAAAAAAGAAAAAAAAAGAAGTAAACTACCTAAACTCACTCAAACAAAACAAAACAAAACCCAAACAAAAATGCAATAGTCCTAGAACTATTAAAGAAATTGAATTTGTAGTTAAAAAACGTTTCAAGAAAGAATGTTTCAGGCCTAGATGCTTCACTGGCAAATCCTAAGAAATATTTAAGAAAAAATAATGTCAATTCTATACAATCTCTTTTAGAAAATATAAGAAGAGGAAACACCCATACATTTTATGAGGCTGGAATTATCCTACTATCACAACCAAACACATTATTATAAAAGAAAAATAAAAACCAATATCCCTCCACAAACACAGACACAAAAATTCTCAACAACCTATTAGCAAATCAAATCTGGGAATATATAAAAAGGATAATACAGATTGACCAAGTGAGGCTTATCCTAAGAATGCAATTGGTTAAACTTTTGAAAAATCAATGTAATTTATCAGATTACCAGACTAAAGAAGAAAAAAAATATGATTATCTCAATAGTACTTGATAGGGGCGCCTGGGTGGCTCAGCTGTTTAGCGTTTGCCTTCCACTCAGGTCATGATCCCAGGGTCCTGGAATCGAGCCCCATATCGGGTTCCTTGCTCGGCAAGGAAGCCTGCTTCTCCCTCTCCCACTCCCCCTGCTTGTGTTCCCTCTCTTGCTGTCTCTCTCTCTCTCTGTCAAAAAATAAATAAAAATCTTTAAAAAAAAAAATAGTACTCGATAAAGTTTAATATCTCTTCACAATAAAAACTCTCAGCAAACTAGGAATGGACAGAAACTTCCTTAACCTGATAAAGGACAACTATAATAACCCTACAACTAAAATCAAATTTAGTGGGAACAAGGCAAGGATATCTTTCTTTCACCACTCCTATTCATCATCCCAGTAAAAATCCTAGCCAATGCAAGATGTGAGAAAAATAAAGTTATTCAGATTATAAGGGGGAAAAAATATTTGTAGATGACAGGATTGTTTATGTAGAAAATCCCAAAGAACATGTAAAAAAAAAAAAAGTTCCTAAAACTGATAAATGAGTTTTGCAAGGCCATAGGATAAAATATCAAAATACAAAAGTCAATTATATTTCTATACAGTATTTCCATATTCTATATATTTCTCTATTATAACAATAAACACTCAGATTTGAAATTTTTAAAAATGCTGTTTAAATAATATCCCAGGGTGCCTTGGCGGCTCAGTCGGTTAAGTGTTCAACTCTTGGTTTCTGCTCAGGTCATGATCTCAGGATTGTGAGATCAAGATTGAGCCTTGTGTCGGGTTATGCGCTTGCTCATCAGGGAGTCTGCTTAAGATTCTTTTTGATGAACCTCCAAACTGTTTTCCACAGTGGCTTCATCATTTGCATTCCCACCAACAGTACAGGAGGGTTCCCCTTTCTCCACATCCTTGCCAACACCTGTTGTTTCTCATGTTGTTGATTTTAGCCATTCTGACAGGTGTGAGGTGATATCTCATTGTAGTTTTGATTTGTATTTCCCTGATGATCAGTGATGTTGAGCATCCTTTCATGTGTCTGTTGGCCATCTGTATGTCTTCTTTGGAAAAATGTGTTGTCATGTCTTCTGCTGATTTTTTAATTGGATTATTCATTTTTTGGGTGTTGAGTTTTATAAGTTCTTTACATATTTTGGATATTAACCCTTTATCATATACGTCATTTGCAAATATCTTCTCCCATTCTGTAGGTTGCCTTTTAGTTTTGTTGATTGTTTCTTTTGCTGTGCAGAAGCTTTTTATTTTTATGAAGTCCCAGTAGTTTATTTTTGCTTTTATTTCCCTTGCCTCAGGAGATATATCTAGTAAGAAGTTGTTACGGCCTGTGTTCTCCTCTAAGATTTTGGTGGTTTCAAGTCTCACATTTAGGTCTTTAATCCATTTTGAGTTTGTTCTTGTGTATGCTGTAAGAAAGTGATCCAGTTTCATTCTTCTGCATGTTGCTGTCCTGTTTTCCCAACACCATTTGTTGAAGAGACTGTCTTTTTTTTTTTTTAAGATTTTATTTATTTATTTGACAGAGAGAGACACAGCGAGAGAGGGAACACAAGCAGGGGGAGTGGGCAAGGGAGAAGCAGGCTTCCCGTTGAGCAGGGAGCCCGATGCAGGACTCGATCCCAGGACGGTCCTGGGATCATGACCTGAGCCAAAGGCAGATGCTTAACGACTGAGCCATCCAGGCTCCCCAAAAAGACTGTCTTTTCTCACTGGATATTCTTTCCTGCTTCGTCAAAGATTAGTTGACCATAGAGTGTGGGTTCATTTCTGGGTTTTCTATTCTGTTCTATTGATCTATGTGTCTATTTTTGTGCCAGTACCATATTGTTTTGATCACTACAGCTTTGTAATGGAACTTGAAGTCCAGAATTGTGATGCCTCTAGCTTTGCTTCTCTTTTTCAAGTTGCTTTGGCTCTTCAGGGTCTTTTGTGGTTCCATGCAAAATTTAGGATTGTTTGTTCTAGCTCTGTGAAAAATACTAGTGGTATTTTGATAGGGATTGCATTAAATGTGTAGATTGCTTTGCGTAGTAAAGACATTTTAACAATGTTTGTTCTTCCAATCCATGAGCATGGAATGTTTTTCCATTTCCTTGTGTCATCTTCAATTTCTTTCATAAGTGTTTTATAGTTTTCAGAGTATGGGTCTTTCACTTCTTCGGTTAGGTGTATTCCTAAGTATCTTATTGTTTTTGGTGCAATTAGAAATGCGATTGATTCCTTAATTTCACTTTCTGCTGCTTCATTATTAGTGTATAGAAATGCAACACATTCCTGTATGTTGATTTTGTATCCTGTGACTTTACTGAATTCATTTATCAGTTCTAGCAGTTTTTGGGTGGAGTCTCTTGGGCTTTCTATATAAAGTACCATGTAATTACAAATAGTGAAAGTTTGACTTCTTCCTTGCTGATTTGGATGCCTTTATTTCTTTTTGTTGTCTGATGGCTGAGGCCAGTTCTTCCAGTACTACACTAAATAACAGTGGTGAGAGTGGACATCCCTGTCTTATCCCTGACTATAGAGGAAAAGCTCAGTTTTTCCTGATTGAGGATGATATTAGCTGTGAGTTTTTCATCTATGGCCTTTATTATGTTGGGATATGTTCCCTCTAAATCTACTTTGTTAAGGGTTTTTATCATGAATAGGTGTTGATGCTTTTGCTGCATTTATTGAAATAATCATATGGTTCTTATCCTTTCTTTTATTAAGATGGTATATCACTGATTGATTTACAAATATCAAATCACCCTTGCAATCCAAGAGTAAATCCCATTTGATCATACTGAATGATTTTTTAATGTACTGTTGGATTCGGTTTGCTAGTATTTTGTTGAGAATTTTTGCATCCATGTTCATCAGGGTTATTGTCCTGTAGTTCTCTTTTTTAGTGAAGTCTATCTGTTTTTGGTATCAGGGCAATACTGGTCTCATAGAATGAATTTGGAAGTTTTCCTTCCTTTTCCATTTTTGGAACAGTTTGAGAAGAATATGTATTAACTCTCCTTTGAATATTTGGTAGAATTCTCCTGTGAAGCCATCTGGCCCTGGATTTTTATTTGTTAGAAGTTTTTTGATTATTGATTTTCTTTGCTGGCTATCGATCTGTTCAAGTTTTCTATTTCTTCCTGTTTCAGTTTTGATAGTTTATATGTTTGCTGGATTTTTTTCCATTTCTTCCAGGCTGTCCAATTTGTTGGCATACAGTTTTTCATAATATTCTCATGTAATTGTTTGTATTTCTGTGGTGCTGGTGTGTTATTTGTGATTCTCTCATTTGTGATTTTATTTATTTGGGTCCTCTCTCTTTTCTTTTTGATAAGTCTGGCTAGAGGTTTATCAATTTTAATTATCAATTAATTGAAAAAATAATTAAAATAAGATAAATTAATTCAATAAACGGAGAGATGTATCATGTTCATGGATTGATAGACTCAATACTAATGTTAAATTCTCACCATTTTGATATATAGTTTTGGCATATTCCCAATCAACGCCTTGGGAGAATTTTGTGTGGGTATCAACAAGCTGATTTAATTTCTAAGGAAAGGCAAAGGAACTAGAATAGCCAAAAATTTTTGAAAAAGAAGAACAAAGTTGGAGGACTACACCTCCTGATTTCAAGAATTACTATAAACTACACTAACTGAAGACAGTGTAGCACTGATGGAGAGAGAGAGATACAAAGATCAATGAAACAAAGTTGAGAGCCTGGAAACAGACTTGTGATTTTTAGATAGATTAATTGATTTTTGACAAAGATGCAAAGGCAATTCAGTGGAGGAATGATGCATAATTTATTCCAACAATAGTGTGAGAATAATTAAATGTCCATAAGAAAAAACAAAAACAAAACCCCCACAACCTATACCTCATACCTTATTTTTAAAAATCTACTTTAAATGGATCATAGACCTAAAGATAAAACAGGAAATGATACAACTTTTAGGAGAAAATGTAAGAAAAAAATCTGCATGGCCTAGGATTAGGGTAGGAGTTTTTAGGTATGATCTCCAAAGCACTGTTCATAAAAGAAAAAACTGATAAGTTGTACAAAATTAAAAACTTCTGCTCTGCAAAAAACAGTGCTCAGAGAATGAAAGACAAGCCACAGATAGGGAGAAAACGTGGTCAAAAAATATTTTGATAAAGGACTTGTGTCTCAAAACATTTATTTGAGAAATAAACCACAATTTATTTAAGAAAAGAAACCACTTGATTTTAAAAGTGGGCAAAAGATATATATGTGTGAAAATATGTTCAACATCATTAGTCATCAAGGAAATGGAAATTAAACTGCAGCAAGATACCACTACACACTTACTAAAATGACTTTAAAAATACTAACAAGTGTGGACAAGGATGAGGAGCAATACATTGTTGATGGATATGCAAAGTGATAGAACCACTTGGGAAAGCAATTCAGCAGTCTCTTACAAATTTACCTAATATATAATGCGGCAATCCCACTCACAGGTGTTTATCCAAGAGAAATGAAAAAATTATTTTCACACAAAAACCTCTATGTAAATATGGATAGCAGCTTTATTAATGATCACCAAAAACTGGAAACGACCCAAATGTCCTTCAACCAGGGAATGAATAAGCAAACTGTGATGTATCCATAGAGTGGAATGTTAGTCAGCTACGAAGGTGAGTCATTATTATTTTTTAAACAACTACAAAAACCCACTTATTTCTCACCGTTCTGGAGGCTGGGAAATCCAAGATCAAGATGCTAGCAGATTCAGTGTCTGGTGAGGACCCTCTGCCTAGTTTTCTGTTGGCTGCCCTGCTGTATCCTCATATGGAAGGGAGGGTGGGGGAGATCTTGTGTCTCTTTCTCTTTTTCTAAAAGCATTAATCCCACTCTAAAGGCCCCACCCTCAGGATTTAGTCTAACACTAATCACCTCTCAACAGTCCCACCTCAAAACACCATTATGTTGGGGATTAGGGCATCAATATATGAAATCTTGGGGGAGATACTCAGTCCATAGAACATTCTTTCTGCTACATTATGTTTTCTTAAGGTTTGTCAGTGAGAGAATGAGGGAGATATTGGTAGCCTGTTAGGGAAGCAGTGTCAAGTCAATGTGTTTTTTAGGATGGTAGAGACTTTGAGTCTAGTTTTAGGCCTATAAGAAGGAGCCAAGTGGAGGGTGAAGGTGGGTAAGTGATGGAGTAAGGTCCCTGAGGAGGCAGTGGGAATTAGAGTATGCCTGTGTCTCTACAGGACTAAGAAATTCTGGGACGCTTGGGTGGCTTAGTTGGTTAAGCATCTGCCTTCGGCTCAGGTCATGATCCCAGAGTCCTGGGATCGAGACCCTCATCGGGCTCCCTGATCAGCGGGGAGCCTGCTTCTCCCCCTCCCACTCCCCCTGCTTGTGCTCTCTCTCTCGCTCTCTCTCTCTGCAAAAAAAAAAAAAAAAGTTAGGAATAAGCAATTCTATGTACTAGTAATTATTGATTCAATTTGCTCTTTCCTGGGGCCTTCTTGTGACATCATTATCAATCTTTCAGTAACCTTATTAATTTAAAGAAGTTGGATGCTTTAGGTAATCTCCAAGACCATGTTCTATCTTTATAGCTTTTTCTATAAAGTCTACCATCCCAGAACTGAAAAGAATTTTCTGTTAAAAAATGAATTATTGATTCATGTAACAACATGGATGAATCTTAAATGCATCTGGTCACTGAAAGAATTTAGACCCAAAGCACTATGACTCCATTAGTATGACATTTTAGAACAGCAAAATTATAGGTATGGAAAACAAATCAGTGGTTTCCAGTGGCCAGGAGGTGAGGGGTGGGGTTGACTGTAAAGGGGAAGTGTGATGGCATTTTGAGAGTGAAGAAACTTGTGTAAACAACTATGGTGGGAGAATAAGTCTCTAATAATTTGTCAAAAGCCATAGAACTGTACACCACAAAAAGTGAATTTTACTGTATGTAGATTAAATAAAATCAATCAGGATATAGGCAGAACACAAGATGCATACAGACTGGCCCACATGAATCTAACTGTATTACAAATAAATCAAATAGCCATGCTGAAGCAGGTGGAGAACAAACGGAGCTGATGTAAGTCACTTTGGAGAACAGTGTTTTGACTGGATACTGTAAGGCTAAAGCAAAAAGAACAGTGCTAAAGCAATATACTCTAGTTTTTTTGTTTTAAAAGAATTATTTATTTATTTTAAAGAGAAAGTGAGCAATAGGGTGAGAGCGGAGGGCAAGAAGGAGAGGGAGAGAGAGAGAACCCTCAAGCAAAACCCCCCACCCCTGGGGCTCAACCCCAGGACCCCAAGATCATGGCCTGAGCCAAAATCAAGAGTCAGCCACTCAACCAACTGAATCACCCAGGCACCCCCAATATGCTCTAGTTTTAAATTTGTTTCTCTTTGGGTATGGCTTAGCAATTTTAAAAACTATTTTATATGTATACTAGGATTGAACAAATAATAGATATATTGTGGATACTGAGAGTCAGGATTCCTACAGTCATAGAAGTTAAAAGTCATGAAAGACAAAGGTTAAAATAAGCTGTGGTGCTGGATTTGAGTGGCAGTATTGGTAGGAACTCATGTTTTGTTTATGTATATATATGCAAATACATAGAGAAATAGATACAGAAATATAGATATGTATGTATATGCATGGGTTGGTATATAAATGTGTGTTTCCTATCTCTATCTTTTGAGAGGAGCTATCAGCAGTGATTTTAAATATCATTACTTCATAAAACAGAACAGGGCTCCTTGGAGAAATGGTTGAATCTAGGGCTGAGCAGGGAAAATACGAGATGAGCATGGAAATCTTGCAGTGACAGAAAGTAAGGAAGTGCTCAAAAAAATTTTTTTTAAAAAAGAAGAGGGGACATAGCAGCTCCTTCATGATCTCTGAATGGCCAAAGCTAGAACAATTTTATTGCTAGAGCAATAAAATAATGATCATATTGAATTATAATCCAAAGAATAAAACAAATATCCATAAGCCCACACTGATATAAAGAAACAACTGAATAAATCTGAATAAATCAATGCGAGAAAATATACAAATCCTCTCTACAAAAGAATTCCAATTAATAAATGAGGAACATGGAAAGTCACTCTTAGCACACCATAGTAATAACTGCTCTTGGCAAGATAAACCGACTATCTTACTGTCGGTAAGAGTAAGATTTTACTGGAGAAATCTAGTAGACATCACCTAAGCGAGTGATGGACCTTAACTTTAACAGTAATAAGACATATGCGTTGTGTAACCCCAGGCATCAGGCACCGAGAAGTGCACATCACTTCTGTGGTATTCATCTCAAAATGCATAATCTTGTTCTAACCATGAGAAATTATTACGAACCCAAACTGAGGGACATTTACAAAATAACTGCCCAGCAGTCTTCAAAAATCCCAAGGCCATGAAAGACAAAGACTGAGGAAGGAGTCAGGACAAGTAAAAGCAATGTAAAATTCTGAATTATATCTTGGAACAGGAAAGGGACATGACTGGGCAAACTGATGAAATCCAAATGAAATTTGTCATTTAGTTAATTGTATCATACCAGTATTAATTTCTTCGTTTTGATCATTGTATCATGATTATGCAAGATGTTAACATTAGAGGAAGCTGGATAAAGGGTATACAGGAACTCTGTGCTGTTTTTGCAGCTCTCCTGTAAATCTAAAATTATTTCATAATACAAAGTTTGTAAGAATTATCTTAGATAAGATGGAAAATTATATGGCTACCCTACCTGCAGAGGTAATAAAAGGTATTATTTTATTGGTTTCTTGGATATCCTTTCAGTGATTATTCATACAAATACAAAATTCTTATCTCTCCTATTTCCACACACCTTGCTTTTTTCATTTAAAATATATCCTAGAAACTTTCCATATACATACACAGACTTGCCTCATTTTCTTTTCATATTTTGTATTATGAAAAAATTTTAAGACATACAGAAAATTGGTATGGCTTGGCATAAACACCCACATGCTACCACCTATATTTCCTCATTTTCTTTTATAAATGTATGGTATTCCATTGTGTGGAGTTAATGTACATGTATTTTTTTAAGTGGGTTCCATGTCCAGCATGGAGCCCAATGGGGGGCTCTGAGATCAAGAGTCAGACCGCTTAACCAACTGAGACACCCAGGCACACCAACTCACATGTATTTCTCATCTCATACTTAAATGCTGAAATTTCTGTCTTGACCCACTGTTGTCAAAATGGAGTGGAGAATTGGTAGGAGATGGAATCAAATTGAAGAGCAGGACTTTGAAACCAAATAGAGCTTAGTCCAGATAACCATTCTGTCGCTTACTGGCTGCATAGCCCCAGTCAAGTTACTTAACTTCCCAAATCTTAGCTGCCTCATATGGGAGGATCATGTGAGATGGTATATATAAAGCACCAATTCAACAGATGATACACATTGTTATTGCTATTATTCAATCAGAAAAGTTCATAAATATCAGGCAGTTGATCTATGTGAGCCAATTTAAAGAACACTCATGTTTCGGGGCGCCTGGGTGGCTCAGTTGGTTAAGCGACTGCCTTCGGCTCAGGTCATGATCCTGGAGTCCCGGGATCGAGTCCCGCATCGGGCTCCCTGCTCAGCGGGGAGTCTGCTTCTCCCTCTGACCCTCCTCCATCTCAAGTTCTCTCTCTCATTCTCTCTCTCAAATAAATAAATAAATAATATCTTTAAAAAAAAAAGAACACTCATGTTTCTTATTTTTTTAATATTCTTTTTTTTAAGTTTTAAAACTTTTATTAAGATATAATGTATTATTTGTTTCAGGGGTACAGGTCTGTGATTCATCAGTCTTTTTTTTTAAATTTTTTAAAAATATTTTATTTTTTTATTTGACAGAGACACAGTGAGAGAGGGAACACAAGCAGGAGGAATGGGAGAGGGAGAAGTAGGCTTCCGGCTGAGCAGGGAGCCCGATGCGGGGCTTGATCCCAGGACCCTGGGATCATGACCTGAGCGGAAGGCAGACACTTAACGACTGAGCCACCCAGGTGCCCCTGTGATTCATCAATTGTACACACTTCACAGCGCTCACCATTGTACATACCCTCCCCAGTGTCCATCACCCAGCCACTCCATCCCTCCCACCCCACTCCACTCCACTCCAGCAACCCTCAGTTTGTTTCCTGAGATTAAGAGTCTCTTATGGTTTGTCTCGCTCTCTGGTTTCATCTTGTTTCATTTTTCCCTCCCTTCCCCTATGATCCTCTGTCTTGTTTCTCAAATTCCTCATATCAGTGAGATCATATGATACTTGTCTTTCTCTGATTGACTTATTTCACTTAGCATAATACCCTCTAGAAGAACACTCATGTTTCTTCCTCTTGCTGATTATGTATCAACCTATCAAGACAAAAAGAGTAATCTTAGGAAACATCAAATAGAGCTGCAGCAGTATCACCATGACCTTGATTGTTCTTAAATTCGGTCAATAGAACAATGTGAAAATCTACTTGGCCACAAAATTTAGTTGGTAAAACTCTAAGTGACAGAGACCTTATAAGAAGTGTTGTTATTCTCAGCTGATTCAAATAACAGATTTATCTTCCCAGCCCTGGGCCAAAGCACCAGTTCATTAAAAAGTCTGAGACTCCTCCAAATTTTAATCTCTATACTGAGAGCCAATACTTTACCAAAAGGTCTGGACTGCCTACAAAAGTTGTTGGACCAGTTAGTAAACTTGCCATTTTTATTTCTCCATTGTACCAACAAGATAAGAAAACTTTGAGTTTTTGTGTTTGTATTTCTCTATCCACAGAACACATTTCCAACCCCAAGGGAAAGTGGTTGCAGGTAACTTTGCTATCACTTTTGTAATTGCAATGGCAAATCATTGCCAGGTCTGGAAGAAAGCAGATGCCTTTTTAATTTTTTTGGCCTACAAATAGAATATGTATATAAATAGTCAAGAGAGTGAGAAATAGCCTCTGTCAGTAGAAGATTTCAAAATTTATTTATTCATTAATTCACTCACTTAACAAGAAGGACTTAACCAAGCCTCTATTGTGTACCAGGCACTGTGCTTGGTGTTGAAAATAATAAGCTCAAAATAAGAACAAAACTCTTGTCTTCAAGTTACTTACAGCCTAATTAAGGGGCGATAAGACACACTGACAATTATAATGCAGTGCAGTAAGTACTTTGGGACGTAATAGAATGGCATCACTGAAGAGGTTAAATTTCCATTGGGTTCACCAGACAGACAAGAGAAAGGGCATGCCTGGCAGAGGATGCAGAGCCTGCAGGCACAGACATGCTGGTAGGCTTGAATTCACAGTTCCTTTGGGCTACTAGGTGCAGACTGGCTGGTAGATTAAGCCGAAATCATAAGCAGTTTCGGTTTCATCCTGTTCAGTGGAAAACTACTAGTTCAAAGGGAGAACTATTCTTTTTTTTTACATTTCCCAACTTGATTTTATTTATTTTTTTTGTTTTTTTTAATTTTTTTATTATTTTATTTTATTATGTTATGTTAATCCCCATACATTACATCATTAGTTTTTGATGTAGTGTTCCATGATTCATTGTTTGCATATAACACCCAGTGCTCCATTCAGTATGTGCCCTCTTTAATACCCATCACCAGGCTAACCCATCCCCCCACCCCCCTCAAGGGGAGAACTATTAAATGTTTTTAAGCAAGGGACTGAAATGATTGGATTTACAGTTGACTTGAACAACATGGGTTTGAATTGCGTGGGTCCACTTATATGTGGATTTTTTTTTAAATAAATACAATACTGTAAATGTATTTTCTCTTCCTTATGATTTTCTTAATATTTTTTCTCTAGCATACCTTATTGTAAAAAGAGAAAATATGTGTTAATCAACTCTACATTATCAGTGAGGCTTCAACAGTAGAGTATCAAGGTTTCTGGGGTGTCAAAAGTTATACATGAATTTTTGAATGCAGGGGTGTCACCGCCTTTAGCCACCGTGTTGTTGAAGGGTCATCTGTACTTTTTAAGATCATTTTAGTAGCTGTATGAAGGTTGCATTGGGAAGGGTGATCAGAAAACCAATTAGAAGCCTACTGTGGTATTGTAGTGAGAGAGGAGATGGTTTTCATGGAATCTTGAGATTTCCATGACTAAAAAGACTTTATCAATGGGTCAAGGAGTATAAAAACCATTTACCAATCGAAAATTAAGAGTGAAATCAGAAAAAAAAATCAGTATGTCTACGCACTTAAAAAATAAAAACACCTTTTATGTAATGAATTCTCAGGTATCCGGGACTGATTCTCCAGCAGATGAATTAGTTTATTGAAGAATTCAGATTCTTTTTTCTAACTTTGTAATTGCTTGATTTAAGTTCTTATATGGTTTGCCAGATGGTCGAAAGAGAAAAGGAAATGAAAAACAGTAAATTTCGTCAATTTGGCTCCCTGACTGCTGCTTAAAATGGAGATTCAGGAAGGTGAAATGCTCATTACAGTGAAGTGTATGGGTATTTGTGGAGTGCATACACATACCCCTCATCTCCACAGATAAATCAGAGATCATTGAAAGAGAAAGTGTACATACTGAGAGAATAATTGGCTCTTCGTGTTGACGCTCTAAAGTACTCTCCCACTTTTCCTATTAAAAGCTTTATTTGGTCCCTTCACCTGAATAATGTAGGCAGCACTCATTTCTCTTTCACCAGATGGGCTTACAGTTTAATGAATACATCTTACAGCGGTGGTTTGATAGACACTCCATCTCGTGTGGAGGATTGGCTAGCAGAAGAATCAGAACAGCCAGATCATTTCAGTCAGTCACTTGCTTAGCAAATGAGGACTCATCTGGAATCTGACTCCATTCATCTGAGGGCTAAAGTTATTCTCAGCTGTGCCCCCGAGGAAAGGAGAGAAACGCATTAATTGCCCTGATGGTGGTTAACAGGTGTTCTCTTCAGCTACCTAAATGTAAAGCCGTTTTGTCTTTTCACTGTAGAAGGCTTCTCATCCTTAAGTGTGAATTCCCACTCTTAGAGCAAAACAACTCTGAAACGACTGCACTATTATTTTCAATGCTTTCTTGTTTCTTAGCTATTTACAGTCATATTTAGAAATACCTATTCACTTCCCTGTCGAGAAGGCAAGAAATATATTATGCTGATGAGACAAAAGACAAGAGAGCAGAAAACATGTGTTTTACTCTCCGCCTGGCCATCATGGACGAGGATGAAGAGGCTCTTGGCTTTTCCTTCAAAGAAAAGAATGTTTGAACTTTGTATTTTTACCATTTCTTATGCTCATTAATGAAATCTGTTATTTTCCTATCGTTCAGAAGTTACCCGATACTTTAGTCCTCCTAAACCTAAAAACATTTTTTAATCATGGACTCTCTCCCGTTGTGGGGTATGTTTGCCAAATTATCCAAACGCCGCACGTTCACCCAGGTGAGACCTGTAACTGCAAAGCCGACAGGACAATCCGGGAGGCGAGCGGGAGGAAACTACATATCCCGCCATGCCTCGCTCATGAGCACAATGGAGCCCTGTCGTCATCCGGGTCACGGGGCTGCGCGTTCCGTGCGCGCCGCCGGATTCCGGCCTGGGTGCCGCCCCGGGCGGAGGGCCCTCCTGGGCCGGGAAAACTGCAATTCCCGGCATGCGCTGCCACGGATGCGCCTGCGTACAGGAGCTACCGCGCCGGAGCGGGTTGGTTTAAAGCGCTGTGTTAGTTCCATGGAAACCGGCCTGCCTGCTGAGGGATAGAGCTACCAGCGGACAGATGGAGTGTGAGGTAAGGCTACCGGCCGTGGACGGGGTGCCGGTCCTGCGGGGGGAGTTGGCGACTCAGCCAAGACCACCATGATCTCTTCCTGCCGCCCTCTCATTCTCTTGGCAGTGTTTAGTCTCCGCCCTCCCGACCCCAGGATCCTAATTTATGGCGCTTCTGCGCTGGATGCAGGTGAAAACCGTTTAGGAGCTAAGTTTGCGTTGGACTGGCTGCAGCTGAGGGACGGAGGATAGCCACCAGGGAGGGCCTTCAGATAAGCCCCAATACCACCTTTTCTTTATATGTTAGGTTGGAGGTTACAGGTTCTTAGGAAAGCCATTTCGACGTGTTTTTGTTTTTGTTTTTTTGATTTTTGTCACCTGTTCTATTCCCCGATCTGCTTTTTAGAATGCATTCGTTCCTTGAAGTTTTCCCAGTACCTGACACTTGTGCTAGAACAGAATAGATGTTCGTTAAATTTTTGTTGAGTTTTCCGTTTGTTTGCCAGCCACAGCGCCCCATTCACTGTGCTAGGCTCTGAAGATAGGGAGAGATCAATCTGACCGTACTTCGGAGAACTCAGTCTAGCTCGAACACCCACACACTCCTCATGTACTCGACTTGTTAATAGTGGAGCACCTAGGGACACTCAGTTCCCTGAATCCTTTCTGTTCTCCGTTAGACAGTCTTGTGGCTTTACAAGTGGCATGTGCGTTGACAACTCCAAAATTTATATCGCCAGCCCACACTTCTTCCCTGAACTCCGAATTAACAAGTTCAGTCTTGTTTTGGCCATCTTTTCTGTTTTAAATTTAACATTTCCAAAACAACTCAATCTTTCAGCTAAAACCAGTTCTGACAGGCTTCCGTTGTCTCAATTAATGGCAACACCATCCTTCCAATTATATCCTTGCTCTCATATTTCATATCTATTCCATCAGCAAAACCAATCTTTAAAACGTATCTGGAGTCTGACCACTTCTTACTATTCTCTTGATATCACCCCGGTCCTAGCCAGTGGCACCTCCTGCCTGGGTTATTGTAGCAGCTTCCCAACTGGTCTTTCTACCTCTGTGGTTGTCCTACCCTCCTGGGAGGGTACCCAGAGTGATCCAGTTAAAAGGTAAGTTACATCACAGCACTCCCCCACTCTACACAGTCCAATGGTTCTGAGAGTCACTGAGAGTAAAAGCCAAAACTTTAAGACCTAATGTGATCTGGTCCCTTTATTACCTTCTGACCTCACCTTCTATAGTTCTCTCCTTCACTTACTCCTCTCCAGCCAGACTGACCTCCTTACTGTTTGTAAGGATCTTTGTACTCACTGATCTTTGTACTCACTGTTTACTCTTTCTGGACTTTTCAGTCACCTGACTTTTACTAGTATATTACTTAAGACATTGGTCTTATTCATGCCATCCTTTCAATGAGGTAACCTACTTAGGAGCTCCATAGAAATACTCTCCCTAAATACAGAAACAGAATTGTATTAATTTGATAATGATACGTTTATGAAAGTAGCTATGAGTGCACTTTTTTAAAACTAAAAGTTTATATCTTAGTATTTTTATTATTGTTACGATCAAGCATCAGGCCTTGGGTTCAAGACTACATTCAATGATATTTGCATCTTTTCAAAAACTGCAAAGCACACATAAGTCAAGCCATAGTCTCTTTGCTGCAATATTAGCAATTAGAGCTAGATTCTTTTCTTGTAAGATTGTACTTCTTAGACTCCAAGCTTTTGAGCTCTGCCTTCTGAGGATCTGCCAAGTGGCCAGAGGACTGTGTGTGGGGCCTGCCAGCTGAGGGAGGACAGGCAAGGGTATACTGCAGTGAAAGTGAGAATCTTTCCTGACTCAGCAGATTTACTGGATCCCAGGTAGTTACCTCACTCTTCCTTTAACAGGCTCCCAGGTATTCCGGGCCTCTCCCTGGTGGATATTAAGGCTGTCTTACTCTTGCTATTCATCTACCATTGATTGCTTCCTCGAGCTCTCCTGACCTTGACATGTTTTCTTTTTTTTTCCCTATTGCAGGGGAGGTTTGTGGAGGAATGGTTTTCAGTTAATCCTGGGACCTGTTTTTAATCTCCAAAGAGTAGATTGGCTTGTTTAGTGGTTTTTTGTTTTTTTTTTTGGCTTGTTTAGTTTTCCAGTCAACTTCTTGGATGACTTGCACATGTTCATCAGTGATTCACTAAGAGGATATTTCAAGAACACCGCCATGTTCACTTAGAAGCTTTATCCCCTGCCCAACATCAGTCTGTCCCGAGCATCTCACTCTTCCCTTTCTTAGGGTGAATTTTTCCAGAAACCTGAATGGCTCCAGGGTAGATCAGGTTCAGGTGGGCATGAGTGATGAGGGGAATCAAATTCTTACTCAAACATATATAAACTTTCTCTTAAAAAAAAAAATTAATTTGGTTTTAAATTTTGTTTTTATGGCCAAAAGTGCACACAATACTGTAAAGTAAGTGTGAGCATTTTATACATATCATAGGTACTTTAGGGAAATATCAGCAAAACTGTGACGTTTCAACAATACATGAAAAAATTTTATTTTATTTTATTTATTTTTTAAGATTTTATTTATTATTTGACAGAGAGAGACACAGCGAGAGAGGGAACACAAACAGGGGGAGTGGGAGAGGGAGAAGTAGGCTTCCCGCTGAGCAGGGAGCCCTGATGCGGGCCTGGATTCCAGGACCCTGGGATCTCGACCTGAGCCGAAGGCAGACGCTTAACGACTGAGCCACCCAGGCACCCCTACATGAAAAAATTTTAGATGGGAATCTGTATCCCATTCAAAATATGTGGTAAACTTGTATTCCATTTTCTGTATTTTTTCCCTAAAATGGACTAATATTTGTATTAGTATTTTATGCTTGGCTTTTGATATAAATTAATAGAGGCCATCCTTTATATTATAACCAGCTGCCTCAGCCTAACAAGTTACCAGGGAAATTGTCCTCCCTCACATCTCCGGTAGTACTTGTCCTTTCTTTTACCACCCCTTCTACTTGTTTCTCCACCAACTATTGCCTGGGGCTACTGTGTTTCAGGAATGTTTTTGCTGCAAGCAACAGAAAAATATGACTAACACAAAAGGCAAAAGCTTATTTTTCTCAAATAAGCAGAGGATGGATGTTGCTAGTTTTGGGCAAAAAAAAAACAAAAAACAACCAAACCTCAGGTTAATCTGAACTTCTCTGGCCTTTTCCTTGTATTTCTCAGATGCTGGTGATCCCTAGCTCTCTGTGTCTAAAAGTGAGGCACTGCATGGCTGACTAAAAGAGAGCTCTCAGAGCTCTGGGCCTCATACAGGGAAGTGAAGGACCGGCACCATCATTTCAGTTTTTTCTATCAGAAAAACAAAAGCCTTCTCAGAAGCGCCTTGCAAACTTTTTGCCTAAAGTCTCATTGGCCAGAATGTGTCACATGGCTGTGCCAGCTGCAAGGGAGGCTGGGGACATGAACTCTTCAGCTGCTTTTATAGAGAGAACAAAGGAGTCAGCTCTCTCTACCCCAAACCTTATTAAACACTTTACATTTTCTCCCCACTTCAAGCCTGGTTTATTTCTAGGTGGGCAGTAACAAGACAGCAGGTGATAGAAAATGGAATGGAGGGTAAATCCATGTGGTGTTTCTCTGTGGTTACCCTTCCATTTTCTCCCCTCCCACACTCCCCCAACCCTAACCCTGGTTTCATGGAGGCTCTTCCTTCTATTACCTGAGGAACACTATCCTGGTACATGTGGTAACATGAGCAGGAGTCTCCAAATCTGGCTTTTTTTCAGAAACATGGATGAAACTTACTTCAACTCTTTGTAGATCCAAAGACTTTGTTACTGTCTATACCGTTGTCTTTCTCTTCAGGAAATTTTGAAAGCATGGACGGAAATTAATAATAGAGAGCTTCTTTGCCCCCATGTCCTTAAGCTGATCATTAACAGAAAATCTTTTAACAAATTCAGATTACATGTGTCAGAAATGCTTTCTGTTTCATAGAAGAGAATAAAAGAGAGAAATCCTGGTCAGAAGCACTAAAATAAGAGTAAAAAGAAAATTTGTACCCTTTGACCTACATCATTCCATTTCCCCTTCCCTCCACCTCATTCTATTCTCTGTTTCTATGAAATCAACCTTTTTTTTTAATTCCACATATAAATGATATCAAACAATATTTTTCTGCTCTGTCTGGTTCATCTCACATAGCATAATGCCCTCTAGATTCATCAATGTCAGTGGCAGGATTTTCTTTTTATGGCTGAATAATATAATATTTTATTATATATATTATATATATAATATATATATATAAAAATCACTTCTTCTTTGTCCATTCATCTGGTGAATGACATTTAGGTTGTTTCTCTATATTGGCTATGGTGAATAATGCTGCACTGAACATGAGTGAGCAGGTACTTCTTTAAAATCCTGTCTTTGATTCCTTTGTATATATACAAAGGAGTGGGATTGCTCGATCATATGATAGTTATATTTTTAATTTTTTGAAGAACTTCCATACTGTTTTCCATAAATGGCTGTACCATTTTATATTCCCACTAACAGTGTATGAGGGTTCACTTATCTCCACATCTTCACCAACATTTGCTATCTTCTTGATAATAGCTATCCTAACAGGTGTGAGCTATCCTAACAGGTGTAACCATATTTCATTGTGGTTTTGATTTGCATTTCCCTGGTGATTAGTGATTTGAGCACCTTTTAATTTATCTATTGGCCATCTCTTTGTTGTCTTTGGAGAAAATGTCTGTTAAGATCCTCTGCTCATTTTTTTAAATTAGTTTCTTTGCATTTTTGCTATTGAGTTATATGAGTTCTTTATATATTTTGGACATTAACTGCTTATCAAATCTGTGGTATGCAATTATTTACTATGATTCTGTAGGTTACCTTTTCAAATAAGTTCTGAGGATCTAATGTACAGCATGGTAACATAGTAATACGTTGTATAGTTGAAAGTTGTGAGAGTAGATCACACACACAACACACACAAAGTTAACTATGTTATCTATGTGGGGTGATGAATGTGTTAATTATCTTGATCTTGGTAACCATTCTACACTGTATATGTATATCAAATAATCACATTGTACACTTTAAATAAAATTATATTCAATTATTCCTCAGTAAAGTTAAAAAAAAAAAAAAAGACTAGACCATTCTCTGGGACCTGTTGTGGGGAGATAAAAGGTGATTGGAGAGCTATTTCAAGATGAAGAAATGTTCGGGGCACCTGGGTGGCTTAGTCGTTAAGCATCTGCCTTCGGCTCAGATCATGGTCCCAGGGTCCTGGGATCGAGCCCCGCATCAGGCTCCCTGCTCGGCGGGAAGCCTGCTTCTCCCTCTCCCACTCCCCCTGCTTGTGTTCCCTCTCTCGCTGTGTCTCTCTCTGTCAAATAAATCAATCAATCTTTTTTTTTAAAAAAAAAGGTGAGGCAATGTTCTTGATATTGGCAAGAAACTCAGTCTTTTCACTGCCCCCATCATGCTGCTACCCCCTTAAATCCTGCCACCAGTTTTCCCACTTCTTTAATTCCTGCCTTGAGTGATGGAGACTATCAATTACTTGGACCTGAGGTAGTCACCAGTTGCACTGCCTGGGAGGTGAGGGGAAGAGAGATCTCTGATTACACAACAAGAGGGGGAGAAAAGATGTGTTCCTAATATCCAAAGTGGGATCTTTGTGAACGTTTCCATGGGAGCACTGTTGCTAGTAATGGTTAAGGTTTACAGTCGGTTGGTATAGAAATGTCTATACAAAAGGTTGGAGTTGCAGGAAAATGTCCTTAAAGTTTCTTTCCCCAATGACCTTGTCATTGAACTTTGGGCCCATGATTCATCTATATGTTGGGACTGCTTCTTCTATGCTAATTCTGCCTAATTCTGTCACTAATATTTCAAAATATTAGGAAAGAAGAGAAGTCTGGAAATTTTATGTCAATAGCTATAGAAGAGTCTTTGCTAGGCTATGAAGTTAAGTTTGCAAATTATTTTTTAAAATCACTGCTTCAATGTAGTTGGTAAATTTATCTTACAACAAGTGCTCAGAAATCTAAGTATAGAATGTTTTTCTGAAAGGTTGGTTAGAATATGTTAAAATGGTGATGGCTAGTAATTCCCTTAGCCAAGTCATAGGTCCTAGTATGTGTCTAATACTACCAGATAGATAGACTAGATTATGATGAAATAACAAACTACTCAACAATCTCAGTGGCTTATAACAACGTAAGTTTATTGCCCGCTCACACTGGATGTCATGGACGGGCCATAGCTCTGCTTCATGTCTTCTTCACTGTGGGATCTTGGCACACTAAGCCGGCCCTATCTGGGTTGTTGCTCATCTCATGGAGGGGAGAAAGAAGGAGATGATGAATGACAAGTTGGCTCTTAAAGTTCCCACCCACATTAAACTGACCAAAGCAAGACACATGGCCATTCCTGACCTCAACAGAACAGGGATGTGTAATTCTCCCACAAGAAGGGACAGTGACTATTTTGAACCATAATAGAACCTACTATACCAATATTGTGACTTTAATCTCAGGTGCATATGGAAACTACAGTGTCCAGACCGGTCCTCTCTCCAACCCACATCAATGCTACAGCTTCTGAAACATTCACGGTACTTCAGGAAAGGATGAGAATAGTTGAGGAACAGACCAGTTCTCTGAGGGATGACCTAATAATGTTGGACTTTGGTGAAAAAAGGTAACAAATGGAAAATGAACTAGATCTTTGTAGGTTGAAGAATTCTTAGGGGTCATAGTACAGATGGTTCGGCAGATGAAATATAGGTATTTATAAAAGAATTGAGAAAAAACAGTTTCCATTTGCACATTAATTAGAAAATATTTGTGAGATAGAGTTGTCATCTTGTAATAGAGCTACTACCACTATTCCCCTGAACAGATACTTATTTCAAATGAGGAGGTGGGTCGGGGAATGGGGTAACAGAATGATAGGCATTAAGGAGAGTCCGTGATATAATGAGCACTGGGTGTTATAGGCAACTGATTAATCCCTGAACTCTACCTCTGAAAATAATAATACACTATATGTTAATTAATTGAATTCAAATAAAATAAAATTTTATTTTAAAATAAAATTTTAAAAATGTGCTAATTAGGTGCACAAACTGTTCATCTTCAAAACTTGATTGAAAACAAATACGGAATTTTTGTATAATTAGAAAAAATTTAGTTCATATTTTTAAAATCAAAAATAGACTTTGATATTAGTTAAGGTGAACATCTAAACTTGATTCATGACATTGATATTGTCTTCATTTTCTTTCCCCAGATTTATTGTAAATTAAAAGAAAGGTTTTAAATCTTTAAAAAAATTTCATAATTTAAAATGAGGTACTCAAAAAAAAAAAAAAAAAAAACAACCCCACCTTTTTTTCCCCTTGGCTAAAGAAGGTATTGCCACTAAAAGTTGGATTATTAATGGCCTGAGGAATCTGGGTACTTAAGCAGCCAATATCAAATTTGCTGGTGTGATTTTCTTTAAGATTACAATATATTTCTTTAGTGTCTCTCATGAAAACCTAAAATTATTATAGTTGGTATTATAGCACCCATAGAATGAATAATTCTTCAGTAGTTAGAGATTAAATTTGTATAGATGCTGAGTATGTTAGAATAAAGTAGGAATGTTTATTATGACCTTGTTTAAAATTTTTCTAAAAATATGTGAATATATTTACTCCATGCTAACTTTAATTTTTTATAATTATAGATTTATCATTTAACATGTTTTATGTACCACATAAAACTTTACAAAAAATTCACATTAAAACAAACAACCGTTATAAAGTCAGTGGTCTTTATCCAACTGACATTAGTCTCATCCTCTTTACCTAATGGTGCTTTCTATATTTAAATTTGGAGAACCAACAGATGCTTAACTAAGGAATCTAATTTTTATTCTTGGTAGAAATGACCTGATGGTTGGGATTACCATAGTACACATTGCATTGCATAATATTGTTAAATTGGGATCTTTGTCCAGAGGCCAACTGGAGACTCCGAAATGTTTAGAAGAGCCTGTGAGCCAGAATATCATTAGTCCCATCCAGAACGAAATGTTTTGTTCAGGAAAACCAGATATCCTATGGAAGAACTGTGAGTTTCTGGTAAATCGAATGTGCCGTCTGGAAAGCCTCATCCAGTCCTTAAAGATGAACATCTTTCGTCTGCAAACTGAAAAGGATTTGAATCCACAGAAAACAGGTACAGAGAGAAGAGAATCATCAGAAATTTGGTCCTGTATGGGTGCTTAATGAGTTTATGATTCTTTTCCTTTCCTGACTCCTTTCAACTGCTCCATGACCCTCCTGTGCTGTTGGGTAGCTTTTCTGAAGGATCGACTGAATGCAATACAGGAGGAGCATTCCAAGGACTTGAAGCTGTTGCATCTTGAAGTGATGAATTTGCGCCAGCAACTAAGAGATGTAAAAGAGGAAGAAGACAAGGCACAAGAAGAAGTGCAAAGGTTGACTGCCACCCTGGAGATTGCCTCAGAGACAAAGGTTTGAATCCAGATTTCTGAAATACAGATTCACTGTTATCTGTTAACTGGAGGAGGCAACAGACCCATAAAATTGACTTTTAAAATTAGGTGATATGATGTGAGGGTTCTTGACATTTCAAAGTTACCTACATTGATAACCTAAACTATTGTGTACTATCAGTAATGTGGTGTTTATAGAGCCCTTACCCTGATATGCATGAGAGTGGGAGTCCAAAGGTATAAGGCAGAGTCTCTGCTCTTCCAAGAGCTTATATGCTAGCTGGGAGAACAAGGAATAGCATGAAAAACTAAATAGAGAAAAAATAAGAAGTGTTAAAGAACAGTGTAACAGTAAGTGAATATTGACGTGTGTTTTGTGTTCAGGTGGGTTTGAGAGGGGGGGTATGCCCTATCTACCTAGAGTAGATTAGGGTAGGCTTCAAGGAAGAGGTAAGACATGAGCTGAATTTTGTAGAAGGCAAAGTAGAGAGGTGAGGACATTTCAAGGAGTATACACAGGCAGGAAAGAATATAGAGTAGGATAATAAACACAATTTTGTTCTCCCTTCAAGGGCCAGGCAGTATAATAGATGGTCAACATGTTATTTTGTTAAATTTTTGAAAAACCTCATGACAGGATGATACTGTCCCCATTTTAGTAATAAGAGCATTGGGCCCCAGAGAGAACTCATTTCTCTAAGATGACCCTTCCCTATTTTCTTCCTGTTACCCAGCTTTGAACTTAGATTTTTCCACTGATAAAGTTAGAGGAAATGCATAAACTAGCCTGAGAGGAGTGAGGATTGGGGGGGGGGCAAATAAATTGGACATTAGTGAAGGATCACATTATAGAGGATTTCAAAATCAAGAATAATCAATAGTTGGGCTTGATACTATGGGGGTGATTATCATTTTTGATAAGGAAGTGACATAACGAAAATAAGAAAACTAATCTGGCAGTGGTGTAGAGTTTTGGGAAACCAATTAGGAGTCCATTGCATGATTTGAGCCACAAGCCTTATTAGGTCTGACTTAGGGTGGCATTTTGAAAAGAAATGTTTTATGAAGAAAGATATGTTAGAATATGATACTGGACAGGAGCTGAGTATAGGAAAGAAGGCAAAGATGACTGAGGTTTTACATCTTGGATTGTGGTGCCATTAATAGTGATATAAAAGAATAAATAGTGAAAGCTGTATTTTTGATCCTCAGCTCCTAAGTACGGATAATATTTGAGGCAAGAAGAGATTGAATACTTAAAAAAAAAAAAAAAGAATATACTCTGTAAGAAAAAGTTCTGTCAATTACCAGGTTCTCTCATTATTGAATTTTACATAAAAAGTGAATGTGTTTGGGGTCCCTTGGTGGCTCAGTCAAGTGTCCGACTCTTGATTTTAGCTCAGGTCATGATCTCATGGGTTGTGAGATTGAGCCCTGCCTGGGGTTCTGTGCTGGGGTGGGGGGGTGGTTTGCTTGAAGATTCTCTCCCTCTGCCCCTCCACCAACTTGCACATGCATTCCCTCTCTCTCTCATCTTTTTTCCTTTTTTTTCTTTTTTTAATACAAATTCAATTAATTAACCTATAGTGTATTATTAGTTTCAGAGGTAGAGTTCAGATTCATCAGTTGTATATAACACCCAGTGCATCCCCCTACCCATCTCCCCTCCAGCAACCCTTAGTTTGTTTCCTATAGCTAAGAGTCTCTTATGGTTTGTCTCCCTCTCTGATTTCATCTTACTTTATTTTTCCCTCCCTTCCCCTACATTCATCTGTTTTGTTTATTAAATTCCGCATATGAGTGAGATCATATGATGATTGTCTTTCTCTGACTTATTTCGCTTAGCATAATACCCTCTAGTTCCACCCTCTTCGTTGCATGTGGCAAGATTTCACTTTTTTGAAGGCTGTGTAATATTACATTGTATGTATATGTGTGTGTGTGTGTGTGTGTGTGTGTATATATATATATATATATAGCACATCTTTTTTTTTTTTTTAAAGATTTTATTTATTTATTTGACAGAGAGACACAGCGAGAGAGAGAACACAGCAGGGGGAGTGGGAGAGGGAGAAGCAGGCTTCCAGCAGAGCAGGGAGCCCAATGCGGGGCTCAATCCCAGGACCCTGGTATCATGACCTGAGCTGAAGGCAGACACTTAATGACTGAGCCACCCAGGCGCCCCTATAGCACATCTTCTTTATCCATTCATCTGTTGATGGACATCTGGGCTCTTTCCATAGTTTGGCTATTGTGGACATTGTTGCTATAAACATTGGGGTGCAGGTGCCCCTTTGGATCTCTACATTTGTATCTTTGGCGTAAATACCTAGTAGTGCTGGGTCGTAGGGTAGCTCTGGTGTTAACATTATGAGGAATCTCCATACTGTTTTCCACAGTGGCTGCACCAGTTTGCATTCCCACCAACAGTGTAAGAGGGTTCCCATCTGGCAAGGTTCTCCACATCCTTGCCAACATTTGTTGTTTCCTGACTTGTTAATTTTAGCCATTCTGACTGGTGTGAGGTGGTATCTCATTATGGTTTTGGAAGGCAGCTATGCTCACCACTATACCACCAACGCAGATTCATTATGGTTTTGATTTGTATTTCCCTGATGCCAGGTGATGTTGATCTTTTCGTGTGTCTGTTGGCCATTTGTTTGTCTTTGGAAAAATGTCTGTTCATGTCTTCTGCCCATTTCTTGACTGGATTATTTGATTTTTGCGTGTTTTGCAAATATCTTCTCCCATTCTGTCGGTTGTCTTTTGGTTTTGTTGACTGTTTTCTTTGCTGTGCAAAAGCTTTTTATCTTGATGAAGTCCCAATAGTTCATTAAAATAAATCTTTTAAAAAAATAAAAATAAAAGGGAAAATAATAGAAGTCATGAATCAAAGTGATAAAATAACTTTCTTTTTAAATATCTCATTGTAATAATTATTTTATACTCACAATAAGAAGTATTTATAACTATATTTGGAATAGCATATATAGGTTGCTAGAAAAAAGTCTAGATTTGAACTGATGTGCCTATAGACAGTTTCTTTCTTCATTTCAGATTATTTAGAACCTTTTCCCCTTGTACTTTTAGAAGAATGCAGCCATTATTGAAGAGGAATTGAAGACCACAAAACGCAAAATGAACCTGAAAATTCAGGAGGTAAGATAAAAAAAAGGTTCTGGAGGGTGGAGGGGGCATTGGAATTGCTGAGGGGAAGTCAAGAAGGTAGAAAGAATGAAAAACTTTGAAGAAAAAATATGTTACTGTGGAGTAGGAAGATTTTAAAAATATGCCACGTGAAATTCAAGTGAAAGTGGCTACCCTTATTTGACATTAAGAGTTCCTTTTGCCTCAGTATGGCCCTACAACCAGAAATAAAGTAAGTGCTTTGTGAGCCAGGAAGGAAATTAGTTACCATGAAATTCATATGCTAGAGCTAAGTGAACACCTTCATCCAAAGACCTTTTAAACTAAAGTTGTGTTTAAAACAAAAAGCTTTTAATAAGCCTGCTCATCTAATTTTACCTTGAAACCTCCATTTCAGCCTAAGTTTTAGTAGATAACAGATTGGGATTTGTGAAGTAGGTGGCTGCTAAAAGTTGCTGGACTAAAAATTGGCAGCTGAAAACAGTGGAAGAGTCAGGAGAATTAGTAATCCCACACACCCTGACCTAAAAACCTCAATATTCCCTGACAGAATAATCATTGATGTTTATCCAAATCAAAAGGATCCAAATTATATTTAAAATACCAAGAAGTAGATATACTTTTAAAGAAAATTCTCATGCAAAATTACTCTTTTAAGTTACGATTTTTAGTGCGTAAGGTGTTAAGTATAGCTATCTGGAAAATTCTCTCATGTACTTATTTGCCAGTAGCTACTGATAAAAGCATGATTTTTCATAGTTAGAATGTATTACATTTCGTGTATTTTTTTTAGTTTTTAGATATTTTAGTAGACTATTTCTTTTTTTTTTAGAGAAGTTTTGCATTTATAGAAAAATTGCACAGAAAACAGTTCTCATAAACCTGCTCTCCCTATCCCTCCAGTTTCCCCTATTATATTACTGTGGTACGTTTGTTAAATTTGACGAACTAGTCTTGTTCATAAATAAATTGATAAATCATTACTAGCTAAAGTCCACAGTTTATATTAAGATTCACCCTTTGTTCATTACATTATCTTACAGAATAGTATCACTGCCCTAAAAATGCTCTGTGCTCCATATACCCATCCCTCCCACCTCCTCTTCCTGAGCCCCTGGCAACCACTGATCTTTTCACTGTCTGTAGTTTTGTTATAGTTGGAATGATTCAGTGTGTGGTTGTTTTGGACTGGCTTCTTTCACTTAGCATATGCATTTAACGTACCTCCAAGCCTTGTCATGGTATGGTAACTCATTTTATTGCTAAACAATATTCCAGTTGTATGGATGTACCACAGTTTGTTTATCCATTCATCTATTGAAGAACATCTTGGTTGCTTCTGAGTTTTGGCAATTGTGAATAAAGCTGCTATAAACATTCATATGCAGGTTTTTGTGTGGACATGTTATCTACTCATTTGGATAAATACCTAGAGCACAATTGCTGGATCATCTGGTAAGCTTTTGTTTACCTTTGTAAGAAAGTGCCAACCTGTCTTAAAAAATGGCTGTACCATTTTCCATTCATACCAACAATGAATGAGTTCCTTTTGCTCCACATTCTCATCACCATGGTGTCTTGTCAGTGTTTTGAATTTTTGCCATTCTAGTATGTGTGTAGTGGTATCTTGTTTTAATTATAATTACCTAATGATATATGATATTGAATATCTTTTTATATGCTTATTTGCCATCTGTATATCTCATTTGGTGAGGTGTCTGTTAGATCTTATGCTTATTTTGTAATTGGGTTGTTTGTTTTCTTATGTTGAGTTTTAAGAGTTCTTTGTATATTTTGGATGCTAGTCCTTAATCAAATATGTGTTTTGCAATTTTTGTCTCCATTCTGTAGCTTGTTTGCAGAGCAGAAGCTTTTAATTTTAATGAAGTCCAACTTACTAATTTTTTCTTTCAGGAACTGTACTTTTGGTGTTATAAGTCATCACCAAACCCAACACACCAAGATTTTTCTCCTGTGTTATTTTTAGAAGCCTTATAGTTTTGCATTTTAAATTTAAATAAATGATACATTTCGAATTAATGACGTGAGGTCTGTAATCTAGATTCTTTGTGTGTGTGTGTGTGTGTGTATGTCCAGTTGTTTCAGCACCATTTGTTTAAAACACTATCAGTGATTACCATTTATCATTACTCTTTATTAGGAAAGTCTTAATTCTGAGTGCTGTGATAAAATCTTGAATTTTTTATTGAACCCTGTCAAGGATCCTTAGAAGGACTGTCCTTGTCAAAATGCATTTTGGTATTCAAGCAGGAAGGATGTATTAGTTTGCTAGGGCTGCAGTAACAAAGTACCACAGACTAGGTGGCTTAAACAACAGAAATTTCTTATATTTATGGAGATTTGAAGTCCAAGATCAAGATGTCAGCAGGTTTTTTTCTCCTGAGGCTTCTCTACTTGACTTGCAGATGGCTGCCTTCACATGGTCCTCACGTGGTCTTTGCTTTGTGTGTTGCACATCCCTGGTATCTTCATGTATCTCCGTTTCCTTCTCTTATAAGGACACCATTTGGGTTGGGTTAGGACCCACCCTAACAGCATCCTTACAGTTTATCACCTCTTTAAAGGCCCTATCTCCAAATACAGTCATATTTTGAGATACTGGGGTTAGAGCTTCAGCATAATATTTTTGGGGAATACAATTCAGTCCATATCAGGGGGCCGTATAAAGACAGAATAAATGTGGTATACATCTTCCTAAGAGGTAAGAAATATATGTAGAATCTGGTTCTGATAGACATAAAACTGGTTGCTTTTAATAATACTTCAGAATTAATACCTCAGTAGTATAATTATCAAATAAAGATCCCTCTATAAAGGACTTAAATAGTATCTCGAGTACATTATACTATATAATTTGATCCAGAGCTTAGAAAAATATAGTAAGCTACAAAGTAATTATAATCTGATGGGGCGCCTGGGTGGCTCAGTCGTTAAGCATCTGCCTTCGGCTCAGGTCATGATCCCAGGGTCCTGGGATCGAGCCCCACGTTGGGCTCCCTGCTCAGCGGGAAGCCTGCTTCTCCCTCTCCCACTCCCCCTGCTTGTGTTCCCTCTCTCACTGTCTCTCTCTGTCAAATAAATAAATAAAATATTTAAAAAAAAAATTATAATCTGATAGTATAGTTAGTATTAGATTATTAATACAGCCAAAAGTAAAAACTGTGGTTCATCCTTAAATAAGATTGTAATACTTATAATGATGAGGAAGGATGAGGAAGGAATTTCTAAACTTGAAATGAAGGAATAGAATTATAAAAGGTTCAATAGATTTGAACACATAAGAATTAAAAATCCTACATGTAAAGAAAAGGGGGGCAAAAAGCAAAACTAGTAAAACCTAGCAAAACTAGATAGAGTTAACAATCTTTCCTTTTAAAGAACTTAAAATTGACTAAAAACAAAAAACAAAAACCCCAAAAAAGTGGTCAACTAACATTTCAAAAAATATATAATAGCTCAGAAAATATACAGAGCTAATAACCATATGAGAAAATGTTTAATCTCACTGGTAACCAAAGAAATGAAAAGCTGTCAAGGTGTTATTTTTAATTTATTAGATTAGCAAAGATTTAAGAAAACAACAATACATAGTACTGATGGGATTTATTCTAATACTACTGATAGGCTAAAATTGGAAGGAAAATTATATATCAAATTTATCAAAAGTCTAAACATTATTAAACCTTTAACCTAATGATTCCTCTTGTAGGAATCTATCCTAAGGAAATAGAAATGCAAAGAAAGATTTATTCATAGGCATTGTTCAGCAGAACAATATTTAGAATAGTGAAAAACTGGAAAAACCTAAATGTTTGTTATTAGGAGTATGATTAAGAATATTACAGAACATTTGCAAAATGGGCTGTCACGTAAGTTTCATGCCGACACACTTTCCATGTCTTTCAACTTTTTAAAAAGTTTTTCAACATAAAATAAATCATCCATAGAGAAAACACATGTAAAACATATGTACAATTTAGGAAAAGAGCTATAAAGTGTACTCTTAGGTCATCTTCACTGGGGCTTAAAAAGCAGAATTTCTTTCAACTTAACATCATTTCATAAAAGGAATAGCATTCTGCAATTCCCATGTAAGTTTGAAAGGATCTCTTTACCTCATGAGAAAAGAGATTCTTTTTTATATCTTTATCTAACTCATCATCATGTATTGAGAGAAACAAGGTTAGTGTACCCCAATTCTTGAGTGGTAGTTTTATCCACTACTTAACAGTTACTTCATTGTTTCTTTAGACCTTTAAATTCCAAAACAGAATTGGAACAGCTTTCAAGGGTATGTTTATAATCCTATGGGATAAAAAATATTTTAAAAAGGGAGATGAAGTAATCAAATATGGAAAAAAAGTTAAAAGTGAAAGTCAGAAAATTCAGAAAGTATGTATATACTAAGGTGTGATGTTAGTGTTTTTCAACCTTCTTTTTGACAAGTCTACTGAGACATACATTTTATACTGTAACACCATACATAAATAATATACACAAACATTTCATGAAGCCTTACTTATGCTTCTTTATTACATGCTCTGTGCTCTGATAATTTTTTTTCCCCTTTTGAAAGTGCTGCTTGCAACTTACTAATACATCTTGACCCACAATTTGGAAAAAAGACTTACACAATGGGAAGACAAGGGCAACAGATTTGACTCTTCATTTCTTAGTAGTTTATCCCTTAGGGAGAAACACAAGCTTGTTTCTGAGTAGTCATTAATGAATGAAAAATGTTTGGGAGTGAGATGGCATGTCTGGTAAACTTTTCATGGTGAGTTTGATCTTTGGCAAACTGCTGTGATGTTCCCTTGGTCTTGCCTAACTGCAATTTGTTCTGTAGCTAAGGAGACAACTATCTCAGGAGAAGCACCTGAAGGAATCTCTTGAGAAATCTGCATCAGCCATGCTGTTCAAAATACAAGAAATGGAATCAACAGTGGAGGTGGAACGGAAACAGGTAGATTTTTCTCTTCTTATGTCAAGGAAGTGAAACCAAAAAGAAAGCTGATATTTTACCTGTAAGTCTTTAGTTTTGCTAACTTTCTCTAGATTTATTAAATTTTTGCCTGTAGCATTATTTGAAATACCTACATGTAAATTAGACTATTCAGTTCTAAGTATTCAAGGCAATTAGTAGTTCCAAATTCTAATACCTGTATTTGGATTACATAATCTTTATTTTAACCAATGGCTGTCCTTCATAATAAAATTATAAAAAAGATTTTACTTAAGGAATTTGTTTTGTTTTTTTTAAATATTTTATTTATTTATTTGACAGAGACAGACAGCGAGAGAGGAAACACAAGCAGAGGGAGTGGGAGAGGGAGAAGCAGGTTTCCCACCAAGCGGGGAGCCCGATGCGGGGCTCAATCCCAGGGTCATGACCTGAGCCAAAAGCAGCTGCTTAACTGCCTGAGCCACCCAGGCGCCCCCCCCCCCACTTTTTTATTTTTTAAAGATTTTTTAAATTTATACAACTGCTGTTTTTAACCTCTTTCCATTTTTTTTTAAAGATCTTATTTATTAGAAAGAGAGCACAAGCAGGGGTAGCAGCAGAGGGAGAAGGAGAAGCAGGCTCCCCACTGAGCAGGGAGCCCGATGCGGGACTCGATCCCAGGACCCTGGGATCATGACCTGAGCCAAAGGCAGCCACTTAACCTACTGAGTCACCCAGGTGCCCTTACTTATGGAATTTGTAAATGATCCTTTATTGCTATAACTTGCACTACCAATATAGTGGCTACTAGCCACATATGGCTGTTTAAATTTAAATTAGTTAAAATTAAGTAAAATTAAAAATTCAATTTCTCACCCACTCTGGCCACACTTCAGGTGCTCAGCAGTTACTTGTGCCTGATGCATGTTGTGTTGGAGAGTGTACAGAAAGTTCTGTCGGACAGCCCTACTGTAAGACACTGTACCCTGCTGAAATCTTTAACATAGAAACTCCCCTTCTCCCTCCAGTGATGTTAAGATCAGAAAATCTGCCTCACACGTGTGCTCGAAGGTAGTTTGGTAGAAATCTTTACCTTACAGAAAGGAGTTTTTCTTACACATTTCAGGTGCAGATCTTGCAGCAAAACTGCATTGCCCTACGCAGGTCTATGCAGACCACACAAGAATTACTGGTGCAGGAGCAACAGAAAAAAGGAGATTTGGAGACTTCTATCTCACAGCTCAAGTCTGACCTAAGTATGAAAATAGATGCTAGAAATTACATTTCTGTTAGTTTTTTTGAGATTTCATGCAAAAACTCTTAAGATCTGAAATTCTTGAAGAGGCCATTGTTACTGAGATTTACCACAGGACGAAATGTAAAAAATTGTTGATTGCCTTTTTGTCTGTGGCACTGGAAAAAAAAAAAAGGTAATAAAATAGAATTTGATCCTCTGTAAACTATTCTGTATTTAAATTTTTTCTCAGGTTTATTTAAGTGTTCGTGGACTTGGGAACATTGGATTTCTAGAAATCTAGATTGAATATTGGATAATAGAACATTAATAAGGAAATAAGTCCTTTAATAGTTGCTAACCTGATTCTAACCATTTATCATGTCAGACTCCCATTTTTCAGGTTGCCATCCTATTGACCTGTATTTGTAGCAATGGGTGGTTGTAAGTTACCTTAGAGCTTAATGTCCTCATTTTACAGATGAGTAAACAGAGTCCTTATAGGTGATTGAGTTAGGAAAATGGATGAGTCTAGTCGTGATCCCGTGTTGTTCAGTCACGGTTCTTCCAACCCATCAGCCTTGTCGTATTTACTGTTGTTAATACGTAATTGTAAAGCAGTTTCAGCCAGTATCAAGTTTAGGGATCACAGTGCAGTGCTTCACATGAGCAACACTTCCTGGTTTACATAGAGCTTTCACATAAACGATCTCACGTAACACGCTACACTATCCATACTTCCCAAAGGTAAAGCGATGCCTGAGCCTATATCTTCTACCTCCAGTGTTCCTGCCAGTGTGCCTTCTATGCTCTCTGGCTGTAGTGAGAGCAGGGAATACCAAAAGGGAAATGAAAATTATAAAAAGCATGGAACAAAGAGTAATCTGTTCAGTGTTTTGTTCTGCTTTTAACAGAAAGTACTGTTTTTCCTTATAGTTGTTGAGTAGTGAATTAATTATCTGTGGAGTTCTCACTGATAATGCCCCAAGATAATTTTCCATCTTCCTGGGATTGTGTGGCTACAAAAAATACTTATTATATTTTATGGGGCTGCCACATTATCTCATTTGACCTTACAACCTTGTGAGCAAGATAAGAAAATATACCCCATTCTATAGAAGAATAAAAAGGTCTGTATCCAAGGACCTATGGCAAATAGGATAGCTGGGACTAAAACACAGATCTTTCTACTATAGTAGTAATTTTTTTCAATGTCACTTTCTGATTGGATTAATGCTTTAGTTTTGAATTTTGTAAAGAATATATGGAAGACTATTTAAAAGATGAAAATTACACAACATTTATTAAAACTAACACGAGGAAAAGGAAGCCTGTCTGAATACCAACTATATGCTTCATATTGAATAAAAGACTCTTTACATGCATGCAATTTGATTACTTTAAGGTACAACAGTTAGGCTAACTAGGTTAATAAAAGAAATGCCTCTAGATATTTGCTTTAATGAATTTAAAAATGTAATTATTAGCAATAAACTTTTATACACACACACTAAGGTGATGAAATTGTTCTCCCAAGTAAGATAAACACTCCCCTTTCATTCTTACTTTGATTACTGGAATTTTTAGAATAGATCATATAATTATCTTTTTATCCTTCACATAATTTAAATTAGCATTTACTGTATTTGAAATGAGTCTTGGACTTATATATTCAAAAAGTATAGTTTTTCTGACTATATCCTACATAAAATGTGAGTTTTTATGTGTTTTGTAATTTTCTGGCTTTAGAATATTTAAGTGAAACAAAACTAATAAATCTTTATGCATTTTTCATGAAGCCAAAACGTTACTGTCAGAAAAGTTTACTTTGGGCTATTGGTATACAATGCCAAACTGTTCCCGTTTCTATCTTTGGTTTTATTTTCACTGTATATACTCTCTGGGTGGTTTCAGATCTTTTTTTTTTCCCACATAAAATCATCTTCCTGAGCTCCAGATGGTATCTTACTGCCAACTAAACATCTATATATGGATGCCTTACAGATACCTCAAAACACACGGTGAATACTTAAATATTGCAATCATTCTTACTCATTCTGTCCCCCGAACCTGCTCCTTGTCCTGTGTTTCCTATTTAGTTGAAGAGTCTGCCACCCACTCCATTGCTTAAATCTGGACACTAGATACTCTCCTTGACTCATCTATTGCCTTTACCCCAGCAGCCAGCCGCCAAGTCCTGACAGTTCTCCCTTCTTGTTATTTCTGGAGCGTGTTTTCCTTTGCATCTTCATTGTCCTTCCCTTAGAGCCAGCTTTCATTGTTTTATACTTTGGTTACTGCACAGCTACTAAACTGATATCCTCTTCCTTATTGAGCCTCTGTTAGAGTGTTCTCTCTAACAAAAAGCTTTTGATCAGGTGCCTCTCCACTTTAAAATCCCTCAGACGTATCAACCTCTATGCCTGGAGTAAAATATGACCTCATTGACAATTGCACATGACTGTGGACTATTTTCTTGATAATTTCATGACTTAATTTCCAGTCTATAAACATATGGTAGAAATATTTGCGTTCTCCTTATTTACACAACATACAGACTGGGGAAAAAAAGAAAGCAAGCTGCTCCAGGAGATGATACTGTGTGATTTCAATGTCGCTGTAGTAAGTTATTATTACCATAGTTACGTGGACTCTTTGTTTTTAGTTTCTAGAGATGAGCTCATTTCCAAGTTGGTTGAAGAAAATAAGGTAAGTTTTGAGGTTGTAAAGTTCAGAGATGTTCTTTCCTCTCTCACTGAGTAGTATTTCCTCACTCGTGTTGGTTTACAATTGTTCTGATTCTCCTGAAGTCTTTATTAGAAAAAAGTTGCAGTGTAAGTGAGTTGTATATTCAGACCTATTGTCAACTGGGTATTAGGAAATCATTTCATGCAGGTTATTGCGGTTTGATAAAAAGATGAATTAGCAAAAATTATGAGACTAATTTGCATTTTATCTTTATTGCAAAATAATTGTTATAAAAAAGTTTTTTATGAAATATAAGAAATATTAACTACTTTTTGGTAGCGATGGTTGCACAACAATGTGAATATACTTAATGCCACTGAAATTAACACTTAAATATTCTTAAGTAAACTGTACATGTAAAAATGATTAAAATGGGAAATTTTATGTTATTTATATTTTACCACAATAAAAAATGAAAAAAAGAACTATTACCACATTTATATCTTAATACATTTCTAAATCAACCTTAATGTGTAGATCCTGTTTGGAATAATTTTTCTGGGTTCTATCTCATCCTGTAGTAGGTGATGTTTACGTTAAGCCTTGAGATGCTTCTCCTGGAAAAATAGAAGAGAGGTCCTCTCTCCATAGGGAGAGGACTTGCACTTTGCCCTTCCCCATTTCAATAACTACCTGTTAGGGAAAGCCTAACCCACAACTCACATCCCTGTCACCTGTTTGTTTGTTTGTTTTGTTTTTAGAGCAAAGGTATTTTCTTTTGCTCCACACCCAGGTATTCCTTGATGAAAACATGTTCACGTACTTAAAACTTTAAAAGATCTTTGAATGTGTTTCTTTGAAATCACAAAAGATCTTAACTGCTTAGGGAAAATAATGTGTTTATAATATAAACTAACAAATATTCGTCTTAGCAGAACTTTCTTGACTTGAGGATGCTAATTAAATATTTACAGTATGGTTTTAGGCAAATTCTTTCCAGTTTGAAACTCCATATGAGAACATTTTTAATAAACAATTTTATAATTATTTAAAAAGAGAAGTTTCAGAGTTGAAGATATCAAGATTTTTAAAAATTCTTTACAAGACACTTACCTATATATATCATTAGTACTAGAGCACTGGGTGTTATATGCAACTAATGAATCTTTGAACACAACATCAAAAACTAATTATGTACTATATGTTGACTAATTGAACATAATAAAAAAAAAGAAAAAAAGAACTTGAACTCATAGTAGCCAAAATACAGAACAGGTATTTTGATAGAGATATTCGTAATAGCTCTTACATGTAAAAAAAGGAGAGAACTTATTATTGTTTTTGCTCTTATAGAATGTGGAGAGGTCTTTCAACAAGGAACATGAAGAAAATGCATTTTTGAGGTCTGAAATAGTATCCCTTCATGAAACATCAGAAAAAGCACAGGTAGATCTTATCATTTCTATAGTTTTTAGATGTTACTTTATTTTGTTTAAATAAGGAACCAAGAACAAATTAATCCTGATTATATTAATTCATACCATCATGATAGGTATAATTGGCATATAATATTATATTTCAGGTGTACAACATAATGAGTCAGTATTTGTATACATTGCAAAATGATTCTAGTTAACATCCATCACTATATATAGTTAAAAATTTTTTTTTCTTGTGATGAGTACTTTTAAGATTCACTCTCTTAACAACTTTCAAATATGCAATACAGTGTTATTAACTATAGTCATCATGCTGTACAGTATATCCCCATGACTCATTCATTTTCTAACGAGAAGTTTATACCTTTTGACCCCTGTCACCACTTTCTCCCATCCCTTATACCTCCTCCCTCTGGCACCCACCTGTGTGAACTTGGTATTTTGTTTTTTGTTTTTTTAAGATTCCACATATAAGTGAGATTATATGGTGTTTTCTTCCTCTGGTTGACATATTTCATTTAGTATGCATTCAAGGTCCATCCATGTTGTTGCAAATGGCAAGAGTAAATTCTTTTTTGTGGCTGAATAATATCTGTATCTATCTATATACACACACTTACCACATTTTCTTTATCCGTTCATCTATCGATGGACACTTAGGTCATTTCCTCATCTTGTCTATTGTAAATAATGCTGCAGTGAATGTAGGGTTGCAGTTATCTTTTTGAATTAGTATTTTTGTTTTCTTCAGAAGAATACCCTGAAGTGGAATTGCTGGGTCATATGGTGGTTCTAGTTTTAACTTTTTGAGAAACCTCGGTACTGTTTTCCACAGTGGCTGTATCAGTTTACATTCCCTTCAGCAGTGCCCAAGGATTCCTTTTTCTCCACATCCTCTCCAATACTTGTTATTTCTTGTCTTTTTGGTAATCACCATTCTCATAGGTGTGAGGTGATATCTCATTGTGGTTTTGATTTGCATTTCCCTGATGATTAGTGATGTTGAACATCTTTTCATGTACCTGTTGGCCATCTGTATGTCTGCTTTGAAAAATGTCTGTTCAGCTCTTTGGCCCATTTTTTGATCAGATTTTTTTAAAGCTACTGAGTTGTATAGGTTCTTTATATATTTTGGATATTAATCCCTTATTAGACATATGATATTGATGTATGATTGCCAATATTTTCTCCCATTCGGTAGGTTGCCTTCTCATTTTGTTGATGGAAGTTTCCTTTGCTGTGCAGAAGCTTTTTAGTTTGATATAGTCCCACTTGTTTATTTTTGCTTTTGGTGTGAGACCAAGAAAATTACCTATGTTTTTTCCTAGAAGTTTTATGGTTTCAGGTCTTATGTTCAAGTCTTTGATCCATTTTGAATTAATTTTTATGTATGGTACAAGATAGTGGTCTAGTTTCATTCTTTTGCATGTGCCTGTACAGTTTTTCCAACACCATTTATTGACGAAATTGTCCTTTCCCCATCACAAAAAGCACAGGTAAATCTTCCCATTTTTGTGTTTACATGTTACATAATTTTGTTCAATTAAAAAACCAAGAACGAAGATTGATTCTTTTTTTTTTTTTTTTTTTTAAAGATTTTATTTATTTATTTGAGAGAGAGAATGAGAGACAGAGAGCATGAGAGGGAGGAGGGTCAGAGGGAGAAGCAGACTCCCTGCCGAGCAGGGAGCCCGATGCGGGACTCGATCCCGGGACTCCAGGATCATGACCTGAGCCGAAGGCAGTCACTTAACCAACTGAGCCACCCAGGTGCCCCGAAGATTGATTCTAATTGTATAAATTCATACCATTGCCATCATCCAAATTTTTTATTTTCATAAAATCTATTTCATCTATGAACCATTATCACATTAACTACATTTCCCATTTCACCAAATCTCCTATGACACATAAGTATATGAGATACACTGCTAAATCATGCACTAATTTACATTTTGTCTTTGTTTGCTTTATAATTTACTCGTTAAATATATAACTTTCATCTACACCTATGAACTAAGCAGTTCAGTGCCACTGGGTATGCTTACACTTTCATAACAAACAGCACAGTAGGAACATAAGTGCTTGCCAGATTTTAGAGTTATGTGTAAATATTTCCTGTGGGATGGTGGTTGCCAAATTTAGCTGATGTTATTTATGTGTGTGTGTGTGTGTGTGTGTGTGTGTGTGTGTGTGTGTGTATGCAGGCAAACAAGTTATTTCTCATAGGGTCAGTGAAATGGTATTAATCACTTAAAAGAACTTTTTGTTAGTACAATTTGATTACTTCAGTGTTGGGATCATAATGTTGCTGTGCTTTCTTTATGATAAAGAAAATAGAAAATAAATGTGTGGGGTGCCTTGGTGGCTCAGTCATTAAGCGTCTGCCTTCGGCTCAGGTCATGATCTTAGGGTCCTGGGATCGAGCCCCACATCGGGCTCCCTGCTCCGCGGGAAGCATGCTTCTTCCTCTCCTACTCCCCCTGCTTGTGTTCCCTCTCTCGCTATGTCTCTCTCTGTCAAATAAATAAATAAAATCTAAAAAAAAAAAATGTGTTATTTTATAAAATAATATAATGAAAATTACTACTCTTGCTATGGTAGTAGTAATTAACATTTACCAAACCCATTCTATGTTCCAGGCATAATTGTAAGCACCTTATGTTACTAACAAATTGTAATGCTTGTAATAGCACTACTATAGAAACTTATTATTCTCATTTTAATGATAAGGAAGTTGATATACAGAGAAGTTCAATAACATAGGTAATAAATGGCAGAGTTAGAATTTGAGCTTAGGCATTCTGGCTCCAAAGAAAATTATTCTTTTCAAGGATCAACAGTTCATCTCTGTCTTACCTCTAGGTATTCCTTGGTGAATAGTTTGTACATCTGGTTATAATTTTAAAATGCTCTGAATGTGTTCCTTACTTCTTTACTATACTACCACTTATGCTTCCCAGATAGTTTTTCATTTCTTTACTTTCTTGTTATCATTTTTTGAGTGTTTTTTTTTTAATTGATCCTATAGAGTTATTTGTCCCCATCCTTGAAGAACTTGTTCATTAAAAGATAAGATCTGGGGTGCCTGGGTGGCTCAGTCGTTAAGCGTCTGCCTTCAGCTTGGGTCATGATCCCAGGGTCCTGGGATCGAGCCCCACCATCGGGCTCCCTGCTCAGTGGGGAGCCTGCTTCTCCCTCTCCCACTCCCCCTGCTTGTGCTCTCTCTCTCTCGCTGTCTCTCTCTGTCAAATAAATAAAATCTTTAAAAAACAATAATAAAATAAAAGATAAGATCCTTTGGGTGCCTGGGTGGTTCATTCTGTTGAGTGTCTGACTCTTGATCTTAGCTCAGGTCTTGATCTCAGGGTCATGAGTTCAAGCCCTCTATTGGGCTTAAACCTAAAAAAAAAAAAAATCCTTGACAAATACACTTTGCAAAAATAACTGATAAATAAGATAAATGTTTTCCTCAGGAATAAAAATTTCAAATATCAAAAAGACAACAGAATTATCTGATAAATTTGTTGCACAAAAGACTTTTGTTTTGGATGATCTGTCTTGTGAAAAGGTACAATTATCTATATTTTGCTTTTATGGATACTGTAATTGGTGGTAAAAGAGCTTAGACAGTTTGTATTATTAGCTAAACAATTATGAATGCTCATCTCATTTTGGGAATGAATTTCTGTAATATTGGCTAGGCATCTACATTGTAAAGTCCATTCCATATATATCTTGCTCTGTCTCACAAGTGTTCAAAATTGTGAACAGGAGATCAGTAAACTGTTGAATGCTTCAGTTCCTCCACCAGATGAACATTTTGATTTAGAATTATGTGGGGTGTTGACTCCAAATATTTGAAAGTATTACCTAATGAAATATCAGTTGGAGATAAGTTAAATAAATTAGGTTCACATACAGAGTGAAATACTACACCATCATTAAAAATATGGTAAGTAAAAATAATTATTTACTGGAGAGATCTATGACTTGCTGTACATATCATCTTAGGTTTCGAATGACCAGCTGACTAGAAAGTGTTCAGAGCTGAACAGCATGCTTGAGACTCTTAGTATGGAAAATGCCAGAATTATTGCCAACCATCAAGCCATTCTGCAGGTATTCATTTAATACTAGTCAATTTCTGATAGAATCACAAGAAGACTCCTTGGCTAAGAAATTAGGAAATGTGTATGACCAAGTGGGTAAATAAAATACTTTAACAGTTCCAAGAAATTTACTGAATTATTTTTTCATTAGTGGTTTTCACTTTTCATCAGGGGGCCATTTAGCCTTATACTCAGTCCTTTCTAAATGGTTTCTTCTCAAATACCATTACTTTAAGAAAAGTAATTACCTGTTCCAAATACCATTTCCTCAAACACCTGTGGTTTCCCATTTTGCTTATGCCATTTCGTCTACTGAGAATGGTCTTTATTTCATCTTCAACTATTTGAAATTCTGTTCATTCTTTAGGACTCAAATTCATCAGGAAGCTTGCTCACTCAAACAAGAGGGAATGAGTTTTCTCTGTTAACTCCTACTCCTAGGACATTAAACAGACTCTCATAATAATAGTTCTCACTTTTTTGGGAGCATACTATATACCATGCATTATACTAATGATTTTACATATATTATCTCCTTTAATTCTAGCAGCCAGTATGTAAAGGGATATTTATTATCCTCATCTTATAAATAAGGAAAATGAGGTTTAGAGAAGTATATCAACTTGCCTGAAGTCACATACCTAGTAAGGGGTAGAGCTGGATTGAAACCAAGGTCTGACTGCAGAGTCAGTGCTTTTAATTGTTACATTATGCTGCCTCTCTATTTTGCATTCTGTAGCAGTTTATATGCATGGCTCATTTCCTGGATAACATTGTGAGCTTCCTAGAACTGGGGGCATCATCTTATACATCTTTGCTATTTCCCATAGTGCTTCCCACTGCACATAACAGATAATAAATATTTTTCATTAATTCAACAAGCACTTAGTGTTTACTCTGTGCAGGTATGATGCTAGGTCTAGATGGGATTATAGTGGTAAACAAGACAAAATCTCTACTTTCATGGACTAACAATTTAATAGAATAATGTGACATGTAATTCACACTGTTACAAACATTTTTTAACTTTGAAATGTTACACAAATGGGATTTTATTTTCCAAAGGTGTGCAGGTTTGCTTTGCAATCAAGTATTAAGATAAAAGTGTTTTAAAATATGTTTACAGAATTGTTAATATGTACTATACTTGCAAAAGCTTTATAAATTGTAGGTAGAAGGGATGTGTCTAAAAATGTTATGTTTTGAGAAGTCCAAAATGGTGAGCCAGAGGAAATAAATTATACAAAACAATTACAGGCATACGTTGTTTTATTGTGCTTTGCAGATAATTGCATTTTTTACAACTTGAAGGTTTGTGGTAATCCTGCATCTAGTAGGTCTGTTGGTGCCATTTGTTAACAGCATTTGCTCATTTTGTGTCTGTCACATTTTGGTACTTCTCACGGCATTTCAAACTTTTTCATCATTATTTTTGTTCTGGTGATCTGTGATCAGTGATCTTTGATGTATTATTGTAATTGTTTTGAGGCACGACAAATCATGCCCATTTAAGATGGTAAGCTTAAAAAATGTTGTGTGTGTTCTGGCTGCTTTGACTGGCTTTTCCCCATACTTCTCCCTCTTCTTAGACCTCCTATTTCCTGAGACCCAACAATATTGAAATTAGGCCAGTTAATAACCCCTACAATGGTCTCTAAGTGTTCACATGAAAGGAAGTGTTTCACATCTCTTATTATAAATCAAAAACTAGAAATGATTAAGCTTAGTGAAGAAGGCATGTCAAAAGCCAAGATAGGCCTCTTGCACCAAACATTTAGCCAAGTTGTGAAGGCAAAGGAAAAGCTGTTGAAGGAAATTAAAAATGCTACTCCAGTGAACACATGAATGATGAGAAAGTGAAACAGCCTTATTGCTGATACGGAGAAAGTTTTAGTAATCTGGATAGAAGATCAGTCCATCTACAACATTCCCTTAGACCAAAGCTGAATCCAGAGCAAGACCCTTACTCTCTTCAATTCCATGAAGGCTGAGAGAGGTGAGGAAGCTGCAGAAGAAGAGTTGGAAGCTAGCAGGGTAGTTCATGAGGTTTAAGGACAGAAGCCATCTCCATAACATAAAAGTGCGAGGTGAAGCAAGTGCTGATGTAGAAGCTGCAGCAAGTTCTCCAGAAGATCAAGAGGATAATTAATGAAGGTGGCTACATTAAACAACAGATGCCATTGAAAGATGCCTTTAGGATTTTCATAGCTAGAGAGGAAGTCAGTGCCTGGCTTCAAAACAGGCTCTTTGTTGTTGTTTTTTTTCCTCCCACTCAATGTAAGGGAAACTTTATTGAAGCTACAGGCCACGGGGCTCGGGCAGGAGGCTGCCCTGTGGGCGAAGGAAAAGCTGATGGAAGGGCCTTAGTTGACCATCCTCTTGGGGCACAGGTTGTTGGTGTGACTGCGCTTCTTGCAGCAATTGACAGCACGGGGCTGCAGGCAAGCATGACACTTGGAGCAGGTAATCATGTCCCAGTTGTGACAGGGTGAGCTAGAGGAGGGAAGGTTCGATGATGTGATGATGCAGCCCCACAGACAAAGCACCCATTACAGGGTGAACTCTTTCTGGATATTGTAGTCTCAGAGAGTGCAGCCATCCTCTAACTGCCTGCAAAAATCAGATACTGCTAGTTGGGGGATGCATTCCTTGTCTTGGACTTTGGCTTTGACTTTTTTTTTCTTTTTTTTTTTTTTAGAGCAGGGAAAGAGAGGGAGAGAGAGAGAATCCTTTTTTGTTTTTTTTTTAAGATTTTATCTGTTAGCGAGTGAGAGCAGGAACGAGGGGAGGGGCAGAGGAAGAGGGAGAAGCAGACTCCCTGCTGAGCAGGGAGCCCAACGTGGGGTGTCATCCTGGGACTCCAGGATCATGACCTGAGCTAAAGGCAGACACTTAGCTGACTGAGCCACCCAGGCATCCCAGAGAGAGAGATTCTTAAGCAGGCTCCACGCTCAGCGCAGAGCCCTGAGCTGGGCCTCAGTCTCACGACCCTGAGATCATGACTTGAGTTGAAATCAAGAATCAGACACTTAACCAACTGAGCCACCAAGGCACCCCTTGGCTTTGACGTTCTAAATGGTGTCACTGGGCACAATCTATAGGGTCAGAGTGAGGGTCAGAGTCTTCACAAAAATCTGCATCTGTGCATCTGCTGCTTGGCCAACTCGTTGAAGAGAAAGAGCAAAGCTGGCTCTTTGTTTGGGGCTAATGCAGCTGGTGACTTTAAGTTGAAGCCAATGTTCCTTGACCATTCTGAAAATCCAAGACCCTTAAGAATTGTGCTAAATCTACTCTGCCTGTGCTCTATAAATGGAACAACAAAGCCTGGATGACAGCACATCTGGTTACAACATGATTTACTGAAAATTTTAAGCCCACTGTTGAGACCTAATGCTCAGAAAAAAGATTCCTTTCAAAATATTACCACTCATTGACAACGTACTTGGTCACCCAAGAGCTCTGATAGAGATGGACAAGATTAATGTTTTCATGCCTGCTAATGCAACATCTGTTCTTCAATCCATGAACCAAGGAGTAATTTCAATTTTCTAGTCTTATTATTTAAGAAATCTATTTCACAAAGCTATAGCTGCCATAGATAGTGGTTACTTGGATGGATCTGGGCAAAGGAAATTGAAAACCTTTGGAAAGGATTCACCATTCTAGATGCCTTTAAGAACATTTGTGATTCATGGTAAGAGGCCAAAACATCAACACTCACAGGAATTTTGAAGAAAGGGATTTCAACCCTCATTGATGCCCTTGAGGGCTTCAAGACTTCAGTGGAGGAAGTACTTGCTGATATAGTGGAAATCGTAAGAGAACTAGAAATAGAAGAGCTTCAAGATGTGACTGAATTGGTACAATCTCATGATAAAACCTGAATGGATGAGGAGTTGCTTTTTATGGATGAGCAAAGAAAGTGGTTTCTTAACCTACTCCTGGTGAAGATGCTGAAATGACAACAGAGCATTTAGAATATTATGTAGGCTTAGTTGATAAAGCAGCAGCAGAGTTTGAGAGGATTGACTCCCATTTTGAAGGAAGTTCTCCTGTGGATAAAATGCTGTCCAAACAGCATCACATGCTACAGAGAAATCGCTCATGAAGGGGAGAGACGATCAATGTGGCAAACTTCATTGTTGTCTTGTTTTAAGAAACTGCCACAACTACCCTAACCTTCAGCAACCACCACCCTGATAAGTCAGCAGCCATCAACACCAAGGCAAGACCCTCCACCAGCAAAAAGATTATGACTCACTGAGAACTCAGATGATGGTTAGCATTTTTTCGCAAAAAAGTATTTTTAAATTATGTACGTTGTATTTTTAAGACATAATGCTACTACACACTTAATAGACGATAACTTGTATATGCAATGGGAAACAAAAAATTATTTGACTGGCTTTATTGTACTATTCACTTTATTGTGGTGGTCTGGAAGTGAACCCACAGTATTTCCTAGGTATTGCCATATAGTCTTTCTTCTGTAACAGTATCTGAGTGCAATTTCAAATATTTTCGGAAGAATTCACACCAGATTATTAACATGATTGTCCCTGGAGAGTGAGATTATTTTAAGGAGGGGGGAGTATAAGTGAAGAGATCTTTTCACTTTATACACATTGATGTTTTTTTAAAATAAAATATGTGTCATATTGAAATTTTAAAGTATCAAAATATTCCTAGTAGAATTTTATATCTAAAAATATGTTCATGTTAAGAGTTTTATAAATTTTGCAACAGGCTGGGTAAATAATGCATCTTCAGGGGCGCCTGGGTGGCTCAGCCGTTAAGCGTCTGCCTTCGGCTCAGGTCATGATCCCAGGGTCCTGGGATCGAGCCCCGGATCAGGCTCCCTGCTCCGCAGGAAGCCTGCTTGTCCCTCTCCCACTCCCCCTGCTTGTGTTCCCTCTCTCGCTGTGTCTCTCTCTGTCAAATAAATACATAAAAGAAATCTTTAAAAAAAATAAAAATAAAAATAAATAATGCATCTTCACTGTTGGCTGGTAGAGCTGTAAAATGATAGAATTGTGGTCAGGACAGAGTGGGGACAAAGAGAAAGCTGAACATTAAATAAAAAGAGGTTTTATTTATATAAAAATTTGTCTTTCATAAGCTAATTCAGTATATTTGATCAGTTAATTTCAGTGGTACCCTATTAAATGACTTTCTGGCATCTCAGCTTTTAATATTACTTCCAAAACTCAGGTAGAGCAGAAAATGATGACACAGACATTTCAAGAACAAAACTTACTCCTGGATGCAGCCCACGCCAACATCGCTACTGAGCTACAGACCGTTCAGAATGAGAAAATCCAACTCCAAGCACATCTGTAAGTAAATTACAGGCAACTTCTTCTGTATCTTTTGTTCTTGCATTTGATTTCTTATCTTTAATGGAAACGTTTCATTCTGCTTTTCTTGGGCCAGACACAAAGATAAAATAAAGGCTTTGCCCCCAGGGAACTAGTCTTGTTAGAACGTTTTGGTAACTGCTCTCAGCCAGTATGTTCTTGGAGAACATGAGTCTATTAAAGAACTCTTGTCTAACGGTCGTATCTCCTCGTTGTCTTCTTCCAGGGACCATGTAATCCTTGAGCATAATCAGTGTATCCAGAAAGCACAGGATGCTGAGAAGAGGACAGCCTTGCAGAAAGAGCTGCTAGAAACAACTATTGCAAGATTGCGAGGTGAATTGGAAGCATCAATCCAAGAGAAGAAGTCTCTGCTAGAGGAGAAAGAAAGATTTCAGGGAGAGGTAGGTAGAAGCAGATTTATGTTACCTCCTGGTTGTGGCGGTGATCTTGTTTTAAAACTATTTTAAGTGCAAAAGATAAGAAATACAGCCCAGATGCAGTTTGTCTGAGTTGCCCATTAAAGAAATCTTTAGGTGGCTAATCTCTGTCTTTTAGCATGTGAAGTAGACTGTGCCAAACAGAGTACCCTTTTATAGCATTAACTAATAGCTCACACATCCTCATGATAGCTAAGGGGTCAGATTTAAAAAGCTGATTTCCCCTGAAGGCGTGGGACAATGGAGGTTAAGGGGGGGACAGCTCTGTCTTCCTCTTTAGGACGGAAGCAGCAGTCTGACATGCAGACGTGTCTTTCTAATTTCAGGGCTATTTGTGAAGTCTGCTCTGCCTCAGAGACTCCCTGAGTGGCCCCCTTTCTGAGAGGATGTGCTATCTCTGCAGTGTAGGTATTAACTAACGTGCAGGGTGTGTCTGCTACCGTAGAGCAGGTGCTTTAAAATTCACCCATTTCTTTTCCCCTCCTTGGGCAGGTGAATAAAACAGAGAAAGAAACAGCGCAAGAAAAATGCAATTTGGAAAAGGAATTAGCTAAAAACAAGGTATTCCACATTTTCTTTGTTGATATTTCACTGTATTCCCTTCTGTATTTCTGCCTCCGGTATCAGCTTATCTTACTGAAGAGATGGGTTATTTTGTCGAATACCAGGCTGTGGGAGGATAAAGGAGCCACTGAGGTGGGTGCAGCACCGAGCACTCCGGTCACGGCAGCACAGGGCTGCTTCTGGGCAGCGTTTGCTTGTTGAGCATCTGGTGTGGGCCAGAGTCATGACTGGCTCTGGCCCTAGTGTTCACTGAGTATTTTAGCCAGGAAATCCATTGAGAGTGAGCTGCTGGCCCTGTGGGAGGCAAAGAGATCATTGCTGACAGTGCTGTTTTGTTTTATTTTGTTTTAAAGACTTCCTAAGTACCTGTTAGCACCTGTCACTTCATCTGCAATATACTCTTTTCTGGGTTCTAAAAAGATAGAATGGCCAGAGACACAAATACAATTCTTATTAAAATAAAACAAAAGCCAGTCTTTAAAACATTGCTGTTTGTGTTTCAAATTTTGAAGAGCGTAAAGATTATGTATCACTGTCATCTGGAATTATCTGGAGTGTCAAGGAGAATTAGCCTACCCCAGACAGTAAATTCTGCAACACATGTCAATATAACAGTCAATCCTTGATTTCTTCTTGGCTTCTGGCCCAATTAAATAGTATTCATATTACCATCACCATATTACCATGTATGTGTGAACTTGTAATTTAAGAATTCGAGAGAGAAGAGAAGATAAATTCTGAGCCCAAGCTCTAATACAGCTCACCACTCTGGCAGGTAATCTGTGGCTTATTGACTAAACTGTAGTGATTTGAAAAATAGTCCAACCTAAGAATCTTTTTAAAAAGTTCACTTCCCATGGTAAGGACTTACTGGTGTCAGTTTGTCCTCCAATATGCTTTTTAAAATTTGGAAAATTGGTGGATACTATTAAATTCATGAATGCTTTTTGCTTAAAATGTAGGGAATGTTACATGGCTAAGGCAAATGCTGTATGTCTGTGATTAAAACAGTTTTGCTTTTCTGATTTTATTTGTCTGAACGTAGGCTAAGTGTAAGTTCATGGGGCTGAAAGATACTGGCTCATTAGAGAGGTTCTATTAGGCCAAATGATAATGCTTATACAGAGTCCCATTTTTTTCTTCTTAGGTCTAATTTGATATTTTTCAAATGTGTATTCATTGTAAAGCTATGTTTTTCTGAAGTCAGGCTTATTAAGTTATAATATACATAGTGAAATATACCCTTTTTTTAGTGTACAGTTCTGTGAGTTTTGACCAACACAATTATGTAACCACCACCACAATCAAAATACAGAACACTTCTATCCCCTCAGGAAGGTCCCTTGTGCCTCTTTATCATTAACCTCTTCCTCCGCCTCCATCCCTTGGCAACCACTGACCTGTTCTTCTGTTCCTATAGTTACGTCTTTCCCAGAATATCCCAGAAATGGAATCATACAACATGCAACATTTTAAGTCTGGCTTCTTTTATTTAGCATAAGGCATTTGAAGTTCATCCAAGTTCTTGTTGTGTGTATCAGTTGTTTGTGTTCCATTATATGGATATATCACAATTTCTTTATCTATTTGCCACCTGAAGGACATTTGAGTTGGTAAATTTTGGCAATTATGAATAAAGCCTATATAAATGTTCACATATGAACATGTATTTTTATTTCTCTTGGCTAATTATCAGGAGTTGGAATTCTAGATCCTATGGGAAATAAATATTTAACATAGTAAACTATTCAGCAGCTGTTTTCCAAAGAATCTGTACTATCTTGCCTTCCATCAATAGTATGAAAGAGCTCCACTTTCTCTGCATTCTCACCAGCGCTTAGTATTGTTGGTCCTTTTGGTCTTAGCCATTCTAACTGGTGTATACTGGCATATCATTGTGGCTATAATTTGCATTTCTCTAGTGATTAATATATTGAGCATCTTTTCATCTGTTTATTGGTTATCCATCCACAAGTTTAAGTGTCTCTTCAAATATTTTAACCATTTTAATTCAGTTGTTTATTTTCTTATTATTGATTTTTCAGAGATTTTAAAATAGTCTCATGTTGATTCTTACATAAAAAATTCATACTTTTTGTATATGTGCAAATCTTCTAAGTGCTTAACATATTTTTTCTTCCATTTTACGCCTTGTTTTTAATGCTCTTTCAAAGAGCAGAAGTTTCACATTTTGATGAAATCCAACTTGTCAGTTTTTAAATTTTGGATCATACCCTTTGCGTCATAGCTGAGAAATTTTTGCCTAACCTAAAATCACAAAGATTTTCCTTTTAGTTCTCTAGAACTTTTATAGTTTTAGGTCTTACATAGGTCAATGATCCATTTTTAGTTAATTTTCGTATATCATGCAAGGTTCATTTTATTTTTAGATGGATAGTCTGATCTGGTACCTTTTATTATTGAGATATAATTAATATACTGTCAATTCACCTTCTTAAAATATACAATTCAATGGTTTCTTAGTTTATTCACAAGTCTGTGCAAACATCACCACTATCTAATTCTAGAACCTTTTTATCACCAAGAAGAAACCTGGTACCCATTAACAGTCACTCCCCATTCTGTTCTGCCCCCAGCCCCCGGCAACCACTGTTCTACTTTCTGTCTCCATGGGTGTGTCTATTCCCACATTTCATATAAATAGAATAAAACAGTATGTGGCCTTTTGTCTCTGGCCTCTTTGCTAGGTTAATGTTTTCAAGGTTTATCCATACTGTAATGTATGTCAGTATCTTATTCCTTTTTATGGTTGAATGATATTATATTATGTGACTGTACCACACTTCATTTAGCCATTCATCAATTGGTAGACATTCAGGTTGTTCCCATTATTTTGGCTGTTTAATAATGCTATGAACATGTGTATACATTTTTTTTGTATGTGAGCATATGTTTTCGATTCTGTAGGAGTAAAACTGGGTCATAGGATAACTCTTTATCATTTTGAGAAACTACCAAAGTGTTTTTACAAAGTAGCTGCACCATTTTACAATCTCACCAGCAGTGTATGAGGATTCAAATATCTGCACATCTTCACCTACATCTGTTACTATCTGCTTTTTAAAAAATTAATATACTCATCCAAGTGGGTATGAAGTATCTCACTTTGTTTTTTCAATTAAGGTGAAATTCACATAATAGAAAATCAAACACTTTAAAGTGAACAATTCAGTAGCATTTTGTATATTTACAGTGTTGTATAACCACCAACTCTTCTAGTTCCAAAACCTTTTTATCACCCCAAAGGGAAACCCTGTTCCCATTAAGCAATCACTCCCTATTCCCTCCTTCCCCTGACCTCTGACAGCCACTAATCTGCATTCCATCTGTGTAGATTTACCTATTCTGGATATTTCATATAATCATACAATATGTGATCTTTCATGTCTGGCTTCTTAGCATAACATTTTTGAGGTTCATCCATGTTGTTCTACAAAGCAGAACTTCATTCCCTTTTACTCCTTTTATGGATGAGTAAGAATTCACTGTGTATGTGTCTTTGTATGTGGTATGTATATATATACACACACACCACAGTTTGTCTTGTTCATCTTTTCATCTATTGATAGACATTTGCATTGTTTGCACCTTTCAGCTGTTGTGATTAGTGTTGCTATAAATGTGTGTGTTATACATGTATTTACTTGAGATACATATCTAGGAGTGGAATTGCTGGGTCATATGGTAATTTTGTTTAACTTTATGAGGAAGCACCAGACTCTTGTCCACAGTACCAAACCTTTTTCTTTTTTTTTTACGATTTTATTTATTTGACAGAGAGAAACACAGCGAGAAAGGGAACACAAGCAGCGGGAGTGGGAGAGGGAGAAGCAGGCTTCCCGCGGAGCGGGGAGCCCGATGCGGGGCTCAATCCCAGGACCCCGGGATCATGACCTGAGCTGAAGGCAGATGCTTAACGACTGAGCCACCCAGGCGCCCCACAGTGCCAGACCATTTTACCTTCCCACCAGCAGTGTACATAGGTTCCAGTTTCTCTACATCCTCACCAACACTGTTGTTTTTTTTGTTTTTTAATAATAGCCATCCTAGTAGATATGAAAAGTGGTACCTTGTGATTTCGATTTGCATCTGTCTAATGACTAATGATGTTGAGCATCTTTTCATGTGCTTATTGGCCATTTGTATATCTTCTTTGGAGAAATGTCTATTCAGATCAGTAGCCCATTGTAAACTCGGTTGTCTTTTAATTGTTGAGTTGTAAGAGTTCTTTATATATTCTAGATAGCAGACCCTTATCAGATACATGATTTGCAGATATTTTTCTCCCATTCTATGGGTTCTGTTTTTAAATTTTTAGATTTTTATTATGTTCAGTTTAACTTTTTTTTTTTTTTTTTTTTGGTTGCTTATGCCTTAGATGTCACATCTAAGAAACTGTTGCCTAATCCAGGGCCACAAAAATTAACACTTTTTTATTCTAAGAATTTTATAGTTTTTTTGAAGTTTTATTTTTTTTAATTTTATTATGTTAATCACCATACATTACATCATTAGTTTTTGATGTAGTGTTCCATGATTCATTGTTTCATATAACACCGAGTGCTCCATTCAATACGTACCCTCTTTAATACCCATCACCAGGCTAACCCATCCCCCCCCAACCCCCACCCCTCTAGAACCCTGTTTGTTTCTCAGAGTCCATAGTCACTCATTGGTTCGTCTCCCCCTCCGATTTCCCCCCATTCATTTCTCCCTTCCTGCTATATTCTTTTTTTTTTTAACATATAATGTATTATTTGTTTCAGAGGTACAGGTCTGTGATTCAACAGTCTTACACAATTCACAGCGCTCACCATAGCACATACCCTCCCCAATGTCTATCACCCAGCACCCCCATCCCTCCCACCCCCACCACTCCCAGCAACTCTCAGTTTCCTGAGTTTAAGAATTCCTCATATCAGTGAGATCATATGATACATGTCTTTCTCTGATTGACTTATTTTGCTCAGCATAATACCCTTCAGTTCCATCCACGTTGTTGCAAATGGCAAGATTTCATTCCTTTTGATGGCTGCATAATATTCCATTGTGTGTGTGTGTGTGTGTGTGTGTGTGTGTGTGTGTGTGTGTGTGTGTATCACATCTTCTTTATGCATTCATCTGTCGATGGCCATCTTAGCTCTTTCCATGGTTTGGCTATTGTGGACATCGCTGCTGTAAACATCAGGGTGCTCATACCCCTTCGGGTCACTACATTTGTATCTTTGGGGTAAATACCCATTAGTGCAATTGCTGGGTCATATGGTAGCTCTATTTTCAACTTTTTGAGGAACCTCCATACTGTTTTCCAGAGTGGCTGCACCAGGTTGCATTCCCACCAACAGTGTAGGAGGGTTCCCCTTTCTCTGCATCCCTGCCAATGTCTGTCGTTTCCTGACTTGTTAATTTTAGCCATTCTGACTGGTGTGAGGTGGTATCTCATTGAGGTTTTGATTTGGATTTCCCTGATGCCGAGTGATGTTGAGCACTTTTTCATGTGTCTGTTGGCCATTTGGATGTCTTCTTTGGAAAAATGTCTGTTCATGTCTTCTGCCCATTTCTTGATTGGATCATTTGTTCTTTGGGTGTTGAGTTTAAGAAGTTCTTTATAGATTTTGGATGCTAGCCCTTTATCTGATATGTCATTTGCAAATATCTTCTCCCATTCTGTCGGTTGTCTTTTGGTTTTGTTGACTGTTTCCTTTGCTGTGCAAAAGCTTTTTATCTTAATGAAGTCCCAATAGTTCATTTTTGCCCTTGCTTCCCTTGCCTTTGGTGATGTTTCTAGGAAGAAGTTGCTGAGGCTGAGGTCGAAGAGGTTGCTGCCTGTGTTCTCCTTTAGGATTTTGATGGACTCCTATCTCACATTTAGGTCTTTCAACCATTTGGAGTCTATTTTTGTGTGTGGTGTAAGGAAATGGTCCAGTTTCATTCTTCTGCATGTGGCTGTCTAATTTTCCCAATACCATTTGTTGAAGAGACTGTCTTTTTTCCATTGGACATTCTTTCCTGCTTTGTCGAAGATTAGTTGACCATAGAGTTGAGGGTCCATTTCTCTATTCTGTTCCATTGATCTATGTGTCTGTTTTTGTGCCAGTACCATACTGTCTTGATGATGACAGCTTTGTAATAGAGCTTGAAGTCCGGAATTGTGATGCTGCCAGCTTTGCTTTTCTTTTTCAACATTCCTCTGGCTATTCGGGGTCTTTTCTGGTTCCATACAAATTTTAGGATTATTTGTTCCATTTCTTTGAAAAAAGTGGATGGTATTTTGATAGGGATTGCATTGAATGTGTAGATTGCCCTAGGTAGCATTGACATCTTCACAATATTTGTTTTTCCAATCCATGAGCATGGAACATTTTTCCATTTCTTTGTGTCTTCCTCAGTTTCTTTCATGAGTATTTTATAGTTTCCTGAGTACAGATTCTTTGCCTCTTTGGTTAGATTTATTCCTAGGTATCTTACGATTTTGGGTGCAGTTGTAAATGGGATCGACCCCTTCATTTCTCTTTCTTCTGTCTTGTTGTTGGTTTATAGGAATGCCACTGATTTCTGTGCATTGATTTTATATCCTGCTACTTGACTGAATTCCTGTATGAGTTCTAGCAGTTTTGGGGTGGAGTCTTTTGGGTTTTCCACATAAAGTATCATATCATCTGCAAAGAGTGAGAGTTTGACTTCTTCTCTGCCGATTCGGATGCCTTTTATTTCTTTTTGTTGTCTGATTGCTGTGGCCAGGACTTCTAATACTATGTTGAATAGCAGTGGTAATAGTGGACATCCCTGCCATGTTCCTGACCTTAGGGGGAAAGCTCTCAGTTTTTCCCCATTGAGAATGATATTCGCTGTGGGTTTTTCATAGATGGCTTTTATGATATTGAGGTATGCACCCTCTATCCCTATACTCTGAAGAGTTTTGATCAAGAAAGGATGCTGTACTTTGTCAAATGCTTTTTCTGCATCTATTGAGAGGATCATATGGTTCTTGTTCTTTCTTTTATTAATGTATTATATCACATTGATTGATTTGCGGATGTTGAACCAACCTTGCAGCCCAGGGATAAATCCCACTTGGTCGTGGTGAATAATCCTTTTAATGTACTGTTGGATCCTACTGGCTAGTATTTTGGTGAGAGTTTTTGCATCCATGTTCATCAAGGATATTGGTATGTAATTCTCCTTTTTGATGGGGTCTTTGTCTGGTTTTGGGATCAAGGTAATGGTGGACTCATGAGTTTGGAAGTTTTCCTTCCATTTCTATTTTTTGGAACAGTTTCAGAAGAATAGGTATTAATTCTTTTTTAAATGTTTGGTAGCATTCCCCTGGGAAGCCATCTGGCCCTGGGCTTTTGTTTGTTGGGAGATTTTTGATTACTGCTTCAATTTCCTTAGTGGTTACACTGTTGGTGGGAATGCAAGTTGGTACGGCCACTTTGGAAAACAGTGTGGAGGTTCCTCAAAAATTTAAAAATAGAGCTACCCTATGACCCAGCAATTGCACTACTGGGTATTTACCCCAAAGACACAGATGTAGTGAAAAGAAGGGCCATATGCACCCCAATGTTCATAGCAGCAATGTCCGCAATAGCCAAACTATGGAAAGAGCCGAGATGCCCTTTAACAGATGAATGGATAAAGAAGATGTGGTCCATATATACAATGGAATATTATTCAGCCATCAGAAAAGATGAATACCCAACTTCTACATCAACATGGATGGAACTGGAGGAGATTATGCTAAGTGAAATAAGTCAGGCAGAGAAAGTCAATTATCATATGGTTTCACTTATTTGTGGAACGTAAGGAATAACATGGAGGACATTAGGAGAAGGAAGGGAAAAATGGGGGGGGGAAATTGGAGGGAGAGATGAACCATGAGAGACTATGGACTCTGAGAAACAAACAGGGTTTTAGAGGGGAGGGGGGATTGGTTAGCCCGGTGATGGGTATTAAGGAGGGCACGTACTGCATGGAGCACTGGGTGTTATACGAAAACAATGGATCATGGATCACAACATCAAAAACCAATGATGTATTGTATGGTGACTAACATAACATAATAAAATTTAAAATAAATAAATAAATAAAATGTGTCTTTTATAAACAGCATACAGTTGGATCTTTTAAAAAATTCATTCTGCCTGTCTCTGCTTTTTTTTTGGTGGAGTGTTTAATCCATTTATATTTATCATAATTACTGATAAGGTAGGATTTACGTCTGCCACTTTACTCTTTATTTATTTTTTTTGTCTTATATGCTTTTTATTCCTCTCTCTCTCCATTACTGCTGCCTTCTGTGTTAAGATACTTCTAGTGTACTTTTTAAATTCCCTTATTCTTTCTTTTACTATATAATTTTGAGTTATGGGTAATAAAGAGAGTTACAGACATAAACACCTTTTATATGTACTCATGTTGCTACCTTTACTGAGTAGCTGTATTCTTTCTTTATGTGAATTCCAGTTATTGTCTAATAGCCTTTTATTTCAGCCTGAAGAACTCCCTTTAGTCTTTATTCTAGGGCATATTTTTCTAGCCCTAAGTCCAGGCCCCACCAAAGAGTGGACCTGGTCCAGGCCCACACAATTTTAATTGGGATTAGAGAGAATTTACATTTTAGCAATTGATCTTATTCACGAATGTGATATATCGCTCCATTTTATTTAGGTTTTTAATTTCTCTTACCAGTATTTTATAATTTTGAGCATATTGAATATTGGACATATTTTTTTTTAGATTTGTACCAAAGAATTTCATGGGTTTTGATACTATTACAAAAGGCATACTTTTAAGAAATTTCCAATTGTTTATTGCTAGTATATAGAAATACAATTGAGTTGCATCCCTTGTATCCTTCAACTTTACTAAAGTCACTTATTCTGGTATCTTTTTTGTACACTTTTGTGGGATTTCCTATGTAGATGATCATATCTGTTGTAAGTAGAGATATTTTTATTTCTCCATTTCCAATCTTTAGGTCTATTGTACTTTTTCTTGCCTTATTGCATCAGCTATAGCCTTCTGTATGATAATGAACAGGAATAGTGAGAGTAAATATCCTTGCTTTTTTCCCAGTGTTAGGGGGAAACATTCAAGTCTTTTACTATTAAGATTGATATTAGTTGTAGGTTTTTTATACATACACTTCATCAGGTAAAGATGGTTCCCTTTCATTTCCAGATTGCTGAGTTTTTATCATGAAGTAATGTTGAGTTTTGTGAAATGCTTTTTCTGCATCTATTGAGATGGTCATACATTTTTTCTTCTCTAATTTATTGATGGTAGTGAATTATACTAATTAATTTTGAATGTTCAACAAGCTTTGTGTTGCTGGGATAAACTTAGTCCTGGCTTGTTATCCTTTTTATATATTGCTGAAATCATTTTACTAGTATTTGGTGGAGGCTTTCTGCATCTATGTTCATAAGCTTAAATTAATATTTAAGTAAATACCAAGTACCAGAAGGTCTTCTACTTCTAGTAAATGTGAACAATGTAATTTGTCATAGCCCTCCTGCTGAAGACAACTAGAAAAGCTGAAAATTTTTAAAAGAAAAGAAAAAAGTTTACAAAATCATCAGAGCTATCAGACTACAAATCCCTGCATTTAGAGACAGGAGGACATGTTCATACAATAACTTCTAAATTACAGTTAAAAATGTCATTTTTAAAATAAGATAATATTTTTGGATCTAGCATAAATAGATTTCTTTTCTCCTTTTGTGTTTCAAAGGTAGATATAAATGCATTAACCCACAACCTGCAGACTCTAGAGGAAAAGAATAAGCACCTGGCGGAACAAATGGCTTCCCTAGAACTTCAGCAAGTCACTTCTGATTACAATGGGGTGGGTATAAAAAGGTCAGTCTAAATTAGGAATTAATGCCTGATGAGTTTTTTAAAAATCAGAAGTCAGAAGATGGGTTTTCTTCATTTGTTTGCGTTTTAATAATTATTAAGTCCTGGATAACTCAGGCTTAATATAGCAGAGAGCCTTATGAGTACTCAAACAATAAAAGATTTAAGAAAACAAGAATTTAAGGCAGCTATTAAACATCTGCCTCCACAGATGATCTATAATACTGAAAAGCACAAATATTTATAATGTTTTAAAATATTTCCTCTTCCATAAATTATGAGGAAGAAACTTATATATTTTTCTTTTCCTTGTCTGACAGTTCTATTAGGTAATCAGTAATAAGTACAATTTCTAAAAGCTGTTTGACAAGGTCAGTGCAAAACAAATAAATGGTAGAGTTTGTAAAACATCTCTCAGTGAAAGGTATTTAAAGAGATGATCATTCTGTTAAGCAGCTAATGAGTTTTCCTGTGTGCTTTTGAGTACTTGAAAAAAAAAATTGTTTCTATAGAATGCAGATCACCTTTGAAAATTGCAGAGAAGGCTCCGATGTGAGTCTGTCTTAATCTGAGTTAAATTCTTTCAACCTCTGTCATAAGCTGCTCATTACTTCAACTATGTAGAGAGTAAGTCTAAATCCATTACATTTTCATAGCTTTAGAGCCAGACTGCCTATGTTTCAATTTTGGCTGTGACCTCTCTGAGCTTCAGTTTCTTAATCTGTCAAAGTGGGGAAAATAATACCATTATTAGGAAGTTGTCTGAGGATTAAGTATGTTAATACATGTAAAGCATGTAGCAGATAACTAGCATTTATTGAAATTTTAGTATCTGAACCATCCCAGAAAAAAGGCCTTTAAGTTGCTATTACAGCAACAAGGTGCATTAGCTCTAATTCCTGGTACTATCTCAGACCAATACTCCCTCCCCCAAGATTAAAGATTTATCCATGTCCTCTACTTGCTCATTGGCCATGCATCAGCTGGGCATATCAATCCACCTGCTTCTGGTCCCTCTGGAAGACCACATCTCAGTCTTCCTGATTCTTTCATCCCCCTCTGCCAGTGAGTAGGCCTGTAACCTCATCCTAATAGTGATTTTGACAGATCCTGCCAATGATTTGATCAGTCAGTGTTGATTCTTGCCTGCTCATAGCACCTCTTAAGGTCTCTCAGTGATAAAACAAACCTCAATTCCATCTTGCAGTTCTGTGTTTCCACATAGAATTTTCTCTGACCACGCCTGCCTGGAAGCCCTCCTGTTGGCTGTATGAATCTTGAGAAATGCGGTTGAGGTGTCAGGGGGTTTTTTTGTTTTTTTTTTTTTTTAATCTCAGCAATATCGTTAAACCTATCACCATTCAATGTTGGCAGTGTATTTTTGTTCTTTGGGAATTAACACTTGAACTTCTCAATAAGAACTACCTTCTAAAATAACCTCTTACTGGATTTTGGAGATAATGCTTATGAGTGTGTGTTACATATGCCACACCACAGATTTGAATTCAGACAGACCTGGTTTCAACCCTTGGTTCCATTTACTGTGTGACTTGTGCAGGCCTTAACCTCTATGGACTTTGGGACTAAGGAGATCCCCCCTAACCATGGGGTTCCCACAGCATGCTGTGCATATACATATCAAAATAATAATTTCATTGATTAGAAATTGATTAGAATTATGTATCTGCCTTCACTCTCTTCTAATGCAAGAACTGTAGTTACTTATCTTTATACTCCCTTACCTAACATAGCACTTAATACATAATAGGTATTTGAGAAAGATTAATTCAGTGGAACATAAGGAGGGTCATGTCTATCTTGCCAGGATATGAGGATTAAATGTCATATTGTGTGTAAAGTGCTCATCACGGGGCCTAGCTTACTTTATCCATGTTTAAACAGTATTCTTTTTTTTCTTCTTCACACTGATTTTGGGTTTGTTTTTATTTTGGCCTTTAATGATGGTATAAGTCTCTCACCACAGGCAGTCATTCAGGGAACCATAGTGAGGAATGATGAAAATGGGGGAAGCTTACTATTCCTGAGTTCAAGTTAAATAACTATTCTCCTCACTTCTCGATTTCAAATGATAGCACTAGACAGAAATACAGTTCCCTACACAACTAGGACTTTAATGATTTGAAATCATTAAAAAATGAATTAACTGTATTTCTTCTCTCTCTCAGATAAATAAAATCTTAAGAATAAATAAATAAATGTATTTCTTAAAACTAGGATGACATTCAGTCAGTGTACAGTTGGGCAGGTGTCAAAGTTGGTTCTGTTTGCTGTGGCCCGTGCAAACTAGTTGTTAAATATTTTTTTAAAAGATTTTATCTATTTGAGAGCAAGAGACAGAGATAGCGAGTGAGAACACTGAGCAGGGAAGGGAGGGAGAAGCAGGCTCCTCCCTGAGCAGGGAGCCCAATGTGGGGCTCGATCCCAGGACCCCAGGATCATGACCCTAAGACAAAGGCAGACACTTAACCGACTGAGCCACCCAGGCACCCCTAGTTGTTAAATATTTGGATAAAGTTCCTGCTTACAGGAGTGCCTGACGGCTCAGTCAGTAGAGCATGCAACTCTTGATCTCGGGGTTGTGAGTCCAAGCCCCATGTTGGGTATAGAGATTACTTAAAAAAAAAATCCCTGCTTACAGTCTGCCTATAAAATAGCTTTAACAAGATGCTAGTATCTGTTGGCTTTATGTATTCTAACAGCTTCTGCTAACTTTCACAGCTTATCTAAATTTTTTTTAAAAGATTTTATTTATTTGAGAGAGAGAGAGCAAGCACGAGCAGGGGGAGAGGGAGAAGCAGAGTCCCCGCTGAGTAGGGTCAGCTCACCTAAAATTTAAAAATGATTTTAGAAATCATTCTGTGGCTTACAGTTGAATCCTTGTCAACCTTTCTTTCATATCTTAAGATAATTCTGTTTGCTTCCTGCTTTTTCCAAGTAGTGATATTTTTGAATCAGTTAAAATGCATATTCTAACCATTAGCATTTTTCTTTGTATGGTAATTCTCAAATGATTCTCCAGTTTCTATTTTGCTTTGCATATTAATAACCTTTGTAGTATATTGACAAGATTATTTAAGCAAAGGTTAATCTCTGTTTGGCCTTCCACAACTCAGTTCACTCATTCAAGTGCTCTCTAATTTCTGGTCTTCCATTGATTCTCTTTAATATAAGGCCTATTTAAATAATCTGGAAACAGGGCGCCTGGGTGGCTCAGTTGGTTAAGCGACTGCCTTCGGCTCAGGTCATGATCCAAGGGTCCTGGGATCGAGTCCCACATCGGGCTCCCGGCTCAGCGGGGAGCCTGCTTCTCCCTCTGACCCTCTCCCCTCTCATGCTGTTTCTCTCTCGCTTGCTCTCTAATAAATAAATAAATAAAATCTTTAAAAAAATAATAATAATAATAATCTGGAAACAATAATTTAAATTACTGCCTTAATATCTGCTTTCCTTTAGCAACTAGAACAATTTCTTTCTTTGTTGTGAATTTAAGTGACCTTGTGTCAAATATTAATCACATTTTGATTTTGCTTAGACACTTTACACTTACCACTGCATTAGCATTCTCTTAGGTGACCAAAAAAAGGGAAGATTATTTTTAAAGTATACTTAACAGATTAATAGAATTTCTGTATACCTTTGCTTAAAAGAGGGAATTTTATTGAGGTAAAAGTGCCATTATTTAAAAAAATTCCTGGACACCTTTTGTAAGAGACCCAGATCATCTAAGTTACTGCAAAAAAAACCCTTTTCATATTCCAAAAAGGCAAGCAGTTATCTCTGTTTGTTACAGCTAGCATATTTTAGGTTAAATCTAGCTCTTGGTGTTTTATACACTGAATCTGCACTTTACAGTACATTGGGCACCTCAGTTTATAGACTTTAGAATTGAATTCTAAGTAACTAAGCTTTTATGGTTATGGTATAGCTTTGTTTTTGTAACATCATTGGCCACCCTTGTCATTTATTTTTGCTGAAGACTTAGTCAAAACATAATCCCAAATGTTGTGTTCATGGAATGTTTTTGCCTCAGTTTCCAAAATAGAAAGTATTGTGGGAAAGGGGGATTTCCACTGACAGAAAATTGATGATTAACTTTATGATAATATATTGTTATTAGCCGCCTATTTATTGATAACAGTCTATATTTCTCTTAGGTTATTTTGAAACCAATACTTTTTTGGTCTGAATGCTTTTAAAAAATATTTTCCTTTGCCTTAGTGGGAACCACACATAGTGATTAAAAGTGAAACTTTAATGGGGCATCTGGATGGCTCAGTCAGTTAAGCGTCCGACTTTCAGCTCAGGTCATGATCTCAGGATCTTGAGATCAAGCCCCATGTTGGGCTCTGCACAGAGCCTACTTAAGATTCTCTCTCTCCCTCTCCCTCTGCCCACTCCCCCCTTGTACTCTGTCGTGCTGCTGTCTCTCTTAAAAAAAAGAAACTTTGGGGCGCCTGGGTGGCTCAGTTGGTTAAGCGACTGCCTTCGGTTCAGGTCATGATCCTGGAGTCCCGGGATCGGCAGGGAGTCTGCTTCTCCCTCTGACCCTCCTCCCTCTCATGCTCTCTGTCTCTCATTCTCTCTCTCTCAAATAAATAAATAAATAAAATCTTTAAAAAAAAAAAAAGAAACTTTGAGAAACAATGTATGAATATGTATAATTAATGTATGAAATAAATACTGCTCTGATAGGACAAATACTCAGATGGCCATAATAGTTAACCTACTGATGCTTCATATTGGATATAAATTTTTATATTGAATGTGCATAATTTTGGGGTAGGTTGTATAGAAAGACTAGTCACTCTAGGGAAAAACTAAGAGGCAGCAGAGGCAAATAAATATGAATCCTGGTTTTGTCACTGTAGAAATGATAAGGGTATGAATACTTGTTCAGAAAATGGTTATTCCATTCTATGCCTAGGTACTGATACCTGTGTTTGCTTTGTCAGCTTGCCCAACAGCAAGTGGAAAAGGCTTTGGGAAAAATTACTGAGAGTAAAAATAAACTGGCCTATGAAAAGGGAAAACTCCAGGTATGAGGTTTTATTTTCTGATTTGTGTTGTGTAATTTTTTAATCACAGTTGTCAAGTTAAATATTGCCAGGTTTTGAGAAATTCTGTAACTTTGGACCAAAGTTTTTGAACCCCCCCTAAGTTTGTTGCCTTATTAAATAAAATCCAGATGACTTCTATTCACATATCTGTAATATAATACTGAAAGTTAAAATTATGAAACCAAAGCCCATTCTGTGACTATTTGAAGTTGTATTATAATTGTTTTATGCATGGTCATTCGCTGAGAATGTAGACAGCCTATGCTCTCTTTTTTTGCTGGAATTTTGTAATATTCTTAAAAAGAAATAACCCTGGAAATTGGGACTCAAAGGCAATAGACTTGAGTGAATGGGATACTGTTTTGCTTCCTGTGGGGTTTATCCCTATAGTACCTGCAGAGCAAGAAGCTTGCCATTGATAACCAACTCCAGCAGAAATGCTGAAGTCTGAATAAATGGGTCACAGCCTTAGCTACACATTACAACTTGAGGAATTTTTTAAACACCTCATTCTGGGAAGTGTATGATGTCTGCCATTTACTTTGAAATGAATCAGAAAAAAAAAATAGTTTGGTGGATCAATAGAGGAAATTGATAGGTGAATTGGTATGTGATAAGCAGGTATAAAAAAATTAATGGTAGAATTTGGATGGTGAGGGTATTCACATTCACAGTAAAATTCTTTCAATTTTTCTGTTTATCTATAAAATACAAGGGGAAAAATCCCCATGACAAGGCTTGCCCCCCAGAACAATTAGATCAGAATCTCAGGGAATAGGTCCTAGGCTTCAGTGCTTTTTAAGCTCCCCAGTGATTCTAATATGCAACCATACTTGAGGACCACTGGATTAAATGGTATGAAGTGAAGTCCAGTTAGAGCTGATTTGATTAAGTAATCTCACTACAGACATGTAAAGCATGTCAGTGTTAATCTCATCTCATTTGCTCCAGGAGCTTGTTATAGGGTTAGCACACCAGATCGGCCCAGATATGTAAAAGGCAGTTGGTAAAGTTGGTTGTGAAATAATAGGTTGTCCACTGAAAAATAAGGCTATTTGGCCACTGTCTGTGTGCTTTTAATATTTTCTGGAGTCAGTGATACATTTAAATATAATCATTTATATTTGTTTAACCTTGGGCAAGTCTTAATTTTCTTGAATTTCATATTTTTTTAAAAAATTCAATTCCTGGGATATCTGGGTGGCCCAGTTGGTTAACTTTGGACTCTTGATTTCGGCTTAGGTCATGGCCCTCAGGGTTGTGAAATCAAGCCTTATGTCGGGCTCCATGCTGGGCATGGAGCTTGCTTAAGATTCTCTCTTTCCAGGGACGCCTGGGTGGCTCAGTTGGTTAAGCATCGGCTCAGGGTCCTGGGATCAAGCTGCAGGTCTGGCTCCCTGCTCAGCGGGGAGCCGGCTTCTCCCTTTCCCTCTGCCACTTCCCCTGTTTTTGCTCTTTCTCTCTGTCAAATAAATAAATAAAATCTTAAAAAAAAAAAAAAAATTCTCTCTTCCCTCTCCCTCTGCCTCTCCACCCCGCACCCCACTGTGCATTCTCTAAAAAAAAAAATTCTTTTAAAATCTATTTATCAAAATATTCAAAAATAATTGATACTTTAATATTTGTTTCTTTTTTAATGCATTCAATAACAAGATCTAATAGTGTTTTTATAAACTATAATTTCAAACTAGTGATAAGCACAGCTTCTCAAGATATTTGCAGTAACTGTTAATGTGATATGAAAATATCTGTGATGTCTACTGGAAACAAAGTAAGAAGTGCTGCTAACACTACTGTGGTGTACTGCCTACATTTTTTTATTTTTAATTGAAACATAGTTGGCATACAATATTATATAATTTTAGACATACAACATAGTGAATCAGTAATTATGTACATTACAAAATGCTTACCATAAGTGTAGTTACCATCTGTCACCATACAAAGTTATTATAACATTATTGACAATATTCCCAATGCTGTACTTTTCATCCCTGTCACTTATTTCATAACTGGAAGTTTGTACCTCTTAATCCCCTTCACCTAATTCACCTATCCATTCCCCCCCACCTCTGACAGCCATGTATTTATGAATCTGTTTCTGGTGTTTTGTTCATTTGTTTTGTTTTAGATTCCACGTAGAAGTGAAATTACATGGTATTTGTTTTTCTCTGACTTATTTCACTTAGCATAATACCCTCTAAGTCCATCTATGTCATTCCAAATGGCAAGATTTCATTCTTTTTCAATATTCCCAAATATTCCAGAATATAGAAGAGGAAGAAAAACTTCCAAAAATCAGAAACAGATTCATAAATACAGAGAACTGGTAGTTGTCAGGGGCGGGGGGTGGTGAAATAGGTGAAGGGGATTAAGAGGTACAAACTTCCAGTTATGAAATAAATAAATGACAGAGAAAATTATATAATATTGTATGTCAACTATAAAAATTTTTTTAATGTAGGCAGTAAACCACAGAAGTATCAGCAGAACCTATTATTTTATTTATTTATTTATTTATTCATTTTAAGATTTTACTTATTTATTTGAGATAGAGAGCAAGAGCAGGGGGCAGAGGGAGAAGCAGGCTCCCTGCTCAGCAGAGAGCCTGATGCAGGGCTTGATCCCAGAACTCCAGGATCATGACCTGAGCTGAAAGCAGATGCTCAACTGACTGAGCCACCCAGGTGCCCCAGAACCTGTTACTTTAAATGTTTGGTAGAAGTCACCTGTGAAGTCATCTGATCCTTGACTTTTGTTTATTAGGATTTTTTTTATTGCTGATTCAATTTCATTACTAGTAATCAGTCTGTTCAAATTTTCTGTCCCTGATTCAGTCTGGGGAGATTGTATGTTTCTAGGAATTTATCCATGTTTTCTAGGTTGTCCAGTTTGTTGGCATATAATTTTTCATATTCTCTTATAATCCTTTGTATTTCTGTGATATGGTGTTTATTTCTCCTCCTTCATTTCTGATTTTATTTACTTGAGTCCTCTTTTTCTTGATGAGTTTGACTAAAGGTTTATCAGTTTTATCTTTTCAAAGAACCAGCTTTTGGTTTCATTGATCTTTTCTATTTTTTCAGTCTCTCTTTGGTTTATTTCTGCTCTAGTCTTTATTATTTCCTTCCTTCTGCTAACTTTGGGCTTTTTCTTTTTCTACCTCCTCTAGGTGTAAGGTTAGGTTGTTTATGTGAGATTTTTCTTTTGCCTTGCTGTACACTTCCCTCTTAAAAGTGCTTGGGTTGCATCCTATGTTGTTTGATTGGAGCACTTAGTCCATTTACATTTAAAGCAATTCTTGATAGGTACTTACTGGCATTTTGTTAATCGTTTTTTGATTGTGTTTGAGTTTCATCTCTTTCACCTATAAAATGAGGAGGGGAAAGCATACCTCTCATCTCCTTTTCATTAGGAAAGCTAGTCAACATTACAGGCTGGGTGTATAGATTACTATTTAACCTTTTATACCTCAATTACATACTTTAGAGGTTATCCTCAGAATCTTAAGGAAAATACAACTTTTTTCTGCTCATATTCCTACAACAAGGGCTTAATGTTTTTGATAGTCTTTGAAAGCTGAAACACTTGAAACTATTGACTCATGGTGTTTTTATGTCATACCTTGGGTTTGCACATTCCAAAGGGACTGACTTCATCAACCCAAGGGAAAATGCTCTTATACCATAATACTCTTGCAAGATAATTTAAAGGAAGAGCTGCATACTAAACATGATCAAAATAATCTTCTGTGTTCTCTCTACATTGAATAATTGATTAAAATATTACCTATGAATCATTTGATAAAAGATTACATTTTAGAATTGACTTAATGATTGGTATAAAGAGTGGGTTTTAGCTGCGAATATAGACTGTGTCAGAAACTGCTGCCCCAGATTCAAACATGGTCTGAACTTTATTTTCAATGTAATGTACTATTCCATTTTATAAATATGCCAAAATAGATTTATCCTTTCTTCTATTGATGGACATTTAGGCAGTTTCCAATTGCTTACAAACAACACCAATGTGATGAATTATTGTACATGTCTCCTTGTACTCATATGTAAAAAAATTCTCTAGGCTGAGTATAAATCTTGAGAGGAGAATTCCTGGATTGTAGGATTACAGATGTTGAATTTTACTAGAGTTTATTAAATTACTCCTGAAAGTAGTTATACCAGTTTTGAAAGCAGTCTCTATAATAGAGACATGTGTTAACATGGATCAGTCTCATAAAATAATACTATATACTATTTAGGGATACATTTATAGTAAAACTATTAAAAAGGGTTAAGAATGATAAACAAAAGACCTTGACCTAAGTTATTGCTGTTCCTGAGACTAGCTGATAAGCTAGTGTTGGAAGCTGCTTGAATTTTAATCCCCCCACCCACCCAGATCTCTGTGGGGCAGCACAATGTATTTGCTTCTGTGTTCTTTCCCCTATGAATGTCCTGAATTAAAAATCATGCCAAATAAGACAATACAAAAATTAAAGTGCTTATAAATGAGAACATGCCATCTGAAAAGTTTCAGAGCATTTTACTGTGTACCTAGAGGTTGAGTTAAGCAAAGATAAAAGAAGGATCCAGCTTAGTGGAACAGGAGAGAGATCCTGAGACAGAATGTGTTTTTATGCAGTCTTTGAAAAAACCCAATATTAGCAATCACATTTTTAACAGTTCCTGAAAGTGTCCAGTAACTATAGGCAAGAAGTGTTTACCCTCTACAGGTAGGAAACAAGACACACAGAGGGGGAAAAGTTGATTTAAATAAAAAAGTTTTGGATGAAATTTTTTCTGATTCAGGGATAAGCTCAGTAATGTTAATTGTTGGTTTGTATGAAAGGGTGGGTAGGATAGGAAGAAAATGTGGAAAAACACAGTTTGGAGGTTAGTGAGTAAATATTAATGATTTCATTCCCCCAAATGATCATTTTCTTTAAAGAGAAAGATATGTCATCTTTCTCAGTTAGTGTTAAAGTATAATTCATTGTATAAGAACTTCATTTATTCAACTTTTATAATTCTGTCAATAAAACAAGACTGTCATCTTGCATATTGACAATTCTAATTATCCATATTCAAAATGTGTTTTGAATGTTAGATATCACAATTTTTTAATTGAAATTATTACCCACAAAGTCTCACTTTTATATTCATGAGTCATGTTAATTTGGAGTTCCCATAAGCAATAGAAACCAAATTAGTTATCTCCGTACATGTAAATGGCTATAGCCTACTTTAAGCTATTGAAATAGCTATGTTAGTTGAAATAGCGTTCTTTACATGATTAGAAAAACTTGGGATTGCTTTTATAACTTTTAAGGATTCTCTGTGATTTTTCCAAACTCATGACATCTTATTTTTCTTTTTAGAGTTTTGTGTGTGTGTGTGTATATATGTATAACATATATATCCTTTTAGAGTATGTGCATGTATATATGTATGTATATGTATATGTGTGTATATATATAATATATCCTTTTAGAGTATATGTATTAATAATATATATACACATAAAATTAATAAGCCTTATTTTATTATTCTTCTGTTTTACCCTAGATAAAAGTTAAACAGCTAGAAGAACAACTACATTCTTTTACTGAAACCAGTTCACAGAATGACCATCTACGCAAGTTGAACAAGGCTCTAGAGAGCAAATATGCTCAGGTGTGATTAATAGCTACAAAACAGATTGCTGTTATATTGTTTTAATTAGGTTTTAAGAAATTGATGCCTTTCTCCCCACCTTACCATATAGTCCCAGAAAGATGAATATTCTCTCATTTGACTCAATTCACAAATATTTTTTAAACACCCCAATGTACAAGGTTTTGCTGAACTGTGAGAAAAAAAGATGCCTGAAATAGGACTGGGACATTCCAACTTATTTATGCTCTAATTGGAGGCTTAGGAATGTACTCATAAACTTTATTATAGAATTAAAAGTTATGTCTTTCAGAAGCAAAATAATGTTATGAGTGAGCATTCATAGGGAGCATCATTTTAATGAAAGCATCGAGAAACACTTTCATAGAGGAAGCGGTTTTATAATTATTGGCAAATTCAGAACTCAGTGCCAACAAGATACACCTGCACCAGACAGCTCACATGAAAGAGGCATTAGTATAAGTGCTTACTTGTCACCGTGGTGGCTGCTGAGGCTGAAAACATTTTGTAGTTCATATAAAATTTTAACACATGAATGGAGAAAGACAAACAATGTAACAAAATATTTAGTGAAGAAAAATAATCAGAGTAGTTACATAGAAGACGACTTCATGTAAGCTGCTTGTAGTAAATGGTCCTATTTTTTCTCCCCAAGATTCACATTCCCTCTTTCACAGAAATTTCTGAAATTGTTTTGAAAATTTCGATGAACACTTAACAAAAATGTAAAATTATCATACCTTTTCAAAAAATGCTAATATTATCAATTTGAATTCAAAATTCAGTAGTACAAAGCCACTTACTCAACAAAGATGACATAACCCAAAACATTTACACTATTATAGGCTACACTTCAGAATCATTATGGCAATAAATTAATGGTTGAAAAATAATTAAAGCCATTATTCCTATTAATAGGACACAATATAAAGCTAACTTTAAGAGCTGGTTAATTACTTAGGAGTCAGATATAGAACCTCAGGAAGAATTTTTGTCACCTCCCCACACTCCCACAAAATAACTGTCCTCTTTTTTGTTTGTTTGTTTGCTTCCTTGCTTTTTCTTTTCTCCTTATTCTCAGGAATTACATCTAATTCAGTAGTTTCCAGACTTACAAATTTGGCCAACTGTAAAAATTATTTTTTGTTGAGAAAAAACTTGCCATGATTCTTTGTTCTTCTCCATGTGACACTTACTGCCTCTTGTTTCGGACTCTTTTCAAGAATGAATATATAGCAAATAGCCTTGTGGGACAGAGATGGCATCATCTCTCTCCTGACCAAGGGGCAGGCATGCTTATTGTCCATTATAGAAGATTCAAGTTCCATAAACTCAGGGTTCCTCTTTTCTAATGCTACTCATTGCGTGTGCTAGTGCCATCTGGCCCTCGTATTGCCCTTAGGACTCAGGGAGTGAATGAAAATATGCTGATGCCCATGCTGTTTGTTGTGCCATGAAAATAAAGTCCTTTGTCCCTAAAAAAAAAGAGAGAAAAGAAAAAAGAAAAATAATCCAGGAATGTGTTACCAAGAGAAAGTGATTCATTTCAACGATTTAGATTTACCATGTATGAAATTTAAAAAAAAAAATCTTAAATACTCAGTATGTCTAACTTCTGTATCTATAATATTTTTGTTTGTATACCACTGGTAACCAAGGAGGTAGAATGTGTCTTCAAAGAGAATACTGTTAGGGTTCTAACCATCTGACTATACTGGAAAAGGGGGCCTCATTAGATACACTCTCCTACAGGGAATTCGATTTAAGGAAGGTCTGTTTCTTCACTAGGACAACTTTACAGTGTGATTTCTTCATTCTGAAAGCAAAGGAACACATTTTCAAGTATATTTTCCATCAGAGCTTCATTTAGAGTATTGTGTTGTTCCTCCTCATAAAAGGAGCACTCATTGAAAAATAACTCTAGGTTTAGTCATTTTACTGTTTTTAATTGGTGATGCCTCCAAGAAGAAGGAAATCTCCGGAGAGGCCTGCGTCTTCGAAATTGTTTGAAAGCTATAGGCCCCATGTAAACAACGTAAGGGAAAGAACTTCGTCAGTTGGTTTGCCCAGTGTTATTCCCAACTCTGCACGCCGTGTGACCTTTGCACCTACTCTGACTACTATGAGAGCTTCTCAGGAGATTGGAGACTCTAGAATCTCTCTAAAGACTCTTTTGAATGCTATTAAAACCATGGAGGGAAGACTGGAAGGTAAAATAGACATTCTTGCTTCAAGACCATTAATTAATGAATCACCAAATTTTCTTAAACGGGATTCGGTAAGTGAAGACCACAAATTAAGTCATAAGGAAATTTCAGATTTATACAACAATGAAGAAAAGTAGTAACAATCCAGAAAGATAATGTTTGGAGGTATGAGTAACAACAAGGAAGTTAGGTTCTTCACAAATAAGAAAAACTGACAATGTAGATTGAAACCATCATTTTGGCTAGCACATAACTAATTTTTAGACAAAGATTTGGATTAACAATAGCCATTGAGATTTTTTTAATCTGATTTTGATTTTTTTAAAATTCAAAATATCTAATCTTAATATTCATGGTAAAATGTTTAGATAAAGCCTGCTTTTAAAATAGAAATACATTAATAAAAGCCCCAAGAACTTGAACATTGGAAAATATTTTCCAAAGAAAACTTTTTAGAGTATCCATCTTTGCTTGATATTTAAAAATAGAAATTACTATATAGTTTGTCTTCTAGAGTTGACTACTATTTAGATCTTTTCTGTAAACATTTCTGCTAGTGGCCTTTTCATATGTATCTTAAAAAATTGGTAAAATTATAAAAACTGTATTCTTCCTTGAGTCCCTTTCTAGAACAAAATCGAGTAGGTTTTCAGAGTCTGTGAATTGACATCCTTTGTAATATTTTTGGAACCTTAAAAAGTATTTCAAATGTTATAGGTGAAAAGTTTTAAGGGAGTGTAATAATGTTGAAGAAGATGTAGAGAAAAGATACTGTTTTTTGTTGCTGTTGGAAGTGTAAAATGTTACAACTTCTTGTGGAGGACAATTTAGTATCTATCATTTCACCTCACAGTTATACTTTTAGGACTTTCTCCTACAGATATACCAGCTTATACATATGACATGCTTCCAAGATTATTTATTGAAGTACTGTTTGTTAATAGCAAAAGACTGGAAGCAACCAAAATTTCATCAGTAAGAGACTAGCTAAATAAATCATGGTGTATTCATGGTTTGGAATACTGTTTGAACATATGTATGTATATACTACATATGTATATAGTATATATGTATTATATTAAAACAGTCAAGGTTCAGAAGAGTATACATAGTATTTTACTATTTGTGTAGTAAAAGGGGTAGGAGGATAAAAAATATATACATATGTGAGTGTGTGTGTGTGTGTGTGTGTATATATATATATATATATATATATATATTCACTTGTAATGCATAGAATAGCTCCACAATGCATCATAAATTGGCAACATTATTTTTGAGGAAGAAAACTGGATGGCAGGGAAATTTTTCACTTTACCCTTTTGTATCTTAATAATGTGACACCTATTCAAAGTAATTTTATGAACATTTCATTTTCAACAAAAGTGAAGGTAGAGAAAGAATGGTCTTTTCAACAAATGGTGCTGGAGCAGTTGGATATCCATATGCAAAAACAAAAAGCCTATGATTCATACCTCACACCATATGTAAAAATTAACTCAGGGGCACCTGGGTAGCTCATTCAGTTAAGCGCTGGTCTCTTGATTTTGGCTCAGGTCATGATCTCAGGGTCGTGAGATTGAGCCCTGCTTGCCCCTTTCCCTCTGTTCCTCCTTGTGTGCTCACTCTCTCTCTCAAATAAATAAAATCTTTAAAAAAAAAAAATCAGTGAACTCAAAATGGATCAGTCCTAAATGTAAAACCTAAAACTGTAAAACTTCTAGAAGAAAACATAGGAGGAAATCTTTGTGATCTTGGATCACTCAGAGATATCTTAGATTTGACATCAAAAGCATGATCCATAAAGGGAAAAAAAAGATACGACAGCTTATGCTCTTCAGCAATATTAATAGAATGAGATATAAGCTGTAGAGCGGGAGGAAATAGTTGTAAATCACATATCTTATAAAGGCCTTGTCTCCAGAATGTATTAAACTATCAAAACTTATTAAGAAGAAAACAACTCAATGAAAAAAAAGATACATGGATAATAACTAAGTACTTGAAAAGATGTTAAACATCAGTCATTAGGGAAATGCAAATTAAAACCACAGTGAGATAGTACCACACACCTATTAGAATGTATAAAACTGAAAAACTGATCATACCAAATGTTAGTGAAGATGCAGAGCAACTGGGACTCACACACACTGCTGAAGGGAATGTCAAATGGTACAACCACTTTGAAAAATAGTTTGGTAGTTTCTTTAAAAACGAAACACTACTGTATAACCCAGCCATTCCTCTCCTACATATCTACCAAAGATAAAGCATAAATCTATACAAAGTCTTGTATACAACTATTCACAGCAGCTTTATTTGTAATAGCTTAAAGCTGGAAGCAACGCAAGTGTCCAGAAGGTGAATGGATGAGTAAATTGTGGTATGTCCTACAATAGAATACTGTTCAGCAACAGAAAGGATCGAACTATTGATACATGAAAAAGATGGAATGAATCTCAAAATAATTATGCTGAGTGAAAGCCATTCAAAAAAGAGTACATACAATATAATTCTATTTATAAAAAATTCTAGAAAATAAAAACTATCATGACAGAAAACAGACTAGTTGCCTTGTGTGGAGGTGGGGGAACAAGGAGAGACAGAAGGGGGAGATTACAAAGAGGCATGAGAGAACTTTTGAGATGATAGAAATGCTTATTATCTTGATTATGGTTTCAGTTTATACAGATGTCAGAACTGTATGCCTGAAATATACACAGCTTATTGTAGGTCATTCATACCTCAGTCATGCTGTTTAAAAAAGGATAATGTGAACGTATTACCTATACAAAAGTTAATTACATTAAAATGTTCAACATTCTTGAAATGACAAAACTACGGAGGTCTAGAACAAATTATTACTTGCCCCGGGGCAGGGGATGGGTTTGGGAGAGTGTGTGTACAAAGAAGTAGCACATGTGGATTCTTTTGTGGCGGGATGGGGCAGTTCTGTATCTTGATTGCGATGGTGTTCATGTGAATAACGTTCATGGGATCAGATTACATAGAGCTCTGTGCATGCACACACACAGATGAATGCAGGTTTAAAAAGGGAAAATGGAGTAAGTTCTGTAGTCCATTTAATCTGCTAGTTAACAATAATGTGCCAAAGTCCGTTTCCCAATTTTGATGTTGAATTACAGTAGTGTAAGATGTCACCATTAGAAGCAGGGTGAAGAATACATAAGACTCTGTGCTACTTTTGCAACATCCTATGAATCTAGTTATTTCAACACTTTTTAAAAAAATAATATTTAAAATAGTGTGATCGTTTGAAATGATTGCGTAGATATACTAAAAGTATTTCAGGGATATAAAATACTAATACTTCTAATTAGGATGCACTCTAACACTATTTTCTTGACACTACTTAGTATTTATTTGTCTTTGCTTTTGTTATAGTCTGCATTTGTTATACTCTCAAATTCCATGATAATCTGTTTCCCCCCCCATTACATCTGACCTTCATAGTCTTATCTCCCTTATCACTTAGCCTGTACTTTCCTGGAGATTGACATCTATTAGGTTTGCTCATGTTTACTGACACAGATTTTTTTTTTTTTTATTTTGCTTTGTAGTTTTCTTTAAAGGGAAAAATAGCCAATAAAGCTGGTGGATTTATTATAGTGGATAAGCGTATTTAATTAAACATTTTAAGTTTGGTTTCCAAATTGCTGTGTCTTATTCTAATTGCTGATTTACAGTGCTTTGTTCTCTACTAAGGTGAAATCCATTCTTGAAAAGAATGAAGAGGAGCTCTCACAAGCCATGAAGTGTCGGGACGCAGCCCTGAAAGAGAGCCAGAGGTTGAAAGGGGACCTCGAGGCCTTGGAGGACAGAGAGAACAAGAAGGCAAGGCATCAGTCCTTTGTGAGAGTTTGTTACTGACACGAGGTGCTTAAGAAATCTTTCACAAGTCCTATTCCTTCATTTCTTGTTCCCTTGAGTAAGAATGAGGATTGATCAGAGGTGGATTATTTTTCCTAAAGATAACTTTAGAAGAGCTGCAAAGTATTTGCCTTAAAAACACATCACTTAACTCCCAATCTTAAAAGAAAATGTCCTAATTTTTTTCTGTTGAAACACATGGGACCTTGGTAACAAAAAACTGTCTACTTAAGTGTTATTAAGACGTCACTTAATTCTGATGGCTCTCAGGTGTGTTCTCCTCTGGCCCCATCATGAGCTCACCAAGCAGACCAGCCTGGGACACGCACATGGAGAACCGGGCAGTCGTTGATGCTGTTGCCTCTGGTTAATACGCACGCCGTGCGGGAGGCCGCTGTGGGGAAGCACTGCAGTTCCCCACAGGATGTGGGGTCTAGTGTTCCTTTTTCTCTAAGTCACAATAGCTTCAGATCTTAACAAGATAAACATGCTTCCGTTCCTCTTAGCATTCTACCCATGCTTGCTTTCCATACTCTTGCCTAGAAGTAATGGGACTCAGCAACAGCAGAATAACCAGAAAGGATCAAATATCTTTGTCTTGTTTCATTTTCTCTTAGGTGGGAAACTTTCAGCGACAACTGGCAGAGGCTAAAGAAGACAACTGCAAGGTTACAATTATGTTGGAGAATGTGCTGGCTTCTCACAGTAAGATGCAAGGTGCTCTGGAAAAAGTACAAATAGAGCTTGGGCGGAGGGATTCAGAGATTGCAGGCCTCAAGAAAGAAAGGTACTGGAGATTATTTTTCTGTCTTTGTGCGTGTAGCTGTCTGCTGCATTATAGTAAGGAGCGGCGTGCAGTCAAGGAACAGTCACTCTAAACTAAAGAACTAGGCCCTGTTTGAGGAAAGCATCCTAGGAACTTGACCGGAAAGCAAGATCTTATGGTGAATGCACTAACCTCGGCCTCTCGACTTCCCAAGCTGCTCTTACCTACAGGCCTCGGCCCGGAGCCACAGCCTCCACCCGGGGTCCCCCGCCTCCTGCCAGGCCGTGCCTGATGCACGCTGGCTGCCCCCGCAGCCGCACCCTTGTATCCTGGCCATTCCTCCTGCCCAGTGGGGTTTTGTGCAACGCACTGTTCTTTGTAAACCAACATGCTTATTTGGATAGTCTTTAGTCAAGGGGAGATTTTTGTTTGGAACCAAGGACCTCCCTTCAGTCCTGAACAGGTTTTTCTTCCAATTCCAACCCAAAGTTTGACATATTTCCCTCTCCCTATTTTACTACTCACTAAATGTATGAATATGACCATTCATCCCCTTTACTATGCTACACTCGTAAAGTCCTCTATTTTAGCTTTACGTTTCAGAAATGGTGAAATGTAGACCTCTTCAATGAAACGCAATATTATAAAACATAAAGACCTAGAAAATTAGGGAGAATCTGGAATTAGCAATGAACATGATTTTCAAAGATTGAAAATTCCCGTATTTTGTAGTGATGTAAAGGAGTTGTATTCTAGAAGTTCGTGTGTGATATTGCTGCTTTACCCATCCTGTTTCTACACCATTTAAACCTACTCTTGGGTCTACAGAATAATAGTTGTCTAGTCTAGATAACTAAAGCTAAGTGCCTACTTGAGTTTGAATTATCTATATATTAGTGTCCTATTTATTTATTTATTTATTTTTAAAGATTTTATTTATTTATTTGACAGGGAGAGAGAGACAGTGAGAGAGGAAACGCAAGCAGGGGGAGTGGGAGAGGGAGAAGTGGGCTTCCCGCGGAGCAGGGAGCCTGATGCGGGGCTCGATCCCAGGACCCTGGGATCATGACCTGAGCCGAAGGCAGATGCTTAACGACTGAGCCACCCAGGTGCCCCTATTAGTGTCCTATTTAAAGATTAATAATTATTTTAGAGGAATTCTGAGAACTACTTCTAGCCATGTTTTATGAGTAAACTCCTTCTTTGAATGTTTCAAGTTGCATAAAAGTTTCCCCTTGAGGTTAATAAACAAATGGTTTGAGTTTAATAATTGCTCTGAAATATATTGTAATGTGTATATTAATGGTGCATATACCCTCTGTGTTATGGGGGAACAGATGCCAGTTTTATATTCTCCATTGTACTTATTTTTATTTTTTACATATTATAAATATGTTATCCCTGAACTTAAAAAGTTAAGGGGATGGTATTGAAAATTGCTTGCCATTCACAATAAAATTCTAGGTGGTTGTATTTAGAAGCAAAATGTCAACAACAGGCCCATCCATCTAGAGGGGATATATTTTTGTACTAGTGATTTGTATATATGTATAAAATTACCAGCTCGTAAGTTAGTCATTAACAAGTATTGACAGCTTAATGTATTAAGCCAAATTGAATCATAGCTGGGACAAATTTTTAATCTCTGGGAGCCTTAATTTCTTAACCTGAAGCTGAAGCTACTAATTGTCACTTGCCAAGTCTTAGATACTCTGAGCATCTCTACTACGTATGCTATTTGAGCTTCTTGGAAGAAGAGTGCCCTGTAACTCCCAGTGGTATCATTCCTAGATGGTTCTTTTCTGCAATCATTCTTCCTGCGCTTTCCATTTTTAGGGCTCTAAATCAACAGAGGGTGCAGAAGCTGGAGGCAGAAGTGGACCAGTGGCAGGCCAGGATGCTGGTTGTAGATGCCCAGCACAACAGTGAGGTAAAGGCCACTTTTTTTTTATAGATGATAATGTTGATATTTTTTATTTTGGGGGGATATTGCTCTTTTAGGAAAAGGGAGTAAAATAATCAGGGAAATTTCTTTGTTCATCCAAGTCTGAGTTTCGGTTACAAATGGGAAGTGGTCCTGCTGGAGCCTTCCAGGGAGCCATTTATTGGCAAACCAGGACCGCAGTTATGCCTAATTTTCTCTTTCTTATATGGTTTACTTCTTTTTATTTATTAATGTGTAAATAACTGCAGAAGTTAAAGTCTCAGAGAGTAATTTGTAACTTCAGTCAAAAGTTGTTGGAGTGATCCCACTATGAATAAGGAGACATATTTACATGTGTGTGCTCACGGGTGTATGCACTTACGAATATATCTCTACATATATGCACATATATTAAAAAGCCAGGGGTATTTCATATAAAGGAGCTTTTTCTGAAAGGACATATAAGGAACAAGTGCCTATTCTTATCTATCTAGGCAGTGACCCCTGAAGGTTATAGGATCAGAAAGGGGAATTTAACTAGTTTAAAATTTTAAAAATAAAAATAAAGTTGGCTCAATTTTTCAAAGCTCACTGGTTACCAGTGGAGCATACTTTTCCCATTGCCTTCTGAGCGTCTCCTAAGCAATGTCTGTAGTAAGTTCTCACATATATATCCCAGGCAGCTGCAGTCTTTGGTTCTGGTTCCATCTAATTATTGTTTCAGGGCACTTGATGGTAAAGTGTAAGGAGTGAATATATAGTGTTACAGACTTCTTGCATCTGTGATAGTGGAATTAAAAAGAGCCTTCTCTCTTTCAGATGGAGCCTCTACAGAAAGCTCTCGATGTAGCTAGAGAAGACAACAGGAAACTGGCTTTGAGCCTGGAACAATCTCTCCAGACAAATAATCATCTACAAACAAAGCTCGATCATGTTCAAGAGAAATTGGAAAACAATGAACTTGAGCGACAAAATTTGGAAAGCTTCAAGTAAGGGCAGGATAGTCACGGTGAAATTAGGGAAGAGCCTCTGGGAGAGAAAGTTCAGCCCAATCACATAAACCAGTTTGCGCCAGTCTTCAGCTTGGAACTGGTACTCCCAGCAGAGCCATGTTAAGGAACCAGACATACCTGATCAGCAGCAGACACTAGCTAGCTGGGGTATGCTCATTCGGATCTCCTTTTCAGCTCTTCCCTCATCTAGTGTCAAGCTGCTGCTCCACATGAAGGTTAAACCAAAACTTAAAGAATATTGCATGTTTCTGCCAACCCTTTCCTATCAAAAGCTGATGTGTCCTTAAGAAGCATGATTTGGGAAAGGAAGAGCAACAGCCTGGGTGGGAATAACCCATTCTAGGAGTGGGATGACTCCACCCAGGCAGATCCTAAACCATTGTTTTCCCTTGGGGCCTAAAATTAGTTAGGTCAAACCCATCAAGTTCAGGTCAAGCCCCTCATTTTTTTGTAAACTGCATCTAGGTAAATAGGATTTGGATATAAAATTTCATGAAAATTTTTAACCAAGGGAAACACAGTGTGCACATAGATCTTTATGCCTTTCGGCTAGTGAACATACTGATACACGAAAGGCATAAAACGAAAAGGCATGTTTTCCAATTTATGATCTGTGCAAATTCTGTAATGTAGTGAAATGTTGCTAGCTCAAGAAATGAGCCAGAAACTGTTGCTGGCTTGTTTATTGGTTGAAACAAGAGTATGTTTGACTCTTTGAGTTGGGTATCTTTATATTGTGAATGACTTTTTGGCTTTTAATGCTACAGGTACATGCTTTTTTCCCCCCCTTCTGTTAATGGGCTCCAGACCAATGAAGTTCACCTGGTGCCTGATCTGCTTCTTGTTTGTAAATCACACCTTTTGGACAGTTGCATGTTCCTCTCCAGGCCTTCCTTACCTCCTAAAGATGATTTCTAAGGGTGACTTCTTTTTTCCCCCCGAAACAGAGAACGAATGACTGAGGAATCTAAAATGGAAGCGGAAATGCATGCTGAACGCATAGAAGCTCTAAGAAAGCAGTTTCAAACTGAGAGAGAAACGGCCAAGAAAGCAGCACAACGGGAAATGACTGAGGTATGGAGTCAAGTGACAAGAAGTGTCTCTCTAGATGAGTGCCTTTTAAGAGCAGAACCAGTTACAGGATTTCCAAGCGTGGCTGCAGTTGTTCTTTGGTCCTTCTAGTCCCTCTGTGATCAATAAGCCCAATGTGATCAAGCCATCTCTGTGCTCTTCATAAATCAAAACACAAAAAGCTTCTGATAGACAGTTCTCTGCCCAGCCAAGGAGTGTCTCGATGAGAGCTTTCCCATTGGACAGTGATAACTGAGGGATAGAGGAAGGAAGTGGCTGCCCATAGGGTAGGCATCAAATCGTCTGTCTCTTCAATTTGCTTCATTAGCACCTATTACTCGTTTACCTTCTCTTGAGAGGCACGTATGTCCATGCTCTGATGTGTGCTACGTGACCCTTACTTAATTGTGATCTCCACTCTTTACATAAGACAAATAGGGTAAACAGCAGAGGACCTTTGTTGAGTAACTAGAGGCTATGTACAATTCTGAAGGAACTCAGAGTAAGGGTTGGGTGATAGAAGAAGGGAAACAAAAGTACACTATTGAGCCGGGCAGAGCTGACGGGGCCAGGACACCCAGTGTAAGGGGATGACCAAAGCTTAGTTACAAAAATGAATAGGACGTGTGAGCAAATGAATAGGATTTCTTTCTCCCAATCAGAGCAGAGATTTTGGGAAATGTCTGAGAAAGAGTTGGTAGCTGAGATGGTACCAGCTGGTACCTTGACTGTCAGAAGGTTAGAGGTGAACTTTCAGGTCAAAGTGGAGTTCTGTGGCTTTCTAAGAAATGGGTGGTGTGATGTAACCACCATTTTAGGAAGGGGAGTCTGGTGGTAGTGGGGAGTAGGCAAGCATGAAGAGAAATGGGAGGCATGTAGACCCAAGAAAACTAGGACAGTTGGGGTGCCTGGGTGGCTCAGTCATTAAGCGTCTGCCTTCGGCTCAGGTCATGGTCCCAGGGTCCTGGGATCGAGCCCCACATCGGGCTCCCTGTGCTGTGGGAAGCCTGCTTCTCCCTCTCCCACTCCCCCTGCTTGTGTTCCTTCTCTCGCTATCTCTCTCTGTCAAATAAATAAATCTTTAAAAAAAAAAAAAAAAAGAAAACTAGGACAGTTACTTTGGGCTTTCGAAGATTAGGGCCAACCAACATAGTTAAGCTGAAAATAGAGAACAATAAATCAAAAAAGTATTTTAATAGAAAAATCATCAAACAGACACTGAATGTTGTATCATGAACAAAGGGGAGGGAGGAATTAACTCCAAGACTTGCTTGGAGTGGCTGGTCTGTAGGTCTATATTTTGCCAAATTTGGTGTATTTAGCGATTGCAATTTACAGAGACCATTTAGAAAATTTGTAAATTACAAAACACTATTTAAACATTAAAACTTTATAAAGGGAAACAAAGGTACACTGAAATTAAAGGCACCTTTAATCAGAGATAGTTGTCAGAATACTTATAAAATTTAAATCCTTTTAACAAGGATCACTGAAGATTGTGAACTTGTGGGGAGACCAATGGAAGAGTGAGAGTTGATGTTGGGGGGGCTGGTTAGCAGCAGGGTGGGCTCAGGGTGCACCACTCAAGAGTCCCGGCTCTGCCTCTTATTAACGGGGTGTTAATTAACTGCAGATAATTTCAGAGTCTCTATTTCCTCAGTCATAAAATGGAAATCATCATAACTACTTTCCAGTGTTTTTGTTTTTGTTTTTATTTTTTTTAAGTGGGAAAATATATGTAATTATCACAGTGCCCGAACATAGTAAGTACAAAGTAAGTGATCATTATTAGGGCTTACCCAGTTTTGACAAAGCTGTGATTGAGGTAATGGTAGAATATAAATAAAAAGGCCAGCACTGTGGAATGGAGTTAGGATCTGAAGGAGTGAGCCAGTGTAGAAAGAAAATGTACAAATAACAGCATGTCAAACACTACCAGCCGTCCCAAGTACTGCATTCTTCTCCCTTGTGTGCTGCCACCTCTTCCTAAAAACCAAGCGGCACTGATGTAAGGGTACTGGAGGAGGAAAGGAGCTCTGTAAAATGATTTAAGTCATGTTAAAAGATAAACTGAGGCATATTAAACATTTTAAGAGTTTATTTGAGCAAAACTCAGTTCAAATCAGGCAGTATCCAATCTAGCAGATAAAAAGGAGCTTCAAGGAGTGGTACAAGATGAAAGGCTTTCAGAGGCAGCCAGGAGCCAGGAACAAGATATATTAGGCAAAAAAGCAGGTTGGTTATAGAAAAGTACTTTCCTTTAGGGGATGGCAGGGGTCTTATCAGGCAGATTACTTGGTGGTTAGCAACAATGAACATACATTTCAAGGTTTTGAGAGAATACAGCACACTAGGGAGACTGCTATGATTATTATAAGCAGGATAATTCCCAATGTCTAGAATGTCCTTTGGAGCCATGGTCCCCAAGACCCAAATCAATCAGAGTCTAATAAGGGAAGGACTCTGTTGAAGGAGTCACTTTCTTAAGCCAGCTAGCTTGTTCAGTAATCTTATGTAGCTGAGTCTCAGCTTCCCCAGAAGTGTCAGTCTAAGTGCAGCATGTGGTGTTGTCCCCAGCACAAACACCTCCTTACTCAGCTAAAAGATAATCAATAATACCCTATTATCCAGAACAAGTTCAGGCAGAGAGTCTAGGGGTTTTTGTTGGGCAGCTATTTATCAGCAGATTCTGCAGTACCTTTAAGAGTTAAGGAGAGGTTTCTGATTGTAGCCCCATTTGCACATACTGCTAGCCAAGGCACTAGGGATCTGCCAAAGGAAGCTAATTTTGAATCATGAATGCCTCCTGGTAAGTACTGTTTTCAGTCTGTGGCTCAGGACTGGAAAGGTGACAACAGTGGAGGCCAGTAAAATTTAAGTCTGTAGACCACACCAATTTTATTCTAGTTCCCTTTGCCTCTGTCCCTTTTTTGTACAGAACCTGGATGCAAGATTCCCCGGGCTTAGAGTTTTTAACCAGAAGCAGAGAAATTGACCCTTGGGTGTAGGGAGTATGATACAGTGGAGAGGGGGGAGAATTTGGTCCAGAGAAACTGAAGCATTGGAAATCAGGGAGAAGTGTGTGATGGGCAGAACTACAGGATCACCGACATCATGGCATTTCCACCAGTTGTTTGAAGGTTGGATTACACCCTTTGCAATGGCATCATTTTTGTAGGCCAGAGCAAGGCAAAAGGTGGGCAAAAGAATCCTAAAGACCTTCATGGTGTAAGAATTAGGAAAATGATGGTCAGAGAGAGAAGGAAGAATGGAAAGAAACATTCTTGATCTGACATCTTAGGCGGAAACAGTCTACCCCAATGTCAGCTACTTCTCAGTCAATTTGATTTTGAGGCCTCCACACCTCATATTTACATAGGACCAGATGTCAGATGGAGCCTTCTTCAGTTGTGAAATGTGCACCAAAGGTTTGATACCTTCTAATTTGGCAGGGGTGTCAGTACTCAAGAGTACTTAGTAGGGTCCTTTCCAGGAATCTCCCTTTTGCAAAAGTATCCACGTGTAACAACAGCTGACTTTAATATGCTCATGTTTAAAGATCTGATGAGAGTTCACTCTAATAGAATTGATAAGGATATTGGGTTATATCTGTGATATACACCATTTTAAGATAATAACTGGAATTATGACTGATAAAAGAACATACCAGATTTTTAGGAATTTCCTACAATTGCTAGAACACATATTAATAACACACATTATACAAATATAAGGCTTATCATCACTTATTTGACAATGCTTCCCATGTAATTTAGCATACCAAATAAACCTAATTAATTTAACATTTCTCTTTTACATGGTGAGACACAAATACTTTGAGATCAAAAAAGACTCCATTTAGAATTTGATTTGGGGAAGTTGTCAAAACATTTGAACATTTGACTATGATCACAAATTACTATGAAATATTATTTAAACAAAGTGACAATAGAAGTTTTAAAGGCAAATACAGAAAGTTATATAGTTGTGAACAAAACTTAGCTCTTAAGAAAACCCAGTCTTCTCAATGTTAAGTAATAAAAGACAATGTGAAGCACAGTAAGTTATTTTGCTAGGATGTAAAAATCTTTGTTTTTCAGGGAGATTACCCAAAAGATTTAAAAAAAAAAAAAACCTTTCAGAGACTCTTATCAAGAACAGACCAATAGTCCAAGAAAACTGTCCCTCTAATGAAGAGAAAACCAAATTCTAATTTTGCACCAAATTCATTCTTTAAAAACAACCACCTTGACCACACATAAAATTCCTTTCTCAAGACTCCTTTTCCACAAACCAACTCTTTCTTTTATCCATTCAAACTTTGTTCTGTGTCTTTTCCTCTTTCTCATTCAGGAGCAGTCAGTCATTTTACTTTCCTTACTACTTTTCATAGTTATTTTGAAGTAATTTTAATTACACATATTGACTAGAATCCTTAACCCTTAGAACCCTTATTCCTAGTGAAAACTAAGAAATAAGCAGTTGTAGAGTGTGTTACACTAAAATTCTGTGGGTTGGCAAGTTTATAAATACATTTCTTACTTTCTAGAAGTATATTCTTCCTCATAGTAAACTTTCTAATGTAGCACAAAAAAAATGTTTACTAACCCAAATATCTTTAGTTTCTCTGTAAAAGAAAGCCAAAAGTGGATAAACCTATGTTTAGTAATTAATGTTTTGGTATTTTATTTGGAAATGATCTAGATATTCAATGAGTATCCACCATTTAATTTATTTTAGGGTGATTTCAAGATTTCTAGTTAACAAAAAATTGGGTAATTTTACCCAAAATTGGAAAATTTTATCCTACATCTCTTTAACAATTATGTTTAGATTACTGATGAAAATTTCATGAGACATTAAACAGCTTACCATGATCTTAAATTTCTTGCTGACAAATTCTGTAACAGATAGATGAGCCTATCTGACTTTTAGTAAACGTGGTAAAACAGAAGTATTACAGCTAATGCTGATAATTCTGAAGACATGGATATTTTAAGTAAAAGTTAGTTTAAGTTTGTTGTTTTATTTGTTGACGATTATCCTCGATCTTATGAACTTGATATGTATAAATACTTGTCTTTAAACCAATTAAATAGAGCTCTTGATAAATTCATTTCAAAGGTAAGAAAAAAGCCTCTAACGTGCATACAAAAACAAACATACAGATACAAACAGATCTTACAAGTTTCATTTTACAACTTTAGTTTTGAGACAGGTACAATAATGCAAAACTCACTAGTTTATAAAAGAACAGTTGGATCCAAATTCTGTTTTTGACAAATGAAATAAAATTAAGGTTACCTGTTCAGGCTCAAGCTTTTAACTCCTTTTCGTGAAGGAGAATTTTAAGATTCTTCATGGGCCTACTTTTCAAAATATCCTTTTTTTTTTTTCCTCCTTCATTCTTGGAAAAGACCAAGTAGAATACTTACATTTCAAAAGTCACAGAAAAAGAATATAAGTTGCACCAAGGAGGATTTTGTTCCCTAAATCCAGATCTTTTACAGTATCTGCAAGCCTTAGATGAATTAGGGGAGTTTTGGGGATTGGTAAAAAATTTGAATTAGTCTAGGCCTGAATTGATGTTCTTGTACACTTGATTTACAAGACAAGTACAGTTTTTAATTTATCAAAGAATTGGGTTACAACCTTTAATAATATACAGACTGACCCACCCAGCCAACTACATTATCTTCGATTTGCTTCTTTGTATCCAAAAGATTCCTATGTTGCAGATTTAGAGTTGTGTGTCTTTGGAATATTTTAGTAAATGCTCCCATAGAGACTTTAGAATGTTTCTCTTTCTCTCTAGGTACATAGTTTCATTTTAGCTGAGGGGAGAAGGACTTTTCTTTTTTCCTCAGCTTCACTCAGACCCAAAGTATCAGCACTCACTAGGTGAACTGCTGTTGACAAAAAATACTGCCATCATGGCAGGGGGAAGAAAGGAACTTTTAAGTCTATCAGGCTCTGAATATGGCCATCTTCTGACCATAGAGCTACTTGAAATCCTTTCAGATATCTTGCCAGGTTTTAGCCATGACAAACAGTAAATATTCCTAGCATTACTGAACAACCCCATGGATGCAAGAGAGGTCCCCAGAGAGGACACAAAAGATAATCCCCGCCCAAGATCCAGAGCCACCCCCAAAGATAACCAAAAGAATTGTCCTGGCTGGCATCAGTCAGGTTCCTAGCCAACCATAATTTTAGAGCCTCTAACCTGATGGTTGCCTAGCCAAGTTCTCAGGACACAAAACCAGATAAACAAGAAGGCAGTAGTTGTCCCTCGGAGACAAAGGATCAACTACCAATGGGTACCCAAAAGCAGATTCACAAGACACAATTCAAAGATCTAATTCTTACACCTATCTTTTGCCTGTCAGTCTGAATTTGGAAGGGATGTGAAATTTTACCTTCCTCTCTCAACCAGACACCACGGACATCTGAGAGAGCTGACTTTGGTAAGACTTGTCACCCGTTGCTAGCTTCTGCTAGTTTTCCAAATCCTGTCTGTAGGCTGTGGGCAAGTGGGGAATTCCAGCGGGTCTCATTCTAGTCACCAGAAACAAGAGAGGATGAAAAATAATAATTTTCCTTCTACCCATTATAAGTGCTTGGCTTTGCTTCTCTAGAGTACATCATACATGGATAAGCTTATTTAGGTTAAAAGTTCTCCATGGTAGCCACTGTACTTCCAAATTATCTGTCTGTTCAGCCTTAAAGTTTTATTCACCTGAGGCCTCACACTGGACCCACTCCAACTCTGGACCCAATTCGATTTTAGGGTCAGAACCAATCTAACTCCAGTCAGTTTCTGGACCTAGTTCAGAAAAACAAAGGCTCAAAGTCTGACAGCTGCTAACACAAAGCTGCAGAGCAAGGATCCAATAGGGACTTACTGTGACCTCCAGAGGCTTCAAGGAAGCAGGGAGCTCAGTGGGTGCCTACACCTGGTTGCTTGTTGCTCCCAGGGATCATTGCTCTCCTTCCTTTTTCTCTTCTGACACCAGAACTGTTAAATATTTAATATGCCTCAGTTTATCTTTTAAGAGTTTATTTGAACAAAAATTGATTCAAATTGGGCATTATGCAATCTAGCAGAGAGCTCCAAGGAGCTGTACAAAATGAAGGCTTTTAGAGGCAGAAGGGAGCAGGAACAAGTCATACAAGCCATGACTTGAGTTGCTTATTGCAGAGTTTCTTTCCTGTAGGGGATGGCAGGGTCAGGCAGATTACCCAACTCGTGTTGATCAGGCAATTCCTGAAGGACTCGTTTAAGAGTTCATTTCTGGGAAAGCCAGAACTAATTCAGTCTCAGTTTGGTGACGTGGGGCTTAGCATACAGGATTCCATTTGGGGCTATCATCTTGTTTTTAACAGTAATCTCTATGCCATTTTTCCGCCAGACAAGTTTATTAAAATCTTTAAAAACTGAAAGCAGTATTATAAAAATCTATACAATGGTAGTAACGGGCAAGTATTTATATAAATTAACCTTCTAATTTTCAGTTCTCCAGACATGAAGTCACAAGCAACAGAAAGGAAGAGAAAAGCTTAAAGCTGAGCATATGTGCCAGGCTCTCCCTTCTTTCTCTACTTTATCTTACTTAACTAGGAATCCTAGGAGATAGGTCATTTGCATACTTGGCTAATAAGTGCTACAGCTGAGATTTGAACTTAGGTTGGACTCCAAAGTCATGCTCTTTAAAAGCAAATGATGAATATATATTGTTTATCTGTTCTAGGAAAGATTGTGTTTAGTGTTAAAAATTAAAACAAAAAAAAGGATGAAAACCACTTAGAATTTTGCTCCACAATTCTTAATGAGACATCATTATTATTGCCTCACTTACCCTCCTCTTTAAAAGAAAGGTCCAAAGAGAACTAAATACGGGGACAGGCCTAATCATAAGCTTCTTTTCCAGAATGGAAGCTTAAAATGATCAAATTTTCCCTTTGTGTTCCACAGCTGAAGAAAGCCCTTGACGAAGCCAACTTCCGATCAGTGGAGGTAACCCGGACCAACCGAGAGCTGCGGCAGAAACTGACAGAGCTGGAGAAGATCCTGAACAGTAGCAAGGAGAAAATAAAGAATCAAAAGGCCCAAATTAAGCTCCACTTGTCGACCAAGGCGAATAATACTCAGAATGTAGAGAGGATGAAGGTTGTATGAGAAATGCTAAGTCTCCCCTCACTTCTTTAGTATCTGATGAGGATCCAGGCAGGTGGCGGGGTCCGGTGAAGATGGTTCCAGAGTCCTCTAACAGCAGCTGTGTTCTCTGGGAATTAGAGCTACACCTGGGGTGTGGGCAGATTGCCGGGGGGCCTGGGGGGGGGGTTACTATCTCTTTTTCCAGCAGAGATACTGCTGTGTAAATGTGTGGTTTCTCATTAGCTGCCATGTCACCTTCTGGCCCCCCCAACTGCCTCTTCCCCAGTGGTTGCATACAACTTTGCTCTTTTAGGGTAGTGGGCCAGACAGGAAGGAGGACCCAGGAGGAGCTGCTAACTGTGGGTCTCATATGGGATTCTTTCTGTCATCCTATAGGCAAAAAGAGCAAGCCAGTTTTTTCACTGATCATCTTTCTATGTTATTTCCACATTTACTTTCAGCAAATAGAAACAGAATTGAGGCAAATGGAGCTAATTAAGGATCAATATCAGAAAAAAAATTATGAACAGGTAGGTGATTTTCACAAACTGCATGTTTACCATTCACATAAAATCTCAAGACTCAGGTTCACCAACTGCTTCCCTCTTTGTGCCCCACCAGTCACTGAGTATCCAGAAGTTCGTATCCGAAATGAGTAACCTACAGAAGGAGATGCAGCTGTTGGCCAAGAGCCAATATGAGACGTCAGCACGGAATAAACAGCAAGAGCTGCGACTCGAGGCAGAGCGGAAAATAAGGCAGGAACTAGAGAGCCGGTGCCGGGTGAGAGGCTTCCTCAGAGTCCTCTGAGATGAGCAGCAAATGACATGTACTGAAACCCAGCATCAGAGCACCTAGATTTTCTAGATTCTAAAGAAGAAACATAAACCTGCAAGAGGAAGAAGCCTATAGCTGAGAATATGGCACATGTTCTCAATTTTCAATTTATGAAGTATTCATTCTTAACAACTGAAGCTCACATATGCAAAATACTGGTTCCTAAGACTTTGGAACTGAATTTCCTAGTCTTTCAGGAACTTTATAGCCTTTGGTCCTTCCCTGAAGCTCAGCTATCCCTGCTGCTGTAATAGGACTTGCAGCTCTACCCAGCCTTCTGAAAAGCACAACATTCTGTCACTGAATACAGGGACTTCAAGGGATCATCAAGCTCTTGCCTTCTAGCAGACGGTGTCTCCTGTGAAAAAGTATTCCTTCGGTTCTGGAAAGAGATGTCAATCTCTTCCTCCTCAGGAGAATACATAAAATCAAAATCTGTGATCATATGCATTATGTATACTACTGAGAGTAACAGTTCTTATCTTTTATTTTGGTAGCACATGAAGTTAGAAAGTATAACCCCATTATACTTTCATAATTTGGTTGCCCATTTATTACAATATGGAAGCTTCCTGTTCCATATGGTATATTGGGAATTTGTAAAAATCTTTGTATCACATTTTCAGGAATTGGAAGAAACTATCAGACACCTAAAGAAATGTAAAGAGGCAACAGAGCATAAACTGAAAGAAGCCAGTGTGGAATCAGAACAGGTAAGCCACGGACATAAAGACTTAGACATTCAAGGTAAAATCCTTCATTAACATAGTTGTCAGGAGTGTAACAGGCAAGAACCAATAACTTAACTAAGCCTAATATCTACTATGAAGAATAATTTTTAGATTGAGATTCTGTGTCCTAATAAAAGAATGTTGAAATACTGACTAAACTAAGTCCAAGTCTCTACCCCTAAATATAAGAAGGAAGACCAGCATGTGTGTAAATTTTAATGCATTCCTGCTTGACATCACTAATAAAAATGGAAGCTCTTTGTTCAGTCAATAACTAGAAATGTAAAGTAGGCCCTCTTTTTTTTTTTTTAAGTTTTATTTTTCTGAAGTAATCTCTCCACCCAACATGGGGCTCAAACTCACAACCCTGAGATTAAGAGCTGCTTGCTCTTCTAACTGAGGCAGCCAGGCACACCTCATAGGCCCTTTTAATTTGGGAATTTGCTTTCTCTAATCTTAAATTGGCCTTTTTGAAGGTATTTAAAATCATACATTTTTTAGAGCTGGAAAGGATCTTTGAAATCATTGTCTGACACAACCACTCCTCATTTTCCAGATAAGAAAAGAGATTCTTAAGCTATCATAGTGATGATGTCATTGGTTGGTCATGATTTGTCCTTTTTATAGCCATTAAATGACAGGACAATAGGACTATCAGAATGGTATATTAAAAGGAATATGGACTCTGACACGCATGAGTTTGAACACCAGCTGTGACACTTTCTGTGCCCTTGAGGATGTTACATTTACATTAACTCATCAGTTACCACATCCCAAAAAGTCGGGATAGTACGACTTACTAAGCCGTTATGCTGTTAGATGACTCAGAGTACGTCTCAATAAGTAGTACCTCCCTTCTCATTCACCATACAAGAGGAGACATGATGTACAGGGCCATTGCAAGCATCTTTCCCTCCACCCCTGGTAAAGAATGCCTGAGAAAGGTGGGGTTGGGTTTGGGGGAGGGGGTGTGAGAGTATCACTGGCATTAGGATATACAAACAGCCCTGGAAAGTGCATGAGCTTTGTAGCTTTCTAAAGGTTAAATGCCAAGGGGAGCTTTATTTTCTTACCTCACTATTTTGTACCCACACAAGGACCTGGCTAATCTAGGACAAATATTTAGTCACACATACTGACTGTGGACCTATCCTATGGTGGGCGCTGGGCTGGGTGATGGGATGCTGGATGAACCAAGCCCGAGGACGCCCCTGCTTTCATGGAACTTGCCTTCTCCCAGGCAAGAGAAATACCTGACTTCAGAATCAAAAAACGAAAATGCTGTCCATGAAACAAATAATCACATGGGGAAAACAGTCATTTTACTTTTTATTCTAGAGGATATGTTTTGGAGCTATTTTGAAGCAACCTTTATATAACCTAAAAGCATGTCAGCTTTACCTTAAAATACTGAAGTATCCCAAATACATACAAAAGTGCCAGGCACATATAGGCACTCTGTAAATATTTGTCAAATGATTCCAGATCATCTTCAAAGGCAGACTACTAGAAGGACCGTTTAAGTCTAACAAAGGTAATTTAGAAGTTTGTGCTTAGGAGCTAAAGTATACAATATTTTGAGGATAAAGGAAATAAAGGGAATGCAATTTACACTAAGCTAGTCCAGTCTTTTACTAATTCAATTACTTTCATAAAGCCCAAAAGAAAGATCTAGTGTAGGGACTTTGGAGAACTATTTAGTCTTAGAGAACAGAACTCAAAAATTCAAACTATGGTTTGAACTACCATATTTGTTAGCAGTGCCATCTTGTCCTTTTCATTCTTATTTTCCTCCTGGGTCCTCTCACTTCCATTCACATCCAGGAAATATTAATAAAGCGTGAAAGCAGCAGATTTGCATGCATTCAGCTCTGCATTCAGAAATCACTCCCATCTGTAGGAGTTGTGTTATGCAAATATGTTGCAAGGATCTTGCACTCAGAATTTGGGTCTTTTAACATCTGGGTCAAAAAGTCTCTGCAACTAATACACAAAACACTTATAACTTTCTTTGTTGTGATTTTTACTGATAACACTTATATGTCCAGATAACAGCTAACCTGGAAGAAGCTCATCGCTGGTTTAAGTGCAGGTTTGATGGCCTCCAACTTGAGCTGACCAAAAACCGGTTGCAGAGGCTTCCCCGAGAAGATAGGTGGCTGGAAGAGGTAGGGTATTTAGACATGGCTGTCTTCAGCAATTTTGGATTTGTTCCTTCTCATTTTCTCATTGCAGAAGTTCTCTCTTCATCCAGCTCCTCTCCCCACTAATCTTTAGATTTCTTTAAACTGCAAGGAAAACAAACAAAGTTTCTTCCTTAAAAGTTGCCCATCTCCCAAACTGTCTAGATTAGAACCACTCACCTTGATGAATAGATTATATTCATAAAGACAAAATAGGTCTTCAGCTCTGCAGGTAGTTTTGAACAGTGTTAGGTCTGTTTTCTCTCTAACAGGACCAAGGTAACTGGCACAATGTTGCATCCAGCCAGTCTGCTCTACATCGATGGGAGAATAAACAGAATCTTAAACTTGTGCCCAAGAAGGGTCATTCTGAACTAGAGAGAAAGTGATGTCCTTGACAGAGGCGCTTCTTCCTTTAGAGCTACACTGCCATGATTTCCTGAGCCTGGTGACCAGGGCTGGCCTTGTCCACAGTCATCAGAACATGAAGTCTTTGATGTGGGCTGAAGATTTGGGACTTGAGTTTATCGTTTTATGAGCTTGGTGATATCAGTACAGAACCACCCCATCTTTTTTGTCCTTTTCCCCATTTTCCACCCAATAAATTTATATTAATTTGTTGTATTATAGGTGATGCTGTTGCATGATATTTGGCAAGTACATTTTATCAAAAAGCACTTAGTAAGGTACTAGATGATATGGCAACCAAATGATAGACTAGGGCATTTCATTGAAACAAAATATCCTAATATCCAGTAGATAATCCCTGGAACTGGAATCATCTGGAAAATGGTAAAACTCTTCCACAGTCATACAAATGTATACCTTTTATGCTAGGTAAATTACCTAGTAAGATGATGTCTCTATTCTGTATTTTATTGTTTGTTTTAAGTAAGTTCTACCCCCAGTGTGGGGCTTGAACTCACCACCCTGAGGTCAAGAGTCACACGCTCTACCAGCTGAGCCAGCTAGGCACCCCCATATCTATTCTTATATAAGAGATTGTATTTACAGCTTCCTTGGACATTTACAAAGCAAATTATTCTGTAGAGCAGTCTACTCTGCTCCAGGAAACTATGCCTGACCAATGCAGCTTTTCCTTACTATAGTAAGCAATAAATTCAGATTTTTAATTTCAGATACTGAGTGGTAGATTATATATATTAAGTCTGGATTACCATAATAACTAGCCTAATTGATGCTCAAGCCATGGCAGCTACTGATACTATCAGGACCTAAATCAAGTGAGCAATTGTGAAACTGGAGAGAATATAAAAAATAAGACTCTCAGAGGTTGAAGAGCCCACCACTCTTTATCTTATATAAAAAGACAAAGCTGAGTTTAATGCTCACTGGTAAAGAAGAGCTGTGTTGGTCAGGCAGAGTCGTCCCTGAGCTGAGCAGACTGCTGATCTTCTACAGGGTGTTGGGGAAGCAAGGATGTCAAGGATTTCAAGACTTTCAGAGGCTTATGAGGCCTCTGTAGAAGTGTAGTTAATGGGGGTGAGCCTGTTAATTGGCTTTCAGGGGCAAGTTTATTGGAGTGTGTCCATTCCTGTTGTCGGGCTTTCAGAGGTAAGGCCTCACTGATTGGCAGACTGGTAAAAGCTGCCTCAAGTTGTCTAACTCCCAGGCTCTATCCCTTTGGACTCCTCATAAGATCTAAGATGAAGTCAATTGAGGGTACCAGGGAGTCAATCTTGAAATAGTTTAACCAAGAGCCCCACAAAAGAGTTGACCTTAGTCCTGAATTCTTTGTAGGAAAAAAGATCCCAGTTACTGCATGGGAGAGATGATCAACCTTAATGGATTGTAAACCTACCGTTTCTGAGTGTTGTCATGACATTGACTGTTACTGGCCAAGAATATGTTTATCTTCATCCAGAACAAAGACATTTTTCTTCACTTGTGTATGGTCTTCAAAGAGTATCACTATTAAAGTCAGTGTAACGTACCTTTTTATCATTTTTTAGGTTGGGTATACTAAACAAACATTAGCTTGAGAGAAGTGAATTATAGAGTTAGGTCGGTGATCATTTCTAGTAAAGCTTACAGTTAGAACCGCCTGTTTAGAATGATGAATTTGCTCAAGTGTTTCTATAGTACCTTTGCAAGTGTCTATTGTATAGTATACTAGCTTCCATTGTGGGCCTCTACTTTCATCAGAAACAACCAAAAAACAAAATGTCAAACAGTGGTTTTTAAGACACCAGACATCATGCAACAGAAGTGGTCCCTGAGAGAGAGGACGCAGATGAGGTAAACCCTACTATTGCCCCAGCTTACAGCCTTCAGAGTGTTCATGCTGCATTGCAAGGAGGGGAAATCAACGTGGACTCCCCGAATTAAGGAACCAGAGCCCAGGGAGACATGACTGCCGGAGTCCAGGACCAAGTCCCAGAGAGGACAGAGCTGCACGGAGGGAGAACTTCAGAGAGGTCCCGAAGTTCCTCTGAGTATTCAGCTGAATACATGCATGGGAGGAAACCACCCAAGGCTGGAGAAAGAATCATCCAAAAGGGCCCGAGTTAACAGCACCCACCACACACAGTACCAGTTCCCACCAGCCAGAATCAGAAACCTCATGCTTTCCAGGACACTGGGGGGAGTATACTAAAGAGTATCGGTCTCAGATGTAGAGACGAGTTAGCCCTACAGGAAACACTGCTCTGCTCCTACCTAACGAACCTTAAAAGCAAGACCCCAAATGACCCATTTCCAAGTGACTGCATTCCAAAACAGAGCTCAAGAATATTTAGAGGAATACAAAAATATATGGCACCCATCAAGGTAAAAAAAAAAAAAATCACAATTTGTGGTATTCAATCCAAAATTATCAGACATACAAAGAAGCAGGATAATTTGACCCAGAACTAACATAGATGTCAGGAGTGACAAAGACACTAAAACAGTTACTGTAGCTATATGTTCAAAGAATATTACAACAATGGATGGTAATAGAAGATTGAAAATAATTCATAATTATTAACTAGTAGAAAAATGACGGGTGGTTTGCTTTAGCAGTGGAGACTTACATGTGGTAACAGGCTTAAAGGGGATTCTGATACAAGATCTGAAGACGCTTTGACTATTTTTTTTGACAACTGTAGTTCTGAAGCAAGGAGACTAAGCTGTGGCTACTGAATTAAGGGATAGGCAATGGTAGTATGCTGTTTTAACACCTACCCACCTTTTCATGTTAGTACAAAAAGATTTATGAAAATCTAGGAAGAATCCATATGGATTCTGACCAGTGATCCCAAAGTATCAGATACGGGTTGAGACTTAGGAAAGGACTCAAAATTGCTGTAAGTTCTCATTTTTTAGAGTGGTTTTAGTAAACCAAAGCAAATAATGTTCATTTCCTCTCAAACTTCTATAATTACTACACATTTTCAAATTCATCTTTTATTACCATCTTTTTTTTTTTTCTTAAAATTTATTTATTTGACAGAGAGAGAGCACAAGCAGGGGGAGCGGGAGAGAGAAGCAGGCTTCCCGCGGAGCAGGGAGCCCGATGTGGGGCTCGATCCTAGGACCCCGGGATCATGACCCGAGCCGAAGGCAGACGCTTAAGCAACTGAGCCACCCAGGCGCCCCTACTACCATCTTTTGTCGTAAAGTCACCTTTATATTAAGACGAAACCACTCTCTCACACACTGTAAGTCATTTTGCTTTTCTTTTTAGGCAACTTTTTTGTTGGGGGGAGGGGCAGAGGGGGAGAGAAAATCTTAAGCCAGGCTCCACACCCAGTGCAGGGCCCTACATGGGGCTCGATCTCCCAACCCTGAGATCATGACTTGAGCTGAAATTAAGAGTCAGATGCTTACCTGACTGAGCCACCCAGGCGCCTGCTTTTTAGGCTTTAACATTTTGGCCTGAAGGAGCAGATGTTCCAGAGTAGTAGGATTAGTTGTAGCTAACACTTGCATCAAGTGCTGTTCTATTCCACTTGGGAGTTTAGAGGAAAGACAAGGAATTGTGGGCTCATCTCCCCCAGAGTGGCATCATTAGATTTCAGAGGGTTGTCCTTCAGTTTCTATTAGCCCAATGACATTTTTGCTTAGAATTTCTCCCAATCTCTTTATTGACAGACTTCCAATTCTTAACAGATCTTTTGGCCTCATTTTTATCTCAGGGTCAGTTGTTTTATATAGACAGCCAGAGCTTGTGTACTCTAAGACTTCCAAAAACTTCTAGCTACAGATTACTGGTTTTCCAAAATAGTTTCACATTTCAGTGTTTTTTCTTATTAAATTCCCTAGTTTAGATTTGAGTCCATTAACAAAAAGGACATAAGGCTCTTACTTCAGCTATTGGGTCTACCTCAGGATACCATTTGAAAGAAGAGGGGCGCCTGGGTGGCTCAGTCATTAAGCATCTGCCTTTGGCTCGGGTCATGATCCTGGGGTCCTGGGATCGGGCCCTGCGTCGGGCTCCCTGCTTCTCCCTCTCCCTCTGCCTGCCTCTCTGCCTACTTGTGCTCTCTCTCTGTCTGTCAAATAAATAAATAAAATCTTTAGAAAAGAAAAAAAAAAAGCAAAATATCTAAGAAATTTGACTATTGGATGGTATTTGGCATCTCCTCAAGAACATTTACTCTGGGCTCTTATCTCTGATCAATTGCATTTCAGTGAGCAAGATGACTTTAGGTTCCACTGTTCTACATCATCTGATGTTCTCCACTTTGGACTTCTTTGGGCAATAGGGACTCTAAACCATTTGCTAATACAAGCCATTTTATAAGTGGTCAGAAACAATGTACAATATATAGAAGACTAGAATAGACTGGAACGTTTTCTGCTTACCAACCCCAGCAGAGATTTCATATAGCTCCAATAAATCCAGGATTGAGTCTCATTGGATGGGCTGATGACATGTCCACCCTCAATCAATCACTGTAACTTCAAAGATAAATTATATACTAATTGGCTAGGTCTAGAGGTGAGATGTATCCAACTGGAACTGAGAATAGTTCCCCAAAGGAAATCTCAGTGATGTTCCTAGAAGGGGAAATGGAGGTAAGTCAGATCAAAACCACAGATGTCTATCACAACTGTCAAAAGACTGTAAGCAGAGAAAATAAACCAGCGTGGTCACTACTGAACTTCATTAACACAGCCCCAGAGCTCTGAGTAGGTGCTAGGTTCCTTTCGTATTGACACTCCATTTCCTCCAAAGCATTTCTAGGAGACAGCCAGAGGCTGTCAAGTTCTTCCTGGGCTTTTAAAACTGATTCTTTAATAACCTAGAGAGTTTGAGGCAGCTGCTTAGCTACCTACCTCCTCCTATTTCCTTCACAAGCAATAGGAAACAAAGGAAAAGTGAATTCTACATAAAACCACACTTAGTAGAACTTGCAGACAATGTCAAATCGTTAAAAGTAAGTAAAAGGAGAAAAATCAGCAAATCCCAGTGTGTGCTCACTCACACTTCGGCCCCACCTCACTACAAGGTTTAGAGCAGACAAAGGCAGATCAAGGTAGAAAAAGGAAGCTAGTGAAGGGATCTAAGGTGGATCTGACACTGCCGCCACAAGGACTAAATGCCCCCAGAACAGAGGAGTACTGAAAAAAGTGTCCAGACAGATCAGAGTATGAATTACAGCAAAGGAACTTCCAGGTACACAGGATTTAAAGGTGTGATTTAAAGTGGCATTCTGCAAAATGCATGTCTGCTGGAGGAGGAGAGAAAGGCAAAAGGGAGAAGCCCCCACTGGAAATTGGACTGTTAAGGGAAAAGGAAAATGAAGTTTTAGGGTCAGTTAAAAAAAAGAAAAAGAAACAAAAAATTGAAGGACTCTCAACCCCACAACACAAATACGCCCTAACCAAAACACAAGAAACACCCTGAAAAGCACCTGGACTTTGCTATATGGCCAAATGAGGGCTCAATAAATTAGAAATATTGCAAAACAACCCAATACCATACACATGAACAAGAGGAAAGTTAAGTCCTTAAGAGTCCTGCAGAAAGTCAGGAATGAAATTCCTTCCATATCAACGGAGGAAAATTGCCCCCAGTAAAAACCCTCATGAAGGGGAAGAAACTCCAAAGTGAACAGTCGAAACAAACTGTATTTCAGATGAATTTTTCAGGACAGGTGAACCACTGTGAAACAAATTTTAAAAACTAAGGACAGAAATGGACAAAAATCAGAGAAATAAAAAGACTTGTTTGCACTTAGGACAATGGAAAAGATAAAATTATCTCAGAAATGAGGAATACGTTACAAGATGCCCAAGTGAGAACTGATTCAGATCAAAGTAAGAGTCACTGAAGAAAGGCAGGAAAACAAGGAAATGAAAATGGCATTAAGAAGTAAAAAAGGTCAGGGGTGCTTCACTGGCTCAGTCAGTGGAGTGTGTAACTCTTGATCTTGCGGTTGTGAGTTTGAGCCCCATGTTGGGTGTCAAGAATACTTAAAAATAATAAAATCTAAAAAAAAAAAATAAAGTTCAGAGAAAAAGTAATGGAATGGAAGATGGGCAAAGAAGGAATAATATTTGTGTTATTGGGGTGCCTGAAGAAAAAACAGTAGATCAGAAGTAATATTTAAAACTATAGGGGCGCCTGGGTGGCTCAGTCAGGTAAGTGTCCAACTCTTGATTTTAGCTCAGGTCATGACCTCAGGGTTGTGAGATCCAGCCCCATGTCAGGCTCTGTGCTGGGTGTGGAGCCTGTTTAAGATTCTCTCCCTTTCCCTTTGCCCCTCCCCCACCTCTAAAATAAAAATAAAAATAAAAACAAAATTACGGCCCAAGAACATAGAAAAAAATATATCTGAATCTACATATTGAAAGAACTCACCAGGAAACTGAAAAAAAAAAAATCAACTTCATGACATACTCTAATAAAACTACTAGATTTCAAACACAAAATATTGTCAAAGTCTACAGGTAAAAAGGTCAAATAATTTACAAAGGCAAAAGAAACTGGCATCACGTTTATAAACCAATGCACTAAGCAAGGCAACAGTGGAGCAATGTGGTCAGCAGAATTCTACAATAGGGCCCAAGATTTCCCATCTTCTGGAAGACATGCCTACATCATCTCTTAGATGGTGAAAATGATGGGTTTCATGCTCATGATTAGATTACATGTCACAGTTGACTTGAAGGACAGAGTATTCCAAAAAGCCATTTTCTCCAATGGTAAGTCCGAGATTTGAAGCACAAGAAGATTTCATGTTCCCCTGCTGGGTTGAAGATGGAGAAGGCTGCAAAGCAAGGAATGCAGGTGCATCTAGAAGCTGAGAGCAACCCCTGTCTAAAAACCAACAAGGAAATGGAGACCTCAGTCCTAAAACTGCCAGGAACTGAATTCTGCTAACAACCAGAATAAGCTTCAAAGTAGATTCTTACCCCAGCCCTTCAGAAAGGAGCACAGTTCTGCCAACCCCTTGATTTCAGCCTGGGAAACCCTGAGATTTTAGCCCCACTCTAGATTCCTGACCCACAGAAACTGTGAGATAATAAGTTTGTATTTTTTAAATTTTCTTATTTTTTATTTTTTAAAGTAAGCTCTATACCCAACATGGGGCTTTAACTCACAAACCCAAGATCAAGAGTTGCACGCTCCACCAACTGAGCCAGCCAGGAAGCCCAGGTTTGCATTGAAGTTTGTATTATTTTAAACCCCCAAGTGTGTGGTAGCAGCAATAAAAAGTTAATACAGTGATAAGTAACCTGATTAAGAGTTCAAAGCAGTGATCATAAAGATTCTCACCAAAACTGGGAGAAGAATGAACAGTGAAAACTTAAAAAAGAGAAAATGTAAGAAAATACCAAAGAGAAGTCACGGGGCAAAAGAATACAATAACTGTACTAACATATACAGTAAAGGTGTTCAATAGCAGACTACATGGGCAGAAAAAAAAGGATTAGTGAACTCTAAGACAGGGCAGTACAACTCACCCCATCAGAGCAACAACAACAACAAAAAAAGAATAAAAGTAAAGATAGCTTTAAGGGACTTAGGGACAACATCAAACACACTAACACTCACATTATAGAGGTTCCAGAAGGAGAAGAGAGAAAGAGAAAATGGCAGGAAACTTATTTGGAGAAATAATGGCTGAAAACTTCCTAACCTGAGGAAGAAAACAGACATTCAGATCCAGAAGACCAGAGAGTTCCAAATAAGATGAACCCAAACAGACCCACCCTGGGACACATTACAATTAAAATGTCAAAAGTTAAAGGAGAGAGTCTTAAAAGCAAGAGAAAAACAACTTGTTACATACAAGGGAATCCCCACAAAACTATCAGAGTTTTTAGAAGAAATTTTGCAGGCCAGAAGGGAGTGCCACAATATATTCCAAGTGCTAAAAAAGAAAAAAATTTCTAACCAAGAATACTCTACCTGGCAAAGTTAATCAGAATTGAAGGAAAGATAAAGTTTCACAGACAAGCAAAACTAAAGGAATTCACCACTAAATTAGCCTTATAAGAAATGTCAGACCACTTTAAGTTGAAAAAAAAAGGTGCTAATTAGTAACAAGAAAACATATGAAAGTGTAATTCACACTGGTAAAGTTAAAGGTGGGGGTGCTTGGGTGGCTCAGTCAGTTAAGCTCCACCTCTTGACCTCAGCTCAGGTCTCAGGGTCATGAGTTCAAGCCACACATTGGGCTCTACACTGGTCATGGAGCCTACTTAAAAAAAGTTACTATATCTATCTATCTATCTACACACACACACACACACACAGAGTAAAGGTAGTAATCACTTATAAAGCTAATATGAAAATTAAAAGAAAGTAGTAAAAATAAACTAAACTTACAATAATTAGTTGAGTGATACAAAGGATAAAAACATAAAATATATCAAAACCGTAAAATGCAGTGGGGGGGTGGATAAAAATGTAGAGATTTAGAATGAGTTCAAACTTAAGTTATCAACTTAAAATAGGCTGTCATAAATATATATGTAAGCCTCATAGTAACCACAAAACAAAAACATCAGGTAGATAAAGATAATGAGAAAAAGGAATCTAAGTATACCACTAAAGAAAGTCATCAAACCACAAAGGAAGAAAGCAAGAGAAGAAAAAGGAACAGGGAGGAACTACACAACAGCCAAAAACAAAAATGGAAATAAAAACGTACCTATCAATAATTACTTTAAATGTAAATGGACTAAATTCTCCAGTAAAAAAAAGAGCAGCTGAATTAAACAAACAAACAAGACCCATCTATATGCTGCCTACAAGATACTTCAGCTGTAAGAACACACAAAGTGAGGGGATGGAAAAAGTCCATGTAAATGGAAGCCAAAAGAAAGCTGGGGTAGCTATACTTGTATTGGACAAAATAGACTTTAAAACAAAGACTGTAATAAGAGACAAAAGCATTATAAAATAAGGGGTCAAGCTCCCCCCACAAAAAAGATATGGAAATATTTATGTACCTCATATAGGAGCACTAAATATATAAAGCAAATATTAAGAGCCAGGGGCATCTGGGTGGCTCAGTTGGTTAAGCATCTGCCTTCGGCTCAGGTCATAATCCCAGGGTCCTGGGATTGAGCCCAGTGTCAGGCTTGCTGCTCAGCACTGGGAGCCTGCTTTCCGCTCCTTCTGCCGCTTCCCCTGCTTGTGCTCTCTCTGTCAAATAAATAAAATCTTTAAAAAAAGTATTGAGACCAAAAGGAATGGACAACAATACAATAATAGTAGGGGACTTTAATATCCCACTTACATCAATAATGGATATCAGAAAATCAGTCAGTAAATATTGGCCTCAAATGACACATTAGATGAAATGAACTTGATATTTACAGAATATTCCATCCAAAAACAACAGAATACACATTTTTCTAAAGCGCACATGGAACATTCTCCAGAATAGACCACAAAACAGGTCTTAATTTATTTAAGAGGATTAATACCATATCAAGCAGCTTTTCCACCAAATAGTATGACACTAGAAGTCATTACAAGAAGGAAACTGGAAAATTCACAAATATGTGGAGGTTAGTCAACATGCTATAGAATAACCAATGAGTCAACATAGAAATCAATAGAAATAAAATACCTTGAGAAAAATGAAAATGAAAATACAACACACCAAAATTTATAGGATGCAGCAAAAGCAGTTCTAAAAAGGAAGTTCACAACAAATGCTCACCTCATGAAACAAAATCTCAAAAGAACATTATAACTCAAAGAGCTTTTTCTAGCTCATTTGCATTGACATGGATAGAACTGGAGGGGATTATGCTAAGTGAAATAAGTGAAGCAGAGAAAGACAATTATCATATAGTTTCACTTATATGTGGAACATAAGGAATAGCACAGAGGACCATAGGGGAGGGAGGGAAAACTGAATGGGAAGAAATCAGTGAGGGAGACAAACCATGAGAGACTCTGGATTCTGGGAACCAAACTGAGGGTTACAGAAGGGAGGGGGTTGGGGGATGGGGTAACCAGGTGATGGGTATTAAGGAGGGCATGTGTGGTGATGAGCCCTGGGTGTTATACACAACTAATGAACTGTTGAACACTACATCAAAAACTAATGATGTACTACATGTTGGTTAATTGAACATAATAAAAAATATTTTAATTAAGTAATTAATTTTTAAAAAGAGCTAGAAAAAGAACAAACCAAACCCAAAGTTCATAGAAGGAAGAAAATATAACAAAGATCAGAGCAAAAATAAATGAAACAGATTTTAAAAGGACCAATGTAAAAGATCAATGAAAGGCTGGTTCTTTGAAAAGATAAAGACTTAAAAAAATAATTTCAGAAATGAAAGACGAGCTGATACCACAAATACACAGGATCCTAAGAAACTGCTATGAACAATTATATGCCAATAAATTAGACAACCTAGAAGAAATGAATAAATTCCAACATATAACCTACCAAGCCTAAATCATAAAGAACCAAAAATCTGAGTAGACCAATGCTAGTAAGGAGATTGAATCAGCAACTGAATACCTTTCAACAAACAAAAGTCCAGGATCAGATGGCATCCCTGGTGAATTCTACCAAACATTCAAAAAATTAATACTAATCCTTCTTAAACTCTTCCAAAAAAACAGAAGAGGAAGGAACTCTTCCAAACTCATTTTGCAGGGCCAGCATTACTCTGATACCAAAACCAGACAAGGATGCCACCAGAAAATTACAAGCCAGTATCCCTGCTGAACAAAGATGCAAAAATCCTCAACAAAATATTAGCAAACTGAATTCAACAATACATTAAAAAGATCACACGCCATGATCAAGTGGGATTCATTCCAGGGATGCAAGGATGGTTCAATATCTGCAAATAAGTCAGTGTGATACACCACATTAAGAAATTAAGGTTAAAAATCTTATGATCATCTCAATACATGCAGGAAAAAAAAGTTGAGAAAATTCAACTTTCAATTATGATTTTAAAAACTCTCAACAAAAAGGATATAGAGGGAATGCATCTCAACATAATAAAGGCCATATATGACAAGCCCACAACTAACATACTCAACAGTGAAAAGCTGAAAGCTTTTCCTTAATTTAAGATCAGGAACAAGACAAGGATATCTATTCTTGCCACTTTTAATCAACATATTATTAGAAGTTCTAGCCAGAGCAATTAGGCAAGGAATAAAAAGGCATCCAAATTGAAAAGGAAGGGGTAAAACTCACTATTTGCAGATGACACGTTATTATATATAGAAACTCTAAAGATTCCACTAGAAATCTGTTAGAACTAATGAACAAATTCAGTAAAGTTGGATAAAAAAATTATAAATATCAAGAAGAGAAATTAAGAAAATGATCCCATTTATAAGTGCATTAAAAAGAATAAAATACTTAGGAATAAACTTAACCAAGGAGGTGAAAGACCTGTATACTAAAAACCATAAGATGCAGATGAAAGAAATTGAAGGGGGCACAAATAAATGGAAAGATATTCCATGTTCATGGATTAGAAGAATTAATACTGTTAAAATGTATACTACACAAAGCAATCTATGGACCCAGTGCAATCCCTCTCAAAATATTCCAATGTCATTTTTCACAGAAATAGACATACAATCCTAAAATTTGCATGGAACCACAAAAGACCTCAAATAGCCAAAACAATCTTGAGAAAGAAGAACAAAGACACCATAAAATAAAGTGAAAAAACAAGCGACAAACAGGCATCATGCTCCCTGATTGCAAACTAGATTACAAAGCTAGAGTAATTAAAACAGTGTGGTGTTGCCATAAAAACAGACATATAGATCAATGGAACAGAATACAGAATCCAGAATCCAGAAATAAACCCATGCACCTATAAAGTTAATTATTTTACAAGAGAGGTGACAAGAATGTACAATGGGGAAAACACAGTCTCTTCAATAACTAGTGTGGGGAAAATTAAACTGCCACATGCAAAAGAATGAAACTGGACTTTACAAACACAAAAATTGACTTAAGGATTTAAAGATGGGAATGTAAGACCTGAAACCATAAAACTTCTAGAAGAAAACATAGGGGGTAAGCTCCTTGACATCAGTCTCTTGGTGATGATTTTTTTAAATCTGACACCAAAAGCAAAGGCAACAAAAGCACAAATAAACAAGTGGGACTACATCAAACTGAAAGCTTCTGTACAGGGGCGCCTGGGTGGCTCAGTCAGTTAAGCGTCAGACTCTTGATTTCAGCTCTGGTCATGATCTCAGGGTTCTGGGATTGAGCCCTGTGTCAGGCTCCGTGCTCAGCAGGGAGTCTGCTTAAGATTCTCTCTCTCCTCTCCCTCTGCCCCTCCCCTCCCCGCTGCTTGCACACTCTCTCAAAAAGAAAGAAAAGAGAAAAAAAGCTTCTGTACAGCAAAAGAAACCAACAGAATGAAAAGGTGACCTACAGAATTTGCAAATCATATATCTGAGAAGGGGTTAATATGCAAAATATAAAAAGAACTGAGAACTCAACAGTAAAAAACAAAAAATCCCATTAAAAATGGGCAGAAGCTCTTCATAGACATTTTTCCAAAGAAGACAGACAGGTAGGTGGCCAACAGGTAAATGAAAAAATGCTCAACATCCCACTAATCATCAGGGAAATGCAAATCAAAACCGCCATGGGCTATCACACCTGTCAGATGACTGAAATCAAAAAGAAATGAGTGTTGGCAAGGATGTGGAGAAAGGGGAACCCTTGTGCACTGTTGGTGGGAATGCAAACTGGTGCAGCCACTATGGAAAAGAGTATGGAGGTTTCTCAAAAAAGTAAAAATAGAACTACCATATGATCCAGCAATTCCACTTCTGCGTATTTACCTAAAGAAAACAAAAACACTAATTTGAAAACATACACACCCCTATATTTATTGAGGCATTATTTACAATAGCCAAGATATGGAAACAACCTAAGTGTCCATCAATACATGGATAAAGACAATGTGATATATGTATATGTGTGTGTGTGTGTACGCCCTCTTTGTAGGGCTCACTGCCGCTCTCGTCTTTGCAGCCTCCCCCGGCCTGATGAGGAGGCGATCTCGATGCTCCCAGCTGCAAGCTTTCGTGCAGCTGGAGGGTTCTGTGAATAGCATCCTCCCCCTTGCGGTCAGAGCCGCTACCTTTCTCTCCCTTTGGTCAGCAAACAGAAGCACCCGAGATGGAGAAGAGGCAGATCAGCCTCACTCACACCATAAACTTACCCTACGTCTCTGTCCAAACAAGACAGACCTAGTTCTGTAAAGCAAGTTATTACAATACTTCTTTCATCGGTCTCTATGTATGTAGGTAAGCTTCGATGAGAAACACTACTTGTTTTGTTACAACACGAGCTTGAGAAGGAGGGATCTGACATCCTAGAACCTGCGGCATCAGAACTGACTTCCACCTGTCCTGTTGTAGGCAGCTGTGGGTCACTGAGCAAGAGGAACCTGTTTCTCGGCTCTTTCCTCCCTTCACGTGTTTGAACTCCTTTTGCTGAACATAAACACCTGACTTTCTTTCCTAAAATGTCAAGCGGTCCTGCTAATTCTCATTCTAAGCTTGCTTACCTTGAGCCTGCAACAGGGTAAATGTTGGGTATGATCTTCAGGGTGTCGTTAGAAACTTTTAGCATGAAGAGGTTACCCTGATATCTGCCAGACATTTTTTTTGGTCAAGGGAGAAAAATGGGCAACGAGAAACACACGTTGGGGCTCCAGCTGTCCTTTCCATGCTGACAGCATGCAAAGGGACAGAGTTTTGGATGTGATTGCCAAAACATAGAGGATACTGACTTTTTTCTACCCAAATAAAAAATTTAAGCTTTTTGGAGGAAAATGTTAAAAGCTGGCATAACTGTATTAAGACAATGAAATGAAGTGTACTTCTAAGTTTATAGAAATATACTGCCATCTACAGCATATTAAAAAAAAAAAAATCATTGCAGGGGGCGCCTGGCTGGCTCAGTTGATAGAGCATGAAACTCTTGATCTTGGGGTTGCGTTGGAGCCCCACATTGGGCATAGAGCCTACTTAAAAAAAATAAAAACTAAAAATCATTGCAGATGTTTTGTTCCCCCTACTGGAATTACTTACAACCAAGCAATCAAACACCTTGAAATTTATAAGCTCTGGTAACTGCCACAAAAAACTTCTCATTTAGGCTGTTTTGTAGCCTTTGATTTCCTCATCTGAAATTTTTTCATGTCTTAAATTTTCCATTTTTTTCTTTAAAATTCAATTTTCCCAACCTTTCCATTGGATTAATTTCAGCAGTTACACTTTTGATGTCATAAAGCTCTCTTAATTTTGAATATTTCTTTTTATACATTCCTCTTTCCATGTAGACAATCTCATCTGGGGATATTAATTACATTTTCTTTATTTCTATACTTCCTGCATTATTTCTGTTTTGAGTTCCCCCTCTCCCCCACCTGTTTGCTCATCAGGATCTCTGTCGCTGAAGAGGCTTTCCTCAAATGCTTACTGCTCCTGAGCTGTCCGCCCCCCTGAACGGCAGGGTGCCACACGCTGACTGGGGCTCGGTGGGGTGGGAGGGGTTTGCCCATTGGCAGGCTCCCCTGGGCCAGGACCAGGCCGTTCCCCTGGAGACCTCCAGCTATCAGTCTCTATAGGTCTTTTCTCTTGGGCCGGGATTTCCTCAGAAAGGAACCCTCTAATCCCCTGCTTGGAGGATATAACTTGGCTGCCCGTGTTCTGGGAGTTAAATAGGAGGACACCAAGATCGCTCTTCAGTGTGCAGACTTTCACTTAATCCTCTGCTTTCAACCTAACACTCTCCCTTCAGCTCCACCTGGTATTCCTGAATCCAGAGATCCTGATAAGGCCGCTCCAGATTACCCACCGGCGTTCTGCAGGGGAGGCGGTGAAGTGGTAACACGCTCTAGATGAAGAGGGTAACTAGGAGGGTCTCGCTGCTTCTTAGCAGACTTTCATCAGCTCCACCTGACCTGCCCGTGGAGATACCCATTGTCTCTCATGCAGGAGCCTCTCAGGCTCGCATCAGCTTGCTTCTGGCTGCCTCCCATAGCTTTCATTCTTCTCTGGTTTATTAAGTTACTTGCTAATTGCCCATTTGCTTTTTAGCTTCTAAAATTATTTTGTCATCTGTCTGTCATCTCTGCTTTGTTTTGGGTTTTTGGCAGTTTTTTGGTCTTGAAACCTCTGTGGTGTTTCTGTAAACAGGGATGTGGTTAGTTGACTGCCTTCAGCTGTTAGCAGCCTTAAGCTGTGCCTAGCTTCTGAGCAAGTCTGGAACGTTAAGGGCCGCGCTATGTCCGCCATCATGGGGACTCCTGCTGCAGGCAGTCTTCGCTCCATTGCTCCACAGCAGATCAACCAGCCACATTTCTCCATTTAATCCACAGGTGTATCACATAGGCTTCCACAAGTACTCTGAAATCCAGATACACCAGAACTGTAGTAGTCCTCTGGGCTATCAAGTCCCCTTCCAAGGAAAAGGAGTAGGTCTATGGAATATCACTTCTACTTGCACACAACTAGAATCATGTCAGGAACATCATACTCAAGTGGTTTCCAGAGTCCACCTTTTTCCCACTTCAAATACTCAATTCATTTGATCATTTTCTTCTTTAGAATGCCTCAAAAATTGTAATTTGCAGTTTCATAACATAACAGCAATTGGATTTGGGACTATGGACCCGGAGATGAAACATTTATAGTTCTCCCTTACTATAGCCTCAGGACTTAACCCCTTCTTTTCCAGGCTTTTCTACCTTGTTCTGTTCAAGTATTGTGCTTCTTATAGTGTTAACTACCATTATGCATGAAATTGGACAATTCTATGGTCTGTCAACTTTACACCACCAGACAGTAGGCACATTCCTACTGTTCTTGCTCTGAAGTTTTTAAAAGCCTCTTTATTGTGGATTAGACTTGACACTACTTAAAACTCCAGGACATTGTCCTTGTTTGCTCTCTGCCCTTCTTGTGAAAATAGCTAGAAAGCATGAAGGATAAATGAAAACAAAAATGGAATGACAGTGTATCAGGACTATTTTTGGTGCAAATAACAGGAAAACTACAGCTAGTATAAATTTCACAGTGGAATTATAGAATTGGATATATCTTATACAAAGAACCCAAGGGTAAAAACACAGCTTTAGAAAGGATGGGAATGGAAACTAGAAAATCTCTAGGAACCCATGGGGTTTCCTCTCCATCTCAGTTTTTTTTTTTTTAATTTTTTTATTGTTATGTTAATCCCCATACATCATTAGTTTTAGATATAGTGTTCCATGATTCATTGTTTGTGTATAACACCCAGTGCTCCATGCAGAACGTGCCCTCCTCAATACCCATCACCAGGCTAACCCATCCTCCCACCCCCCTCCCCTCTAGAACCCTCAGTTTGTTTTTCAGAGTCCATCGTCTCTCCATCTCAGTTCTGCTTAACACATAGGTTCTACTTTTCTTGCTCAACAGAAGGGTTAACTGCTAGTTGGCCCACTGGGAAAGCAGAAATTGTCCTCATGTTCCAACCCTACAGAAAAACTCCATTTCAATTCTAAAATTCCCAGGGAAGGAGCGAGGAAACTCTTGATTGGCCCAGCTTGGCTTAGGAGACTCATCTGAATCAACAGAGACCAGTAGAAAAAAATCTTACTGTATAAAGTGGCTGCCAGAATCCCATGGCTGGAGTGAGGATGGTAGGTAAGAAAGTGAGCATCAGCTTTTTAAGACACCTCCAAAGATGTTTAACTACAGGAGCTTTTTTAATAGGCTGAAGGCCTAGAGGACAGAAAAATAACAGCCATTCTCATTTTTCTTTCTAAAATAAACTTATGCTCAATTGCTATGTTGTTGTTACTCTGAATTGGAATAAGTATATTCCTGTATACAACACCTACCTTGCAGGTGATTCTCTGAGAAGAGCAGAGATAACGTATCTACAGTATCCAGCACTGTACTTGGCACACAGTAGCATAGTAAACACTCAGCAAATGGTAGCTATGATTTTAAATGCTAAACAAATTCATGCAATGTCAACATTTTTTCTTAAAAGACTGCTAGAGAGATTTATTGTTTCCTATAAGGCTGTTCAGCACTTCAACTGGAGTCATAGTCCAGTGAGGTTTTTTTTTAAAGGTTTTATTTATATGAGAGAGCAAGAGAGAGAGAGCACTAGCAGGAGGAAGAGGGAGAAGCAGGCTCCCCGCTGAGCAGGGAGCCCAATGTGGGGCTCGATCCCAGGACCCTGGGATCATGACCTGAGCCGAAGGCAGATGCCCAACCGACTGAGCCACCCAGGCGCCCCAATAGCCCAGTGAGTTTAATTCAAAAGAAAAACTCAGAACATAGAATACTCAATTCCATAGGATTCAAAGATATAAATCTAACTTAAACACTATCAGTTAGCTTTATCATTACCTGCAAATGGCATGAAATAAAATATATAAGCATGTGAAACAATTAACTTTAATTATAAAAATAGAATTTATTTAAATTATATACACATTTAAATACACACATGCAGAGTGCATGATACATTTACTTATTACATATGAATTTTGCTTTTCAACTACAAAGTTATGTATACAGGATAAAGAGCAGTTAAGAATTCCTAAAAAGCCCTCGTTGTATTTCTTTGATCCTAAGTCTCTTACTTGTTTCCCTCCCACGATTAGACTGGGTCTTATAATCCACACTCACATTTATTACAGCATTTTTCCCCTAAAAAGAAACTCTCGAAAGCTGTTAGTAAACCAATAGTATATCTTAAAAGTATTATCTTAGATTCAAGAACATACCATATTTAATAAAAAATTTTAATCTACTTTTTGTAGTTTATCACAGCAATACTTTATTCCATACATACAATTCCCTAGTCTTCCTACATTCCTATTGATCTTGAAATGCAAACTAGGTCACATTATTGAATGTGGTCCTCTCTTTTCTATTTTTTTGTCAGAAAGCCACCAACACTGGTAATGCATTTTTTTATCTGCCTCAGAACAGGATGTTTTGAATTATGCCAGCCTCCCAGGTCTCGATCTGTACAACTAAGATACATGCAGGTGAAAAGTAAAAGATTAACTCAATTGTGTGTCTTCCTACCTCATAACCATTTCAAATAATTTTCTTAGGAGCCAAGTGAATTACATAATTGTGTTACTATGAGAAAGAGTCCCAATTGGTCTTTCCTTTAATAAGCAACCTCCTTTTCTATATAGTTGAGAAACTGCCTGTGCAATAGCAACAGAGCACAAATAAGTGGATGACTCAACATGATAATGTAGGCAGAAAATGCAGAAACATCTCTTTCAAATGAATATATACTCAAGTTGTGTATTTAAAGAACTGTATTGAGAGGTCACTTCTGCCCTACTACTGTATTCCAAGCACCCATCACAGGGCATGGTACACAGGTGTTTAGTACTGAATGCACAGATGAATAAATGGTATGAGTAAAAAATTAGCGTATTTAACCCGAAGCTGGCTTAAAGGCTAACATTCTCCATTTCTTCACCTTTGGGGACAATTTTACTAAAAAATACTAAAAGAAAATGACAGAAGAATGTACAAATTCTTATAGGAATGATAATTTTGCCTATCAAAAGATTATCACATATTAAAAATTAAATACACAGATAATTCTGAAACTGTCATTTCCGGTTTGGGGTTAATACTAAGTAAGCCCTTAGAAAATACTGGTCCACACACAGAGCACCAATGCTTCTTTCTCAGTTGAGGTACTTTATATACAGCAATAGGTATACAAAAGCTTTTGAGCCATTCCAATGTTCCCACTGCTCTGATAAATGAGAGACAAGTTGTAGGCAATATCTCTTCGCAAGTCTAACTGGTCAACTTCTATACCCTAGGAGGAAAAATACATGAATGAGTTTTATATTTCAAACTGACAACCAGGACAATTTTATGGCAAATAATAGTTTCGTAAGTATTCAAATATTAAAATTCATGATACTAAAAAAAAAAGTGTAAAACTAGGCATATACCTTGGATCTAAATTTTATTAGGTAATGCTGATTCAGTTAATCACTGTAATAACTATATCATTAAATAATTTAAAATGTCTAACCAATAAGTTAAAGAAAAAAGTCTCACCCAGAAGCAATAGCAGAATAAACTCCAGATTAAGTAAGAATTTAAGATTAAGAAAATGAAACCATAAAAGAAAAAAATTATAGTTGAATAATATAATCTTGGGTAGGAAAGGCCCTTCCAAGTATAATAGCAAAAGTAGAAACTATAAAGGAAAAGGTCAACAGATACAATTTCATTAGAAAACATAAAACTTATGCATCTAAAAAAGAAATAAATTATAACACAAATGACCAGATGGGAAAAAAATACCTATACTATATAGCAGAAAGGCGTAAGAAGGCATACACCAATTTAATAATAATATTACCCCAGGGGCGTATTACACCTTTTTTCCTACTTAAATAGCTAAGCAATGAACTCAATAGAGTAGGTTAGATCTACGTTTCTAAATCTTCCCCAATACAAAATTTTGGAGTCAACTATAAAAATATCTGCAACAATGAAAAATGATACCTATAAAGCTTAAGGAACAATACCTAAAGGTATTTATGAAATAAAGAACACAAAAGTGCATATATTTCATCAGCATAACTGTAAAAGTATGTATTCATTTGTTTAATGACTAACATTGAACAAGAGTAATACAAAACAGTTGTGAGGGCATGTGAGAATTATGAGTGCAACTTAAAAAAATTAACAATGAAAACAATATTTTTCTCCAGAAATTAAAATAAGAATGAGACTTTATTTTTTTATTTCTTATTATGTTAGTCACTATACAGTGCTCCTTGCAATATGTGCCCTCCTTAATACCCATCACTGGGCTAGCCCATCCCCCCGCCCCCTTCCCCTCTGAAATACTCAGTTTGTTTCCCGGAGTCCGTAGTCTCTCATGGTTCATCTCCCCCTCTGATTTCCCCTTCATTTTTCCCTTCCTTTTCCTAATTGCCGGGAATGACCAGCAGCCCCAAGGCATTCCAGCGGCAGAGTGGTCACGCAGGCCTCAGCATTCCAAAGGCCTACGCCCTTCTCTAAAACTTTCCCTCGCCTCCAGCAGCCTCTGTTACATTTTAGCAAGCCAGCTATTATGGCTGATTTCATGCTTTACACTAACCCCAACACCTAATGTCCTCCATGCTATTCCTTATGTTCCACGTGTAAGTGAAAGCATATGATAATTGTCTTTTTCTGACTGACTTATTTTACTTAGCATAATCCCCTCCAGTTCCATCCATGTCAATGCAAATGGTGGGTATTTATCCTTTCTGATGGCTGAGTAATATTCCATTGTATATATGGACCACATCTTCTTTATCCATTCGTCTGTTGAAGGGCATCTCGGCTCCTTCCAGTTTGGCTATTGTGGACATTGCTGCTATGAACATTGGGGTGCATGTGCCCCTTCTTTTCACTACATCTGTATCTTTGGGGTAAATACCCAGTAGTGCAATTGCTGGGTCATAGGGTAGCTCTATTTTTAACTTTTTGAGGAATGTCCATGCTATTTTCCAAAGTGGCTGTACCAACTTACATTCCCACCAACAGTGTAAGAGGGTTCCCTTTTCTCCACATCCTCTCCAACATGTGTTGTTTCCTACCTTGTTAATTTTTGCCATTCTAACTGGTGTAAGGTGGTATCTCAATGAGGTTTTGATTTGAATTTCCCTGATGGTTAATGATGTTGAACATTTTTTCATGTGTCTGTTAGCCAAGAATGAGACTTTAAACACAGATTATCATAGTACTAGCAACACTTTACCCTGTATTACATTATCTTAAACAAAACTACATTTATACTGGTCTTTCATCTTTTTAAAGAAATACGTTAGTTACACTTGAACTTGAAAATGAACAATGGCTATATTACTCAATACTCAGGCTTTGTGTCTACCAGCTCATCCCTGTAAACCAGGGGGGCTACCTTAAGGTAACTGAAATGTTCATAACCGTAAGTTGTGTATGTCCACATGGTTGCTGATCAGGTCACAAGGCCAGAATGACAAAGATCTACTTGTTGCTGAACACAATTACATAAATACATTCAATAAAGAAAAAATACATTCTAATACATAATTTATTTCACTGTCTGGGCTACGACATGAGCTAACTGCACTTATCTATAGATGAAATGAAGTGACTCATCAGTTTTTAAAGTAAATCATACAGGGGCGCCTGGGTGGCTCAGTTGGTTAAGCACCAACTCTTGATTTTGGCTCAGGTCATGATCTCAGGGTCATGAGATCAAGCCTCACGTCAGACTCCGTGCTCAGCATGAAGTCTGCTTGAGATTCTCTCCCTCCCTTTCCCTTTGTCCCTACCTCTGCTTGCGAGCTCTCTCTAATAAATAAATAAAATCTTTTTAAATAAAAAAGCAAAAGTAAATCATACAATACCTCTACCACAAGTGGAGGGAGTTCCAGGGCCTTCTGATAATAGTGGATTGCAAGATGAATCAGCCCCAGTTGGTGAAGGCCACGGCCCAAATTATAGAATGATTCCTGGCAAGGTCCACGTATACTGAGGTATCGATTAAGAAAGGAAAAGCCCTACCAAAAAGATAAACAATTCAGTATTATAATCATTTGACAAGTACATATTTGAACCAATATATGTGCCAGGTATATCCTGTACAGAATACAATTTAAAAAAGAGACATCCTAAAAGAACATACGTCTGTAGTGTAGTGCCATATCACAGGGTAGTCAAGAGCTCTTCTGAAGATAGAAAAGATTTTTTTTAAGCTAAGGACAAAAATATTCACAGAAAACAAAGCCAATGTCACAACTGTCAAAGATCCATAATCTATAAGAACACAGGATTTTTTTTTTTTTGAAGGTTCCAAGTTGGCTTTTGTGACATTAGAGGCCAATAAACTTTTTGATTCACGATGTCTAAAACCTTGAGCAAAATATAAAATCTGAGCCCTTACAATAATTTTAGAAAGGTTTCTTCTCAGGGAGAAGACGCTTTCTGGGTAAATGGTTACCTCTCAGGACCTTAATAACTTCTTAACCCAAAAAACTTAAATTTTTTTTTTTCCCTGAAAGCTTCTGACTCAAAGACTTTATGGAAAAACTGGTTATTTCAGAGCACAGCTATAATAATGCAGGCTCCATGTGTGTCACAGTGTCCAAAAGCAACTTGCTTCTTTACCTCCTCCTGTATTAATTTCCCCCTTTAATGTAGCTTCAAGTTACCAGCCACAGAAAGTTACATACTGCAAAAGTACAAGTGTCCTATGTTAAGTAATTAAATAAATATATTATCTGTGAATAGAGAATATAAAATGCAACTATTCCCTGGGTGATCTGCTTTCTAATAAATGGTCACAAATTTTTCTTCATAAATAAATAAACAAATAATAAAAATTAATGAATTCTTTAGAATTAAAGCATTTTAGGGATAAAAATAATTATGTTCACTAAACAAATCATACTTTCTGCATAGTAAAAGAACCTACTTATGTATAGGAATATGACCTCTATGCCACTGAAAATTATGGTTCTCTGTTAAGTAAAGCAGACAAACTATTAGTCTCAGAGAAATACCAAATTTTAAAATGACAAAGTGCAAAAATCTGAGGAAGAATAGTAAGTAAACCCAGATGAACTACTGCAACCCAAAGAAACCTGCAAGTCACTTTATCTCTTAGGTACTATGAATTATCAAATATAAAAACTACAAGAATATCACAAAAAATTTTTAATGAAATAGAAACAAGAGTTCTTTTTTACATTAAGTATGTTATATTTCAAACATTTTTATCACATTATTCACTAAAGGGCCCAAGTATACACTATCTATAAAATACTAAATACAGATAGAAGAAATCATAAAGGATTTTACTTTCATGGTATAATATAAAGGTAGGAAAGACAGTAAAACATATGAAATTAGTTTGCTTTTAAAGTACTCCAAAGAGAAACAAACTGGTCATGTAGCATGAAGAAATAGATTCATAAGAAATTAAAACAATTTAAGAATAATGGTTTTTACAATAAAACTTGTTTTTAGAAACTCTAATGGAAAATGTTTAACACACACAAAAGTACAGAGATTAAGACAACAAACTTTCATATACCCATCTCCTGCTGTTTGATCTCTATCTCAACCAATTAAAAACTGCTGTTTAACTATAAAAGTGATTTGAAATTTAGCTTCTAAATTACTTTGAAGTATATAAATTTTTTCCTTACCAGGCCAAAAAACTACATATTTTAACTATTTAATAATGAGTCAATCCATAAAAATTTCCTGTCAGTATTTACCAGAATATAAGTTTCATGAAGGCAAGGAATTCTGCCTGTATACTCCCTGCTATATGCCCAGTTCCCAGCATAGTGCGTGTTCATTACGTATTTGTTTAATTTAATTTTTTTTTTTTTTAAAGATTTTATTTATTTGACAGAGAGAGAGACAGCGAGAGAGGGAACACAAGCAGGGGGCAGTGGGAGAGGGAGAAGCAGACTTCCCACCAAGCAGGGAGCCTGATGTGGGACTCGATCCCAGGACCCTGGGATCATGACCTGAGCCGAAGGCAGATGCTTAACGACTGAGCCACCCTGGCGCCCCACGTATTTGTTTAATTTATAAGTAATCCTATATTACTTAATATAGCAAAAATATCCATTAAGAGAGAAAAAAAAGCACAGAGCAAGAAGTAGATAAATTTCACAAATAAATACCCAAGAAAAGGAAAATTTCTAGATTTGTCTTTACTTTTTATTATGAAAATTTTCAAATATATAAAAGTAAAGAGAACATTATAATGAACCCCAATACCAGCTTTAACAATTATCATCATTTGAATTTAGGCTTTCTTTTAACCATTTTACTTTAAAAAACAAAACAAAAAATCCTTTACTCAATCCTGCTACTCCATTCAAGCCAACATTTTCTTTCCTTCCATAACTACTTAAAAAAACATGTCTTTAAAATGCATCAAACATATGAACATAAAAACAACACAAAAGTTTTAAAGATACAGTGGTGAACAAAACAGACTCCCTGATCTCTTGGAATTTATATTCTTTTTTTTTTTTTTTTTTGAGAGAGAGAGAGAACGTGCACCTCGTCGTGGGGGTGGGGCCGGGAAGGGCAGAGGGAGAGACAGAATCTTAAGCAGGCTCTAGTCCACTTCTCCAAGATCATGACCTGAGCTGAAATCAAGAGTCAGATGCTAAACCAACTGAGCCACACAGGAATCCCCGGAGTTTATATTCTTATTAGAGAACACAAGCTATATAAAAAAGTAAACAAGAAAATAAAAAGGCTAATTTCAAATTGCTGTAAGAACCAAGAAAGCTTTGGGGCGCCTGGGTGGCTCAGTCATTAAGCGTGGGCTCCCTGCTCAGTGGGGAGCCTGCTTCTCCCTTTCCCACTCCCCCTACTTGTGCTCTCTCTCTCTCGCTGTGTCTCTGTCAAATAAATAAATAAAATCTTAAAAAAAAAAAAGAACCAAGAAAGCTTTAAAAGAGCAATTTGTTGGTGATGATATAAGGAAACAGTCACACAGTCACATGTTCATACATTATTGTATGTATATATTATATATATTTTTAAATGGATTTACAATAAATCAATCTTCAGGACCTAGAAGGCTGGAGGCCTCAGGAGCTCTAGAGTATAAGGATGCCTCCAGATTCTGCTCTGTCTTCTTTCTGTATGATCTGGCTGTGTCCCCTTTCTACATGGCTGCATAAGCCTTAGCCAGGAATACCACTAGATGTTGAGTCCCTGAGTGCTGAATACAGGATAGGTGCTGCGAACTCTCACCATGTATACTAAGCAGGTATTACTTTTGAAGCAGGACAATAAAAGCATTAAGTATATTCATTTTAAAAGAACATAAAACCAAGAATTGAGAAATCCAAATGAATTACCTGCACAGTAAGAGCATGTCTCCTTAATACATACTTCTGAGATGCCATGTGAATAAACGTTAGGCCTATACAGAGGCTATAGAGAGGTTCGTGGGGATGGGTGCGAAAGGCTTGCACATATTGTCCTGAAAAAAGAACAGTGATGTCAGATGGTGTGACATAAGCTTGGTTCCTTATTTCTTCATTTATTCAAATATATGTTATGGCTAAGCAGTACTGATTTTTAACATATGCAAGGTGTGCTTTCTAAAATATCAAGCAGATACACATTAATTTGAATTTTAAATCAATGTATAAAATATAGCAAAATTAGGAGGATTTACCTATAAATGTATCCTGACTACAAAGATTAAATATGAGCAACTAAAAGTAACTTTCTTTTAGGCACAGCTAGACACTTCCATGTAGAATAATATTTCTAAAATAAACAAGTTATCAATTGTGAGCATAAAATCTATTTTATGATCTTAAATCTATTTTAAAAGAAACAAGGGAACGTGTCTTTTAGCAAATTCTTTTGTAAAATTAATTGATCTGTCTTATAAATTCAAATACAATGGATCATGGAGGTAAGAAAAAGAAAAATAGTTTTGTTTTTTAGATTATGGGTGTTGTTTCCCAAATGTAGCACTATTTTGTTTTTCCTGAGAAAAAGATGTTTTCCTTGTTTCCATGTATTCTATATATGCAATTATTCCATGTCAAACAAAAGCTTAGCCATATGAGATAGGGGAATTTAAAAAAATTTTTAAGTAAATTTTTCTTATAAAGGGATGATCTATAATTTATCATATATAGATAAAAGCTTCCATTCTTTCCAGCTTCTATGCCAGAATAAACTGCACCACAGAATCTCTTTAGCAGCACAGATGGTAGACTGCCATTTGGACTTTCTATTTTTACTTCTATAAAAGGTCCTAAATTTAAGACAATATAAATCTCTATTTTATATTTCTTAACATTAAACAATTCCAAAAAGCACACACAGTGGAGGACAGTTTCAACATCTGATGTTCAAGGTTACCGGCTGAACAATTATAAAAATACCAGCCATACACGAAGAAACACTGAAAGTATTTAAATAGCCAACATCCCAGTTTACCCAGAAGTGAACCTGGCAACACTAGCTTTTAGGCACCAAGAAACGCATGCTCATCTTAAGTTTAAACATTTGGCCAGATATTTTTCTACGTGTTTGCTTCTGATTCATTATACAGAAAATTTCAAGTGATTAATTAATTTTCCCTGAGTTTAATTAGAATTAGCAAGCACCATGTAAATAAATCTTGACATAAAGACCTGTCTCCTAGAGGAACAAACTATCAGCAAATCTTAAATCCTTTTTTTGTACTACAACAAATTAAAATCAGGTGGCAAAGCATCCACAATTAATGAAAATTATTTTAAAAGCAAGCCGGGGCGCCTGGGCAGCTCAGTTGGTTAAGCTTCTGGTTCTTGATTTTGGCTCAGGTCATGATCTCAGGGTTGTGAGATAGAGCCCTGTGTTGGGCTCCATGCTGGGTGTGGAGCCTGCTTAAGATTCTCTCTTGCTTTCTCTCTGCCCCTCCCCCAGCTCATGCATGCTCCCTCTCTTAAAGAGAGTGGGGGGCCCTGGCTCAGTCGGTTAAGCGTCTGCCTTTGACCCTGATCAAGCCCCACATCGGGTTCCCTGCTCAGCGGGGAGCCTGCCTCTCCCTCTCCCTCTGCCGGCTGCTCCCCCTGCTTGTGCGCTCTCTCTCTCTAATAAATAAATAAAATCTTCAAAATTAAAAAAAAAAAAATCAAGCCTAAGCAGGGACAATTGTGGACTTTTAAAATGAATTATGACTTACTCCAGCCTTTTGAAACCAAAGCTTCATAAGGAAAATAAATATTAATTATTATCATTGTTGCTAATAGCTACTTATTATATGTGCCAAACATTTTTAAAAATACTTTATATTAACTCATTTAATTTTCACAATAATTTATAAGGTAGGTCCAATTATTACCTCCATTTCAGAGATAAAGAAACTGAGGCAGGAAGAGGTAGAATAACTTGTCATGAGGAAGCCACTATTTAAACACAGGTAGTTGCACTCCAGAGGCCTAGCTGTTAACCACCACTCCATCCACACTTGACAAAGTCATGTCCAGGACACTTACCAAGTGCATGCTTAAAACTACCAGATACAAATGCATTGTGTCCATTTAAGACACACAGGGCATGATTATCTGGGTTTTTCAGCATTAGGCGAAGACAGAAGCGATGATGTCGTACTTCTTGGGAGTGCATGGTAACCTGATTGAAAATGTTCCAGAGCTGAGGTTTATTGACATTTTCCATTACCATTACCCTAAAATTGCAGAAAGAGGGTGAAGATAAAAAATCATGTAAAAAGAAAAACTTCTGATTTCTAAGAATGAAATCCTTCAGTGCAGCAACATCTTCCAAGGAAAAGCAGAGTGTCTCAGGGTATTTAAGCAGAAACATTTACACAAAGATTTTTCCCAGAAAATGCTACTTAAGTTAGTATTTCTATATCTTGCTTGTTCTTTTCAACAAAACTTTTAAACAACAACAAAAAATCAAATAGTTTAAATTTCACCATTTCTACCCCTGACCCTACAGCTGCAGTACAATGAATAGTGAATAATAGCTAATAATAATGTGTGCCAGACATTGTTAAAAGGCCTTATATATAATAATTCACTTAACTCTCACAATAATCCTACCAGGTGGTAGTACTATGATATCCATTTTATAAATGGGGAGACTAAGGCACAAGAGGTTGAATATATGAGAGGGGATGCCACTGAGAATCACCAATGAACTGAATTAACGAGTAAGCAACAAGAGAGTTAAAACAAAACAACTTATTAATTCTTGAGCTTAAGAGACTAAGTCAAAGTAAATACACGTACTCTTTCAAAGAATCTAAAATAAGCTATTAGAAAATTACCTGATATAGTTGTATGCCTTTCTGAAATTTTTGTCCAGTATTGCAGCAGAAAGACCAAAGTATTCTAGTTCTTTGCGTTTTTGCTTGTCATCATAAAATGAATAATATTCCAGTGAAGAATCCACAAGTAACTCAGCCTCCTGAAATCGGGATAGGTCACACAAGCAGTATATGGCCTTCAACAGAAGGTTCCACCAGTCATCTTTTGTCAAGACACTCGTGAGTACAGCAAATATTGCTAAAATGATGCCAGTGACAATCAGTTAGGACACTATATTTTCAGAAAGAGCAGTATTAGAAAAATTCATATTATTAATTTTAAGGTTAAATTTAATAATCACAGTCCTATGGGCCTGAATTCTTGCCAACACTCTTCTGACAATATGAGAAGTGGATAGTTGCTTGTTTACACTACTTCAATACCACCCTTTCTGCTCTGCCTAACAATCTGCAATCCCAGGTAATTCTCACTTTGGATTTGTCCAGCTACCTCATTTATATCTCTCAGTGCTAGCTAGGATATATGGTCCTCTAGGGCAGAACAAGTGTGTGTTCCATAACTGAGGTCAGATACAGGATTCTACCCATACAAAGCATTCAAATGTTTGTTTAATAAAGGACTTGAAATTCATACTTTGAGATTTGGATTGTTCTTGATCTTTTTATAATCTTAATTTTCTTTTCTCTGCCTCAATATTTCCTTCCTTAAAAATCTTGCCTTATTTGTCTGTAAGAAGCCCCCTTCTTATAAATTTGTAATTCTTGAGAAATATCGAAAGCCACAAAAATATTTTAATCTTTGACCCAGAATTCTGAGACTCTATTCTACACAAGTAGTCAAAAATATGGATATAGGGGCGCCTGGGTGGCTCAGTCGGTTAGGCGTCTGCCTTCGGCTCAGGTCATCATCCCAGTGTCGTAGGATCGGGCCCCGCATCGGGCTCCTTACTCGGCGGGGAGCCTGTTCTCCCTCTCCCTCTGCCTGCCTACCTGGTCTGCCTACTTGTGATCTCTCGCTCTCTCTGTCAAATAAACAAAATCTTAGAAAATATATATATATGGATATATAGGCATGAAGATGCTCACTACAGTATTATCTATAAAAGAAAATTATCAGAAGCAACCATATATCAAAAAATAATAAGGGAATAATTAAAGTACGGAACTGCTATCCAATGGAATATTACACATTCCTTAATGATAACAGCTATGAAGAGAAGAGAGCAACATGAGAAAACATCTGTGAGAAAATGCTGAGTGAAAAAATCAGAGTATAAAGATGCATGTAACATAAAGAGGCCCTGTAGCCTATCCTGGTACACACCAGTGTAATGTGATCCCCGCCATGAGGAAATGAACTAACAAAAAAAACCTTATGAGCCTAAGAAAAACCAACAATAGACCTGAAATGAGAAAATACTGAAAGAAAAAACCAGGTAGGATCACATATACAGAAAAATATAACTTAAGGAAATACAGTCTTAAACACATGAAGCAGAGTCTACCTTTGGATGGCCCCAGAATCCATGGACTGTTGAAATGGCAGGCCTCTGAGGCACTTATGGCTAGATTATGAGCAGCTGACCCTCATTCCTCTCCTGACTCTCCTCCCCTGCAAAACCTTGCTTAATGTTAGGTCCTTAAAATGTGCTTATAGAGATTCAGCTCTTCTGGATTCTAAAATCTTATGCCAGGCACACTGCCATGCCTGTAACAATTATTTAATAAATGTCTACTGAATTAATTAACAATGAAATAATTTTCTGCCAGACTGATACCTCCAGTTTAGACTCTTTTCAAGTTTTCTGAGTAATAATGTCACCCAAACTTACTTGATGCATTACCAACTAAAAATAGATGTCTTTTAAAATCGTATTACTTGAGACTGGGTCAAAGCAATTTAGTTTCAAAGTTTCTATGACTATTTCTACATTTGTCAAAAATGAATTTAACAGAGAATGAAACATGTAATTGAAGTCACTGGACAAATACAGTAATTTATATTGCCATCTAATCTTCACAAATTTCTTAAAATAAGGTATATTTTCTTTTTAAAAAGTCAAAAGTTCTGTTTAGTTTTTTCACAGGAAGATCCAAGCAGATGTTTTCCTTTTAATTTTTAGAAGTTAAAGTATTTACATAACCTTCCTTTCTTTTTTAACATCAAATGAGTTTATTATACTTAGGGGATCTGGATTAGAAAATTTCATTTTATTTGAAAAGGGTATTATTTTCAATTAGGTTACTATCAGGTGATACTTCATGAATATTTTTTCAACTCAGCCAAATTTTATGTAATAAAGCAAATGAAAGAATTACCTTTTGCATCACAATTTGCTGTCTCTTGGTCACTGTTGTCTGATATTTTGTCTCTTGACACTTTAATAAGGTAGAGATGCCTCTCTCCAGATTTGGAACTAGATATCAAACAAACTTGGGCTCTATTCATTGCTACCTGAATTAAAGATAAAAATTTGAGATTTTTTAGTCATATAATTTCTTTTTAATATTTTATTTCTAAGTAATCTCTACACCCAACACAGGGCTCAAACTCACAACCCCAAGATCAAGAGCTGCAAGCTCTACCGACTAAGCCAGCCAGGCGCTCCAGTGATATAACTTTTTAAAGAAAATCTATGGAGTGGGGGGGGGGCAGCATGACTGGGTGGCTCAGCAGGTTAAGCCTCTGACTTCTCAGGTCATGATCTGAGAGTCCTGGGATTGAGCCCCAGGACATTGAGCGCTGTGCTCAGCGTGGAGTCTGCTTGTCCCTCTCCCTCTGCTCACACACTCACTCTCTCTCTGAAACAAATAAAATCTTAAAAAAAAAAAAAAGAAAAAGAAAATCTCTGGGACGGAAGTATTGCAGGTGTGCCTGAACTCTTAGTAGGAAAAAAAAAAAGGCCAAAGCATTGTGTATTTAAACACCTAAAAGAGAATGAATAGACTTATTTTTTTCTTACCAGAGGAATTTAGATCACACCTTAGTAGGGAAAAAGAAGTTACATAAATTAACTTATACACACACACACACAACTACTTACAGTCTAGTGCAAAAACGCGAGACTCAGAAATGATGTCACATGTGGAAAACATTTTTGCCAAGCGAACAATTTTGGCATGTGATAGTGTCCAGAAGGCCAATAATTGATTATGCTATGGTTCTCGCTTTTCTAGATATGTACTCACAAAGATTTTATTTCACATACTCTACAGTCAAGTTTACACTTTCATGTAGAACTTTAAATTACAGTTTACCCTTGAACAACATAGGTTTAAATTGCAGATTCACTTATACATGAATTTTTTATAGTACAGTACTGTAAATGTATTTTCTCTTCCTTCTAATTTTCTTAACATTTTTTTTTCTCCAGCAAGGAGAATACAGTATATAATACATACAACATACAAAATACGTGTTAATCAACTGTTCATGTTATCAGTAAGACTTCCATTCAACAGTAGGCTATCAGTAGTTAAGTTTTTAGGAAGTCAAAAGTTATACATGGATTTCCAACTGCGTTAGGGTTGGTGCCCCTAATTACCATGTTGTTCAAAGGTCAACTGTACATACCATTAACTTCTAAGTCTTCTGTCTGTATCTGACTTTCATTTTTAAAAATTTAATAGCTATAATCTATGTTTAAATCAAATTCTAAACATTTAAAAAGTCAACAATGCTAATATACAGAAAGACCATTACCCACCTTTAAAAGCATGGCTAACATGGTAAGTAAGGTGTCCACATAACCACACATTTTGCCTTGAGAAAACAGCAGAGTAGAACGATGAAGCAGTAACTTCAGTTCCTAAATAAATGAGCACATGATAATGAATGTGACAAGATTCTTTTCTGCAAGTTGTTTTGTTTGCACAGAAAAGTTTTATTTTAGAAATCAAACCTTAACATTTGCTTTATGATCTTTCACAACTTAAGATCCAATATTTTAGATACTGTAATTTATAATGTCTAACAAGAGGCTGAAACTTAAGATTCAAAATCACTTTTCAAAAAAGCTGAATTTAATACACTAAAATAAACTTTTTGGATATATGCTATAGACACCCTTAATGGAGGAAAATGTTCAAAAATATAATCTACCAAGAAAAACTTCCTGTTATGTGACAGAGTCTACCTGCTGTGCAGCATTTGCATCTTGTGCTAAAGTATCTGGATCATACATTGGTTCCAGAGCTTCCAGAGCTTTCTCAGGACGGCCCAGCTGCTGCTGAAGGGTGGAAAGTGAAATTCTTGCATCCAAATGAAGAGGGGCCAGATCAACCACTTTGCCATAGCTTTCCGCAGCACGTTCCATATAGCCTAAGGCCTTTAAACATTCTAAGATGTTAAAATAAAGCATAAATATGATCTACAGATTTGTAAGCTTGCCAAGATTATTTTTCCATTTTAAAGAAACATTACAGCAATATAAAAAGAATTATAACAAAAATGAAATGCGTATTTCTAGTACTTTAAAACAACTAACCCTTCTAGTCTCCATCTATTGACTGATCAATCTATCGATTTCTCTAACTAAATCCAAATAGCTACAAGGATATAAACAACATATACATACACTTTGGGGTTCTGCTTTATTCACTTAGCATTAAGCTTTCAACACTTCCTACGTCTTCCTTACCACTTTGAATGGTTATAACATTCAACTGATTATTTATTTCACCATACTATATGACTGATATTTAGGTTATTTCCAAATTTTTACTCTAATAAATAACACGGCAGTAAACATTTTCATGTATATAAGTTTAAAAACTGGCAAACCAATTTAGCCCACAGACGTGTTTTTTAAGCCACAGTGCTGTTAAAAACAATACGTGGTCTACATTTTTTTAAATTAGGATTTTTATGAATTCCCAAGTTACTGGATTCTTTTGAAAAATGTGGATTTGAGAAAAAGCAGCAGCATCCTTTAGAGAGGGTTCTCCAGTTTTTCCCCCTACCCTTGAACTTCTTCACTTGCCCAATTCACTCATTTTGCTACTTGCCAGGCTCCTAGGTTTTGTGATCCCCAATATGAACTACCTCCCCTCATCTCACTCAATTATTTCCTCAGGATAAGTTCTCAGAAGGGGGATTATTGGGCTCTATTGCTCAAATTTTATGTCAATTAATCATTAAGTCCCATCAGTTGAACTCTCCACTGTAATAGTGACAACACTAATCTAGGATTTTTTCATCTCATTCCTTTTTCAGTGCAATTCCCTCCTAGAATGGTACTTTTGCCTCCAATTGCTTTCTTAAATCTCAAATTTCTCAACTCTCTGCTGAATATCATCTTTAGGTTGAACTTTGATAACAGGCAATAAAAACTCCCAACTCCCTGCTTATGTCTTTAAAATTCAAATACCATAAATAATGTAAGTTTTTATGATGGTATCACATTTGTATTTATGTTCAGTCATCCAAACAGTAAAGAGTTATCATTAAATGTTTTTTTGCAATTTCATATCTGTGATATGTCGCAAAACAACCCAAATTGTCAATCAATGCTTCTCTAGTTATAGAGTACTTTCAACCATTATGTAATATTTTAAGAACTATTAGAACTATTCTGCCATCATGCAGTATTTTAGACAAAGACTATTCAAATTTTAATGCCTCTTTTATGTGGACTCAATATGAAATCCTACTAGAATATTTTTTGGCTTTCATACATTTAAGAAATTTAGTTGTTTTTCTTAAGCTATTTTTCTACTGTATTTCAGATTATTATAAATTTAGATACAATAAAATGAAATGATACACAAAACCCAATCTTGAGCATATCTGCAGCTCAAAGAACACTGAAAATACATTAACTTTTTTTTCTCAAAATAACATTAATATAAATTCATTAAAACTCTTTAAAATTAGACTGCACCCCAAGTCTGATTATCTATTACTAGAAATCAGAGCCTATGGTTAAGACAGGTAAAAGACATATACAAGGTATTTTTAACAAGGACATGTTAGTCCTACTTCATTCTGGTACCATTAAATGAATCATTCTTCCAAAGCATTAGTGTGGGGGAAATCATGTAGTGGCATACCAAAACAATTTAAAATACTGACATTCGTCGGATTATTGAATCACTATGTTGTACATCTGAAACTAATGTAACTTGTCAACTATACTCAAAAAACAAGCAAACAAAAAAACCTGATTTTCAAAAACTGCCCTGAAACCAGAAACTTTCACTTTCACCAAGACATTAATATTTTAAAATAATTATTACCATCTTGAAAGTAAGTTCTTGCCTGCTTATATGATTAAAACTTCTCCCTCCCACAAAAAATTATTACCTGCATGCCGAAGCCAAACTACTGCAAGGTTGTATCTTTCAGAGCAGACTAGTGCACTAAGGAGGGGAAGTGCAGAATTATATTCACCAACATCCAGAAAAGCTTCAGCAACATCTAGATAGAGGTCTCCCATATCTTCAGGATTCTGTTCCACTAGTGTTGTCAAAAGAGGCTAGACCGCAAAAATAAAAGGCTGAAGTCACACATTCATTACAAATATGCATATCTATGTGTATTTCTCTTTTTACATATCTATCAGTTATCTGAGGCAAGCCTAAAAGCAAGGTTTAATGAAAACAGCTTTAAATAATCATTTTTCTATTAATTTCTGTATCTCTATTAAAAAGAACTCATACTGCCATCATTCACTCATTGAACACATTACTTTTGAAGCCTGTTATAAGCAGACATGTAGGAGCTAAGATAACACTGACCTGCTGTGCTCTTCCTCTGCCAAGTCAAACATACCCAAGCTTCAGGGCCTCTGCGTTTGCTGATATTTCGGTCATTATTCAAATGTCACCTTTTCAGAGAGGCCTTTCCTGACCACCCTATTCAAAATTGCAACTCCTGGGGCGCCTGGGTGGCTCAGTCGTTAAGCGTCTGCCTTCGGCTCAGGTCATGATCCCAGGGTCCTGGGATCGAGCCCCATATCGGGCTCCCTGCTCCGCGGGAAGCCTGCTTCTCCCTCTCCCACTCCCCCTGCTTGTGTTCCCTCTCTCACTGTGTCTCTCTCTGTCAAATAAATAAAATCTTTAAAAAAATAAATAAATAAATAAAATTGCAACTCCTGGGGCGCCTGGGTGGCTCAGTCATTAAGTGTCTGCCTTCGGCTCAGGTCATGATCCCAGGGTCCTGGGATCGAGCCCCGCATCGGGCTCCCTGCTAAGCGAGAAGCCTGCTTCTCCCTCTCCCACTCCCCCTGCTTGTGTTCCCTCTCTCGCTGTGTCTCTGTCAAATAAATAAATAAAATCTTTTAAAAAAATGATAAATAAATTAAATTAAATTGCAATTCCTCCTACCCCCCATATTTTCTCTCTTCTGTTTGATTTTCTTCCAGAGTATTTATCTCCAACTAACATCCTATATTTTACATACTTATTTTATTTATTTCATCCCATTAGAACAAAAGATCTATGACAGCAGGGATTTGTATATTGTATTCAGTACCTTATCCTAAGGTCTGCAAAGTGTGCCCAATAAATTTTTTTTATTCAATGAAATAACTTAGTCCAAAGCTGGCAAAAGAGAAGAGCTGTCAGAACTTACCAAATGTCTAAAAAGCCCAATCTCAAATTCTGATCTCTGGGTTGTTCTCATTTAAAAAGAAAAACAAATTATTGCAAGCCCTGTTCAGCTTTTATAAGATACTCGCACACAAATAATTTATGCTTATGGTGACTTCCTGGTTATTGAAAAATGTGAAATTTAGGGAAAACTTAAAATTTCCTGTCAAAGAAAATAATGTGGATTTGATCTGAAGTATCTGAAGTGCAGATCTTAATGTTACTTACATTAAGTGGTTCGAGGATGTTGAGATGTACAAGGCAGACCATCAACTTCACTGTGATATCTATTGGCACACCATCAGGTATGGTGCAGGTAACATTCTCACCAGCTTTGGATTAGACAGACAGACAAAAAACAGTTCCTATATACAAGCTTAGAAAGTAGAACAAATGAAGCAAACTACATCTTGTACATAAGATCTCATTTACTTCATTCAGGGTAAATGATTCCATAGCCAATTCTAATTTGACCAACTCTATTACTCGGTTTCTATACTTCCATCAGTCTGTCCTTTGGTAGGAATTATCCTTCCTATTCTTTTCCTAATAGTTTATCTACTTATCTGAAACCTACAAAAACTCCCACACCTTCTATCAAAACTACAGAGAAAAACCAAAAAAAAAGAAAGAAAAAAGGAGAGAAAGACAAAAATGACCAATAGGTATATATGAGCTCTTTCTTTTTTAATTCAAAAGCCTCTTTTCAGGCTTTTAGGACACAGAGGCTAAGAAAGGGATAAAATAAATACTACGTTGTTTTCTAAAACTTCATTACAGTAAAACAATTTTTAAAGCCCTGAGAAATTAGTCAAAGGAATTTTTATCCACATTTAAAATATTTTGTATTTTGTAAAGTCTAGTAAATTCCAAATAAGTTTCCATTTCAGAAAAAAACTGCAGCATAGAGAAACATCAGAGATTTATTTATCCTAAGTGGTGGAATAAAAACTAAAATTATATTAAAATGAAATAACTTCATGTTTTATAGAATTTGTCATATAAATTATAGAACTCCCTAAAGTTATGAAGTCATAGAAGAATTTGGACAAGTTTAATTAAGAGACTATTTTTATTACTAAGCTCCAATACAATAACTGATACAGAAAGCCAACTTAAGAAATTTAGTCTGCTCAATGAAAGTCCTAACATTTAAATTTATTTACACTAGACCCTAAGCTCCATGAAGATAAAAACTAGTATACCTGACTCACAACTATATCCATAGATTCTGGATGGATATAGCACAATTCTGTAGACAGTGGCTATGGCATACCTATTAAAGATACAGTATGTACAGATGTATAAAGCAAAAATTTAATTTCAGAAATACAAAGTAAAATTCAATTTTATGTTGAAAGTAAGACATATGCCTAAAATCATGTAACCCAGGAAGGCTGAAAATAAAAGGACAAAGATATAGTAGGCAAATGCAAACAAAAAGAAAGTAGGGGTCACACTCTCATCAGACAAGGTAGAATTCCTATCAACTACACTTTAATAAAGAGGCAAGAAGGACATTTTATAATGCTACAGGACAGTGCTACTCAAAGGGAAGTCTGGGACCTGTAGCGGTCCACAAGCTGTTACTAGTTCAATCAGGTAAGTACAAGAGATTAAGAGTAAGTATTTAGACACTTTAGCAGGAATTTGACAATGCTAGAGAAGGCAGTAGATATTATAGCCCCTATAGCTTAAATAATAGTTTATTAACTAATTTTTAACAGCAGTATATTTTACACCTCATTTTATTGTGAAGCTCAATAGAAATGCTTAATCCACCAATAAATGTTCTCATTTTCAAAAATGCATACAGGGGCGCCTGGGTGGCTCAGTCGGTTAAGTGGCTGCCTTCGGCTCAGGTCATGATCCCAGAGTCCTGGGATCGAGCCCCACGGAAGGCTCCCTGCTCAGCGGAGAGCATGCTTCTTCCTCTCCCTCTCCCTGCTGTTCTGCCTACTTGTGCTCTCTCTCGCTCTCTGTCAAATAAATAAATAAAATCTTTTAAAAAAAACAAAAAATGCATACAAAAAACAACCATCTTTGCTCACTCTGGAAGTGTTTTAATGTCCTAGTCTTCTGGACATATCTTTTCTTTAAAGTTATTTCATCAACTCTAAGATGCCAGATTTCAGATGCACCATTATCTTATACACTAAGAAAAACACCACTACTTAAACTGTGACATATCATTGATTTATGTTAAGATGTTTCCTGAATTCAGATATGCTAAATCATTAAGAAAGTAAAGAAAGAAGGAAGGAGGGGTGGATCAATGAAACAGAGCAAAATATATTAAACAACAAAATGACTAATATATCTATAATTAAAACCTGAACATAACTCTATTTTTCCTTAATATTTTCAAAACAATGGACAGCAATAATTTTCAACAGGAATGTAACTTTTGGGATGAAAGATCTTAAACAGAAAATATGGCTGCAAAACAATTTGAGACTTGGCTCTAGGTTAGACCGGGTCCAAGGAAACTATCAAAATTGGCAGTTTTTCAGATGCCCTAATTCATGCTTTCATGGCATTACAATTCCTAGTCCATTGTACTGGAGTTGTACTCCAATCTACTCATTCATACCACCCCTAATACTCAAGATCCTCAACCAAAGCACCCTATCTAATCCTATCCATACCAAGTAGTACTCTGATACCCTGTGACCTCTCAGTCTGAAATGCCCCCCCCCCCCCCCCCCGGTGTTTACTTAAATTATGCTTCCAGAAACATCCTCTGATCTTAGTATATTGCTCTTCTCTATTTTCCCATAATGTCAGGTTTATTACAGAAATTATCACACTATTCCTCCTATAATTAAATTGTATATACTTCATTTGAACCCCACTTCCCCTCCTTGAGGGCAGGAAATGTCATATTCATCTGTATATTCCCCAAACACCCAGCATAGGACCTTATAAGAAACTCTTTTCAAAGTGGGCTTTTCATTCCGAACAACTTTCCTCTTCAATATTTATCTGTCCCATGTCTCATCGTGGGCCTTGTACTCTATGAATTAGCACACAAATTCATTTGTAAAAATGAATTACTACTTTACCACTAGGATGGATCATTTAAATAAAAGGCTTTTTGATTTTGCATAATTATACCTTAACCCAAAGGATTTTATGATGATGGAATTTTTAGGCACCATGACAGGCCAGGGAGGGAGCTCTTCTGGAGCAGGCAGTACTCAAGTACCAAGTGCCTCACCCTTCCCCACCACCACCAAAAGCCTCATGGGGTAGAGATGGAAGGTATTACATAGGAATTTTCTTACAAGAACAGGCACATCTACTCTGCCCACAGAGTTCAATTTTGTTACAACCTCAGGGTCTTGCATGCTAATATTTTCACAGAACAGTTAATGGGTGTGATACAAAGAAAAGAGCAGGGATGAGGAAGAGAACTGAAAGAGACACTGTAAGCCACACCTCAGGTATGACTCTCTAACTAGATTCCTAACTACGTATTTTAAGTTTTCAAACAAAGGACAGTAATCAGATTAGTTTCTACTTTTTCTGTGAATGCTTAAGTTTGAAGTAGAAATTTTTCAATGAGAGTATTTTGTCCTTTTTGAAAATTAAATTGCTTTAGATCTAAAAGTTTTTGATATACTGTTCAGTAATCCATTCTTTTTTCACATGTCACTAAAAAGACCCCAGGCAATGAGAAATGCCGTGTTCAAATGGATGTACTGAGAAATGAAAAGATTTTTTTAAGATTTCTTGTGAGTAAATAGTCACAAGAAAAAGATAGAAAATCTCTATGAGGAAAGAAATGCTTCTGGGAAAACTTGTTATGAGAACATTAACTATCAATTTCAAAATGCCACATTATAAACAAGAGAGGATTATGTACACTATCCTATGAAGAAAAAACTACAACCTTTATTCTCTTCTGAAGTTCCTTCTTCTGCATTTTTTTCCAGCACAATTCCAGAAAAATCTGTAATTACCTAAAAGAATGGAGAAAAAAAAGAAATGATACAACAGATATATATGAAAAACCTCTTCACAACGCAAAGATTTACATAGTTAATTCAAATAATCCTTATATAAATGGACTATAAAAAGCAGAAGTCTCTTAAAAATAAGGAACCACTGTGACTTACTAACATTTTTGTATCATATGAACTAATGCTTAACTAAAGATATAGAATTCCTCCATATCAAACCAAACTACTTTTCCCAACAGCTTAGGAACTGAATCACAGCCATCAGTCTGGCTGCTGAGTGCTGCTACCCTGAAGTACAGACATATCTGGCAACTGTGATAATGGTGAGAGCTTTCATCATATAACTATATGTTATATTTCATTTGGAATTACTATGGAATCTAGAAATCTGTTTCCATATAGACGTTAAATATATAATTTAGTATATAAGTAGCTTACTACATATAACTAAGGTGAGGAATTGTCAATCTATATAAATTTCTAAAATGCAGAAATGTGTCCAAAATCCAACAGAGAAACATTACATTTCCCACCTCCAAAGCTTTGTCGTAATGTTTGTTAGAAATGTAGAGTTCAGCTGCTATGTTAACATCTTCCATGGAGACAAGGCCCTGATGTTTTGAGAAGGCTTCTTCAATTATATTAATAGCTGAAGTAACATCATTGGCTTCATAGTAACTCCTAAAAAAAATAAATGACAAAATGGATGAATATTTATTTAACTCAGATTATAAAACTCATATCCTTGGCTTAGACCATCTAACTATTAACTATGATTTTCATTTTCTTAAAATTGGGGAGGAGAAAAACTTTTCTTTAAAATCATAATCACAGCTGATGCAGAAAAAAATAGGCAACATCAGTATGACAATGTCATTATGCCAAGCATCTCACTCTCCAAAAGCTACCTCATGTCATTCCAGTTCATTCCCTGTCACCTAATTCCAACAACTCTTTCACCTCAGTGGGATCTACAAAGGATTCATCTACCTGTTTCATGTCCTGCTGCTTCCTGCCCTCACTTTCCTCCTTCTCCACAGACCATTATAATTACTCCTTTGCACATCTCCTCACTTCTGCCCCTCTCTCCTTTCTGATAAAGTCATGTGATAAAACCCCAACCCTTGTTAATCCAAATATGCCTACTCTTCACCACCACCTGTCCATGCTGACTGGGCTCACTCCAAACTGACAATCATAAGCCTCAAGTGGGCCCACGGTGCTGATCAGCAATCTTGCTACAATTACCTTGTCCAGTACTTTTCAAACTTGAATATGCATGCAAAGTAACTGGGGATCTTGTAAAAAGGCATCTTCTGATTCAGTAGAGCTGGGGTAGAGCTGAGATTCTACATTTATGACAGAATCCCAGGTGATGCAAATGCTACAGCAAGGCCCCAAGGACCTAGACAACTATTTCTCATCTTCTTTCTCTTCAAACCTCCAAAACTCTCTGATCCTCATTCTCAGCTGATAACCTTGCTTCTTAGTTTGCAAAGAGAACCAGATCATAACATCTCACATATTCCCAACATATCTTCCTAGTTACACATACCCATGGCCATATATTCCACCTTCTCCACTTATAAGGCCAACCCCCAACTAGATCCCATTCCCTCCAACCTACTCAAGGATCTCACTCAAGCAATCGTCCCTTCTCTCATGAATCTTCAATGTGTTCCTCAATTGTGGATTATACCATCTGAATTCAAATAAACTGTAATTTTTCCCAACTTAAAAATTATCTCTTACCCCTATAACCCATACCAATTATCTCCCTATTCCTCTGCTCCCCTTAGAGCTGCCTATCGCCAAGGAACTCCCACCCCATCTCCAACACCAATACTCAGTCCTCATTTTACATGAGCTACCTGGACTATTTCACATAGATGATCATCCCTCTTCCTTGAAGTGCTTTCTTCAATATTTCTAGAAAATCATCCTCTCTTCATTTCCACCTACTTCATTGCCCATTTCCTTTCAGTATCCCTGCTGTTTCCTCCTCATCTTCCTGATTTCTAACACTGGAGGACCTCAGGGTTTAGTCCTCAGAACTCTTCCCTTGTCTGTCTGTGTGTGTCTGTCTCTCTCTCTCTCACACACACACACACACACAAACACCATTTCCTATCAGAAAATCCTGAGAGCTCAGCCTTCAAAATACATCTAGAATCTGATTACTTCTTACCACCTCCTGCACTTTTATCCTGGACCAAACTACTATTATCCCTTTCATAGATTGTTACAATAATTTCCTAACTGGTTTTCCTGCTTCTGCCCTTACCAGTTCTCAAACTATCCTCAAAATAACAGTCAGAACTGATTTAAAGTTAAAGTCAAATTATGCCACTCTTCTACTCAAAACCTTCTAATGACTTCCAAACTCATTCAGAGTAAAACCTAAAGCACTTACAATGGCCTGCTAGGGCCAAGTGACCTTTTCCTGACATCTCTCTGATCTCAGCTCCTGCTATGTTCCCTTAAACCTTCAGCTTGTTCCCAGAACATACCTCAGCACTTGCCATTTCCTTTGCCTGTGGCACTCTTCCCTAAATATCTGCTCCCACACCTCCCATGGTTTACTTTCAGGTCATATGATCATAACATAGGGAATTGAGTCCTTCTCTAACCACCCTACTTAAAATAATATACCCTTGGGGCACCTGGGTGGCTCAGTCGTTAAGTGTCTGCCTTCCGCTCAGGTCATGATCCCAGGGTCCTGGGATTGAGCCCCGCATCGGGCTCCCTGCTCCGCGGGGAGCCTGCTTCTCCCTCTCCCACTCTCCCTGCTTATGTTCCCTCTCTCGCTGTGTCTCTCTCTGTCAAATAAATAAATAAAATCTTTAAAAAAAAAAAAAAATATATATATATATATATACCCCTATACTTCAGCTTCCCATCCCTTTTCTGCTTCATTTTTTTCTTCATATCCCTTATTAACATTTGACATAGTATATATTTCGTTGTTTTTGTTGATTCCTTGTCTCCCTCAACTAAAATGTAAGCTCCACAAGGGCAAGGAAAATTAAAACTCATTCACTACTGGATCTCCTGGTGTCTTATACACTGCCTAGCACATAATTTATATTTAATAAATATTTCTGGAAGAAAAGTAGCATCTGAAAGAAATCCTAATAAACTGAAGTTATGGTAACATAATTCCATGTAGGAAGGATCTCTATGACAGTGGCAAAACTATTCATCCTCACACTTTTCCAACAAAAATATTATAAATAATACAGGTGGAAAACAAATTTACTATCAAAGGTCAACTAACAGTTCATAAAATAGAGGCTTAGTGGGCTAATCACTATGACAGCTAGAGATGTGACCAATAGCAGATAACCTGAAAAGTTCCTCAATGCTCATCATATACATCAGAGGATCGAGTTGCCTTGCCTCAACACATTACTTAAAATTGCTTCTAGTCTTCTTACATAACCCATCCTTATGGTAACAGGGAGTGATTTCACAACTAAGCATCTTCAGGACAATGGCCACAAAGTTAACAGGGTTAACCCTAAGATACCCAGATGAAAATGGTTGATCCTGGGCTGAAATACTATATAACAGATATCCCTACAATACAGAGCTTATGACAAGACGTTATTTAGCCAAATGCTTCTTGCTTTGCTTTGATGTACAGCATATTGGAAAGTAAATGTAGCAGTACATAATATTTTAGAATAAAATATATATCACAGTCAGTAGCATATGTCAACTATAAAGAACATTTTTTTGTCTTAAAATGTTATTCTAATACTGACTAAAGATAAAATGATTATAAAAAACCCCAGATCACAAACATTTCATTAGCACATTTACAACAAACAATTCAAAATAATATAACCGCAAATGTACATAACTTCAACTAAGTCATGGAAACCTGGCAACCTAATCATCCTTTTAGAACATGCCCCACTTTTAAGTTTCTGAACACTTGAAAGGCAATTGTACATACAAATTTTTCTGAGTAACCACAGAGCTGACTTGCAAACAGAAAAGTACTGAAAAAAATAAAAAACCACCTCTATATTTAAGCACAGTATAAAAATACAGGAAGTAAAACACTTCTTTGAACCTCAATAAAAAAATATACTTTACTTCAAATATGTGTTTTGATTTGTAAAATAAGATGATTAACAGGAGCATCTATATATACTCCAAACTTACTTTGCCATATCTCTAGCCAATTGCATAAAACGTTCTCCATCAGATGGAGACAAAAGGTTTAAAATACGCCTATAACCATCCATTGCCATCTTATGATCTCCCATCTGTTCATAAAGGCTTGATCGCTCCCACAGATAACGGACATTAGTAGGTTCATATTTAAGAGCTAAAAAGAAAAAAAAAATTACAGATTTACTACAAAAAGGGGTTCATGATACCTGGTTAAGACCAATCCTCTTTTCAGAAAATTAAATAAAAAAAAACACTAGTAATATTTGAGCAGACATTTGAATGAAGAGGAATGAAATGCGGGGAGCTTTGGAGCATGAAATTTGGGCCATGCAGAAGAAACAGACAATACAAAGACCTCAAGGAAGGGGAAGGATTTGGCATGCTGAGACAATCTTAGGAGAGGGCATGGGTATATGATAAAAGCACTTGGAATACCCGTGTTATTCCTGAGGGCACCCCCCAGCCCCAGCCCCATTTCTCTGTTTCTCCTTTGTTTGAATGACGTCTTCAGACCAATTTGTCACCCCACTTGTCTGTTTAATAAATCTTCTACACTGTCTATAAAAAACAAAACAAAAAAACCCACTCTAAACTAATTCTCCAATAGAGCTAAGTGGGTTAATTTTGGAACAAAACTACTTTCACAGGAACTCTCAACTAAGTTTAGTCTAAGACCAGACAGAACCTGAATCTCTATATTAAACTTCACTTGGTCACTCTTGTGTGATGTTAACCCTCAAGGAACAGCTTAGAACCAACAATGATCTTAGCAGGAAATTGAAGGTACTGTTCTTCTACCAACTTTTGTGCTGTATTAGCTCACAATATAAAGTTGCTGATAAACATGAAAGCAGAGAGACCCCCAAATACTTACCTCTGGGATGCCAGAATATAAGGAATAAATATACTTCAGCTAACATTACCCCAGAGTAGTAAGTACAATTATCAAAAAATCTACTATGTAACATTTTATCAAACAAAATAAGAAAAACATTTTAATTACCTTTTGTGTAGCAAAAAATAGCCTGCTTAATATTGTCTTGTTCCAGAGACATTTCTGCCAATCTAACCCATTCTTCGGTGTCACTAGGATTTAAATGTGCAGCAATCAACTCAAACTGAAGAGATTTTTCCATGTCACCTTGGTCCTCATATATCATAGCAAGAGTAGAAAATGGCTCATAAGCCAGAGGAGCTAAAATGAATTAAAAAAACAAATTCTACTGGCTGAAGAAAGAGGCATGAGATGACATCAATCCCATGGTTCAAACTATGGATCCTTTTTTTAATGTTTAAACTCTTTAAAACACTCTAGCAGAATTATACAAACTACTTAATAGAATTTAGAATAAAAATTAAATTTGCTTTACTTCATGTTCATACACAATTAGTGTTTTAGTATTATTGTCTCTGAGCCAAATGTAATTTCATGAAAAAATTCTACTCTCCACCATGCACCCCTCATGAAAATCCCCATTTGCTAAGGTTAAACATGGCTCCATAACTCAGCAAGTTCATCCCAAAGAACATCATCACATTAGTGTTTATTTAATCTTCATGATCCAACAACCACAGGTGTATGGGATGAATGGACTAAGGATGGCTAAACTGCACCTAACTGAGGATATCAAAGTGAATAGTTAATCTACATTTCTGAAATGTTTCTGAAATGAAGTTCTAAGATCATAGGGGATTAAAGTTAAAGATAATTGTTAAAAATAAACAATTATAAACTGGAATAAAGGAACAGATAATATTGGAAAGTAGGAACCAAACAAAATATCCTTAAGGAAAAGTTTGGTTAATCTTGTTTCTGGTGGAGTAGATAAAAAGCAGTGACCTCAAATTATCCTAATGAGTAATCTGGAAATTTTTTTTTTTTTTTTTAAGTAAGCTCTACACCCAACATGGGGCTTCAACCCACAACTCCAAGATCAAGAGTTGCATGCTCTACCAACTGAGCTGGCCAAGTGCCCCAATCCAGGAAATGTTTAACAAGACTTTCAGGAGGGTTGGCTGGGAAGACGGTAGAGTAGGAGGACCGTAACCCCACCTCATCTCATGGATACAACTAGATAACATTCATTTCAGCGTAAATAACCCAGAATATGATCTGAAGACTGGCAGAACAAATGCCACAATTAAAAGTAGAGAGGAAGCCACGTTGATGAAGGGAGGAAGGGCAAAGACACAGTCTGGGAGAGAAATGGATGGGGCTGTCCACAGTGGGGAGTAAGCCCATAGTGTGGAGAAGGGTGAAAAATAGACTTCCACAGTGAAAAGCCTAAATGAAAGAGGACCAAACCACAGCAAGAGACCAAAGCAAAACCAATATAAGTAATATGCCTGATAGAGAATTTAAAGTAATGATCATAAAGATACTCACTGGACTTGAGAAAAGAGTGGAGACCCTTAACACAGAGATAAAAAAGAACCAATCAAAGATCAAAAATACAATAAATGAAATTACAAATACACTTGATGGTTGGGGCACCTGGGTGGCTCAGTCGGTTAAGCGTCAGACTCTTGATCTCAGCTCAGGTCTTGAACTCAGGGTTGTGAGTTCAAGCCCAACATTGGGCTCCATGCTGGATGTGGAGTCTACTTTAAAAAAAAAAAAGAAAATACACTTGATGGTATAAGCAGCAGGCTAGATGAAGCAGAGGAATAAATTAACAACTTGGAAGACACAGTACTAGAAAGTAACCAAGCTGAGCAAAAGAGAGGAAAGAAAATAATGCAAATTGAAAATGGTCTTAGGGAACTCAATGACTCCATCAAGCATAATAACATGCGATTTATAGGGATCTCAAAAGAAGAAGAGAGAGACAAAGGGACAGAAAATTTATATGAAGAAATAATAGCTGAAAACTTCCCTAATCTTGGAGAGGAAACAGATGCCCAGATCCAGGAGGCACAAAGATCCCCCCAAAATGCAACCCAATGAGGTTCACACCAAGATGCATAGTAATTAAAATGGCAAAAAGTAGTGATAAAGAAATAATTTTAAAAGTAGCAAGAGAAGGGGTGCCTGGGTGGCTCAGCTGGTTAAGCGTCTGACTTTTGATTTTGGCTCAGGTCATGAGATCGAGCCCCACATCAGGTTCCATGCTCAGCAGGGAGTCTGCTTTCTTTCCTTTTCCTTCTGGCCCAACCCCCCCACTCTCTCTCTCTCTCTCTCTAAAATAAATAAATAAATCTAAAAAAAAGGCAGCAAGAGTAAAGAAGACAGTTACATACAATGGAAACCCTATATGACTATGAGCAGATTTTTCAGCAGAAACTTTGCAGGCCATAAGAAAGTGTTAGGATATATTCAAAGTGCTGAAAGCGAAAAGTCTGCAGACAAGAATACTCTATCCAGCAAGGCTATCATTCAAAATAGGAGAGTTTCTCAGACAAACAAACACTAAAGGAGTTCATCACCATTAAACCAGCCCTTACAAGAAATATTAAAGGGGACTCTTTTGAGTGGAAAGGAAAGAATTTAAGTGAGAACATGAAAAGTAAAAAACACGAAGGCAATAAAAATAAATTTCTGTAAAAATCAGTCAAGGGAAAGTGGGCTAGCAAGATGGCAGAGGAGTAGGAGACATAAATTTCGCCCAGTCCCAGGAATTCACCTAGATAGTTATTAAACCATTGTGAACACCTATAAACTCAACAGGAGATCAAAGAAAAGAATAGCAGCAACACTATGAACAGAAAAGTGACCACTTTCTGGAAGGTAGGACATGCGGAGAAGTGAATCCGAGGCCATACATGGGAAGATAGACCGGGGGGGTGGGTGGAGGGAGCCTCCGTCAGGCGGCTACCGGCAAGTGATAGAGCAGCAGAGCACAAAATCAGAACTTTTAGAAGTCTGCTCCGGTGAGGGACGTTGCTCCAGTGGCTAAGCGGGGGGTGGAAACCTCGCTGGGACAGTGTGGTCTCAGGACGCTCAGGGTCACAGAAAGACTAAGGGTGCTTGAGTGTGGCAGAACCTCCCAGGTATCGGTAGCAGGGAAGCTGACCGCAAAGAGTGAGCTGAGGAGTAGGTTCTCAGCTTGGGGCTGCCATAAACCGTGATGGCCGGCAGTTGGGCAACCACTCTTCGAGCAGGAGCCCAACAAGCAGCAAATCAGGGGAGACTCCCCTTCGTCCCCCAGGAGGAGCGGCACAAGAGTACGCCTCAGGAATCTACTGGGTTTGGAGACTCCAAACGGGGTCATGGGCCAGAGATAGAAATGCTTGGGCACAGGCTGGGTGAGCTCAGAGTGAGGCCGGAGACCACGGAGATAGGAGTGACTGACTGCTTTTCTCTGAGGGCGCACTGAGGAGTGGGGCCCTGAGCTCTTGGCTCCTCTGGGGCCAGAGACTGGGAGGCCGCCATTTTCATTCTCATCCTCCAAAGCAGCGCAGAAAGCCTTTAGGGAACAAAAGCTACCAAGAGCAAACCCGAGTGGATTACTTAGCCTGGCCCCTGGCAAGGGTGGTGCAATTCTGCCTCGGGCAAAGACATTTGAGAATCACTGCAACAGGCCCCTCACCCAGAAGATCAGCAAGAACATCCAGCCAAGACCAAGTTTACTGACCAATGAGAACTGCAAAACTCCAGCGCTAGGGGAATACAGCACATAGAATTCATGGCCTTTTCCCCATGATTCTTTAGTCTTTCAAAGATATTTTTTTAAATTTTCTTTATTTTCTTCTTTTTCTACTTCTTTTTTTAAAATTTTTCTTCTTTCCTTTTTCAGCCAACTTCTTATAAATTCCTTTTTTAAAAATCTTTTTTAACTTTCATTTTTACAGTCATATTCCCTCCCTTCATTGTATTTACCCTTATTTTTGTATGTATATGTTTTTCTTTCTTTAAAATTTTGGGAGGCAGTTTCTTCTAACAGACCAAAATACACCCAAAATCTAGTGTGTGGCTCTGTTCTATTCAGCAGCCTGATCACATTCTTTTTTTTTTCTTTTCTTTCCCCCCGGTTTCAGGTCTCTTCTGATTTGTTTAGTGTATACTTTTCTGGGGTTGTTGTTACCCTTTTAGCATTTTGTTCTCTCCTTCATCTATTCTTCTCTGGACAAAATGACAAAATGGAAAAACTCACCTCAAAAAAAAAAAAGAACAAGAGGCAGTACCGAATGCCAGGGACCTAATCAACATGGACATTAGTAAGATGTCGGTCAGAACTAGATTTCAGAATGACAACTATAAAGATACTAGCTGGGCTTGAGAAAAGCATAGAAGACACTAGAGAATCCCTTTCTAGAGAAATAAAATCTAACTAAGTCAAAATCAAAAAGGCTATTAATGAGGTACAATCAAAAATGGAGGCCCTAACTGCTAGGATAAATGAGGCAGAAGAGAGAATTAGTAATATAGAAGACCGAATGATGGAGAATAAAGAAGCTGAGAAAAAGAGAGATAAACAACTACGGGATCATGAGAGAATTCCAGAGATAAGTGATACCATAAAGCAAAACAATATTAGAATTGGGATTCCAGAAGAAGAATAAAGAGAGATGGGGGCAGGAAGTATATTGGAACAAATTATAGCAGAGAACTTCCCTAATGTGGGGAAGGAAATAGGCATCAAAATCTAGGAGGTAAAAGAACCCCCCTCAAAATCAATAAAAATAGGTCAACACCCCGACATCTAATAGCAGAACATACAAATCTCAGAGACAAAGAGAAAATCCTGAAAGCAGCTCAGGACAAGAGGTCTGTAACCTACAATGGTAGAAACATTAGACTGGCAGTAGACCTATCCACAGAGACCCGACAGGCCAGAAAGGACTGGCATAATATATTCAGGGCACTAAATGAGAAAAATATGCAGCCAAGAATACTATATCCAGCTAGACTGTCACTGAAAATAGAAGGAGATAAAAAGCTTCCAGGACAAACAAAAACTAAAAGAATTTGCTATCACCAAACTAGTCCAAAAGAAATATTGAAAGGGGTCCTCTAAGCAAAGAGAGAGCCCAAAAGTAACATAGACCAGAAAGGAACAGAGACAATATACAGTAATAGTCACCTTACAGGCAATACAATGGCACTAAATTCATATCTTTCAATAGTTACCCTGAATGTGAATGGGCTAAATGCCCCAATCAAAACACAGGCTGGGGCGCCTGGGTGGCTCAGTTGGTTAAGCGACTGCCTTTGGCTCGGGTCATGATCCCAGGGTCCTGGGATGGAGCCCCGCATCGGGCTCCCTGCTCGGCGGGAAGCCTGCTTCTCGCTCTCCCACTCCCCCTGCTTGTGTTCCCTCTCACGCTGTCCATCTCTCTCTCTCTCTATTAAATACATAAATAAAATCTTAAAAAAAAAAAAAGACACAGGGTATCAGACTGGATTAAAAAACAAGACCCATCGATATGCTATCTGCAAGAACTCATTTTAGACCCAAAGACACCTCCAGATTTAAAGTGAGGGGGTGGGGGCACCTGGGTGGCTCAGTTGTTAAGCATCTGCATTTGGCTCAGGTCATGATCCCAGGGTACTGGGATCGAGCCCCACATTGGGCTCCTTGCTCTGCGGGAAGCCTGCTTCTCCCTCTCCCACTCCCCTTGCTTGTGTTCCCTCTCTCGCTGTGTCTCTCGTTGTCAAATAAATAAAATCTTTAATAAATAAATAAATAAATAAAGTGAGGGGGTGGAAAACCATTTACCATGCTAATGGACATAAAAGAAAGCTGGGGTGGCAATCCTTACATCAGACAAATTAGATTTTAAACCAAAGACTATAATAAGAGATGAGGAAGGACATTATATCATATTTAAAGGGTTTATCCAACAAGCAGATCTAACAATTGTAAATATTTATGCCCCTAACATGGGAGCAGCCAATTATATAAGCCAATTAAAAAGAAAAAAAAGAAACACATCGACAATAATACAATAATAGTAGGGGACTTTAACACTCCCCTCACTGAAATGGACAGATCATCTAAGCAAAAGATCAACAAGGAAATAAAGACTTTAAATGACACATTGGACCAAATGGACTTCACAGATATATTCAGAACATTCCACCACAAAGCAACAGAATACACATTCTTCTCTAGTGCCCATGGAACATTCCCAGAATAGGTGACATCCAGGGTCACAAATCAGGTCTCAACCAGTACCAAAAGACTGGGATCATTCCCTGCATATTTTTGGACCACAATGCTTGGAAACTCAAACTCAATCAGAAAAGGAAAGTTGGAAAGAACTCAAAAATGGAGGCTAAAGAGCATCCTATTAAAGAATGAATGAAATTAAAGTAAAATTTAAAAAATTCATGGAAACAAATGAAAATGAAAACACAACTGTTCAAAATCTTTGGGATGCAGCAAAGGCAGTCCTAAGAGGAAAGTATATAGCAATACAAGCCTTTCTCAAGAAACAAGAAAGGTCTCAAATACACAACCTAACCCTACACCTAAAGGAGCTGGAGAAAGTAGAGCAAATAAAGCCTAAATCCAGCAGGAGAAGAGTTATAATAAAGATCAGAGCAGAAATCAACGAAATAGAAACCAAAAGAACAGTAGAACAGATCAACGAAACTAGGAGCTGGTTCTTTGAAAGAATTAACAAGATTGATAAACCCCTGGCTAGATTTATCAAAAAGAAAAGAGAAAGGACCCAAATAAATAAAATCATGAATGAAAGAGGAGAGATCACAACCAACACCAAAGAAATACAAACAATTACAAGAACATATTATGAGCAACTATATGCCAGCAAATTAGACAATCTGGAAGAAATGGATGCATTCCTAGAGACGTATAAACTACCAAAATTGAAACAGGAAGAAATAGAAAACCTGAACAGACCCAAAACCAGCAAAGAAATTGAAGCAGTAATCAAAAATCTCCCAACAAACAAGAGCCCAGGGCCAGACGGCTTCCCAGGGGAATTCTACCAAACATTTAAAGAAGAATTAATACCTATTCTTCTGAAACTGCTCCAAAAAATAGAAATGGAAGGAAAACTTCCAAACTCATTTTATGAGGCCAGCATTACCTGATCACAAAACCGAAGACCCCATCAAAAAGGAGAATTACAGACCAATATCCTTGATGAACATGGATGCAAAAATTCTCACCAGAATACTAGCCAATAGGATCCAACAGTACATTAAAAGGATTATTCACCACGACCAAGTGGGATTTATTCCTGGGTGCAAGGTTGGTTCAACATCCGCAAATCACTGTGATGCAATACATTAATAAAAGAACAAGAACCATATGATCCTCTTGATAGATGCAGAAAAATCTTTTGACAAAGTACAGCATCCTTACTTGATTAAAACTCTTCAGAGTGTAGGGATAGAGGGTACTTACCTCAATATCATAAAAGCCATCTATGAAAAACCCACAGCGAATATCATTCTCAATGAGGAAAAATTGAGAGCTTTCCCCCTAAGGTCAGGAACACGGCAGGGATGTCCACTATCAGCACTGCTATTCAACACAGTACTAGACATCCTAGCCTCAGCAATCAGACAACAAAAAGAAATAAAAAGCATCCAAATCAGCAAAGAAGTCAAACTCTCACTCTTTGCAGATGATATGATACTTTATGTGGAAAACCCAAAGACTCCACCCGAAAAATGCTAGAACTCATACAGGAATTCAGTAAAGTGGCAGGATATAAAAAATCAATGCACAAAAATCAGTTGCATTCCTATACACCAACAAGACAGAAGAGAAATTTAGGAGTCGATCCCATTTACAATTGCACCCAAAAACCGTAAGATACCTAGGAATAAATCTAACCAAAGAGGCAAAGAATCTGTACTCAGAAAACTATAAAATACTCATGAAAGAAATTGAGGAAGTCACAAAGAAATGGAAAAATGTTCCATGCTCATGGATTGGAAAAACAAATATTGTGAAGATGTCAATGCTACCTAGAGCAATCTACACATGTAATGCAATCCCTATCAAAATACCATCAACTTTTTTCACAGAAATGGAACAAATAATCTTAAAATTGGTATGGAACCAGAAAAGACCCCGAATAGCCAGAGGAATGTTGAAAAAGAAAACCATCACAATTCCGGACTTCAAGCTCTACAAAGCTGTAATCATCAAGACAGTATGGTACTGGCACAAACACAGACACATAGATCAATGGAACAGAATAGAGAGCCCAGAAATGGACCCTCAACTCTATGGTCAACTAATCTTTGACAAAGCAGGAAAGAATGTCCAATGGAAAAAAGACAGTCTCTTCAACAAATGGTATTGGGAAAATTGGACAGCCACATGCAGAAGAATGAAACTAGACCATTTCCTTACACCGCACACAAAAATAGACTCAAAAATGGATGAAAAGACCTAAATGTGAGATAGGAGTCCATCAAAATCCTAGAGGAGAACACAGGCAGCAACCTCTTCGACCTCAGCTGCAGGAACTTCTTCCTAGACATATCGCCAAAGGCAAGGGAAGCAAGGGCAAAAAATGAAGTATTGGGACTTCATCAAGATAAAAAGCTTTTGCACAGCAAAGGAAACAGCCAACTAAACCAAAAGACAACCGAAAGAATGGGAGAAGATATTTGCAAATGACATATCAGATAAAGGGCTAGCATCCAAAATCTATAAAGAACTTATCAAACTCAACACCCAAAGAACAAAGAATCCAATCAAGAAATGGGCAGAAGACATGAACAGACATTTCTGCAAAGAAGACATCCAAATGGCCAACAGACACATGAAAAAGTGCTCAACATCACTTGGCATCAGGGAAATACAAATCAAAACCACAATGAGATTCCACCTCCCACCAGTCAGAATGGCTAAAATTAACAAGTCAGGAAACGACAGATGTTGGCGGGGATGCGGAGAAAGGGGAGCCCTCCTACACTGTTGGTGGGAATGCAAGCTGGTGCAGCCACTCTGTTCCTCTGTTCCTTTGAGGAACAGTATGGAGGTTCCTCAAAAAGTTGAAAATAGAGCTACCCTACGACCCAGCAATTGCACTACTGGGTATTTACCCCAAAGATACAAATGTAGGAATCCGAAGGGGTACGTGCACCCCGATGTTTATAGCAGCAATGTCCACAATAGCCAAACTATGGAAAGGGCCCAGATATCCGAGGTGACAGATGAATGGATGAAGAAGATGTGCTGTATATATATACAACGGAATATTATGCAGCCATCAAAAAATGAAATCTTGCCATTTGCAATGACATGGATAGAACTAGAGAGTATTATGCTAAGTGAAAAAGTCGATCAGAGAAAGACAAGTATCATATGATCTCACTGATATGTGGAATTTGAGAAACAAGGCAGAGGATTATAGGGGAAGAGAGGGAAAAATGAAACAAGATAAGACCAGAGAGGGAGACAAACCATAAGAGACTCTTAATCTCAGGAAACAAACTGAGGGTTGCTGGAGTGGTGGGGGTAGGAGGGATGGGGTGGCTGGGTGGTAGACATTGGGGAGGGTATGTGCTATGGTGAGTGCTGTGAATTGTGCAAGACTGATGAATCACAGACCTGTACCCCTGAAACAATACACGGTTTATTAATAAAAATAAATTTTTTAAAAATTAGGGAGAAATTAGTCAAGGGATTAATAAAATAAGAGGATATGAAATATGACACCATATACTAAAATAGAATACACATTCTTTTGGAGTGCACACGGAACATTCTCCAGAACAGATCAGATATTAGGCCACAAAACAAGTATCAACAAATTCAAAAAAATCAGTCATACCACGCAGCTTTTCTGACCACAATGCTATGAAACTAGAAATCAATCATAAGAAAAAATCTGGAAAGAGCATAAATACATGGAGGTTAAATAACATGCTACTAAACAATGAATGGATCAATCAAGAAATCAAAGAAGAAATCAAAAACTATATGGAAACAAAATAAAATACAGTGGTCCAAAATCTTTGGGATGCAGCAAAAGTGGTTCTAAGAGGGAAGTTTATAAGCTATACAGGCCAACATCAAGAAGCAGAAAAATCTCAAATAAACAACCTAACCTTATACCTAAAAGAGCTAGAAAAAGAACAAATAAAACCCACACCCAGCAAAAGGAAAGGAATAATGATTAGAGCAGAGGGGCGCCTGGCTGGCTCAGTGGGTAGAGCATGTGATTATTGATCTCAGGGCTGTGAGTTCAAGCCCCACAGTGGGTGCAGAGATTATCTAACAATAAAATCTTAAAAAAAAAAAAAAAAAAAGATTAGAGCAGAAATAAATGATATAGAAACTAAAAAAACAATAGAACAGATCAATAGTTCAGAACAGAAGCTAGTTCTTTGGAAAGATCAACAAAATTGGGGCGCCTCAGTGGCTTAGTCGTTAAGCGTCTGCCTTCAGCTGAGGTCATGATCCCAGGGTGCTGGGATTGAGTCCCGCATCAGGCTCCCTGCTCCGCGGGAAGCCTGCTTCTCCCTCTCCCACTCCCCCTGCTTGTGTTCCCTCTCTCGCTCTGTCTCTCTCTGTCAAATAAATAAATAAAATCTTAATAAAAAAAATTGATGAACCTTTAGCAAGACTCATCAAAAAAGGGCACAAATAAAATCATAAATGAAAGAGGAGAAATAACAACAAACACCACAGAAATACAAACAATTGTAACAGAATATTATGAGAACCTGTACGCCATCAAATTGGACAACTTAGAAGAAATGGATAAATTCCTAGAAATATAACCTATCAAAACTGAAGCAGGAAGAAACAGAAAATTTGAACAGACCAATTAGCAGCAATGAGATTGAAGCAGTAATCAAAAACTCCAAAAAAACAAAAGTCCAGGAATAGACAGCTTCACAGGCAAATTCTACCATTTAAAGAAGAGTTAATACCTATTCTTCTCAAATCATTCCTAAACATACAAGAGAAAGGAAAACTTCCAAATTCACTCTATGAGGTATTACCTTGATACCAAAACCAGATAAAGACACCACAAAAAAAAAAGAGAGAACCACAGGTCTATATCTCTCATGAAAACAGATGCAAAAATCCTCAACAACGTATTAGCAAACCAAATCCAACAATACATTAAAAAATCATACACCAGGATCAAGTGGGATTATTTCCAGGATGTAAGGGTGGTTCTTTATTTGCAAAACAATCAACATGATAAGATACATCAACAAGATAAAGGATGAAAACTACATGATCATTTCAATAAATGCAGACAAAGTACAACATCAACTCCTGATTAAAAAAAAAAAACCCTCTGCAAAGGAGGTCTAGAGAGCACATACCTCAACATAATAAAGGCCTTATATGAAAAACCCACAGCCAACACCACACTCAATGGTGAAAAACAGAGCTTTCCCTTAAGGTCGAAGCAAGACACTCTCATCACTTTTATTCAACACAGTACTGGAAGTCCTAGCAATAGCAAGTAGATGACATAGTGAAATAAAACGCATCCAAATTGGTAAGGAAGGAGTAAAACTCTCATTATCTGCAAATGACATGATACTATATATAGAAAACCCTAAAGACTCCACCAAAAAATTACTAGAATTGATAAACGAGTTCAGTAAACCCACAGGATACAAAATCGATGTACAGCAATCCATCACATTCCTATACACTACTAATGAAGCAGCAGAAAGTGTTTTAAGAAAACCATCCAAGGGGCACATGGCTGGCTTAGTCAGTAAAGCATGCAGCTCCAGATCTCAGAGTCATGAGTTTAAGCCTGATGCTGGGTGTAGAGCTTACTTAAAAAAAAAAAGAAAGAAAACAAAAGAATCACATTTACAATTACACCAAAAACAATAAAATATTTAGGAATAAACTTAACCAAAGAGGTGAAAGACCTGTACTGTGAAAACTACGAAACACTGATGAAAGAAATTCAAGACACTGCAAAGAAATGAAAAGACATTCCATGCTCACGGATTAGAAGAACAAATATTATTAAAATGTCTATGCTACCTGGGCGCCTGGGTGGCTCAGTTGGACAAGCATCTGCCTTCGGCTCAGGTCATGATCCCAGGGTCCTGGGATCGAGTCCTGCACTGGGCTCCCTGCTCAGAGGGGAGTCTGTCCCTCCCCCCTGCTCATGCACTCACTCTCTCTCTCAAATAAATAAAATCTTTTAAAAAAATGTCTCTGGGGCGCCTGGGTGGCTCAGATGGTTAAGCGTCTGCCTTCGGCTCAGGTCATGATCCCAGGGTCCTGGGATCGAGTCCCACATCGGGCTCCCTGCTCCTTGGGAGCCTGCTTCTCTCTCTCTCTCTGTCTCTCATGAATAAATAAATAAAATCTTTAAAAAAAAAAAAATGTCTCTGACATTGGCTATAACATTTTTCTTTATGTCTCCTGAGGCAAGGAAAATAAAAGCAAAAACAAATTATTGGAACTACATCAAAATAAAGTTTCTGCACAGCAAAGGAAACAATCAACAGAACTAAATAAAAGACAACCTAGTGAATGGGAGAAGATATTTGCAAATGACCTATCTGATAAAGGGTTAGGATCCAAAACATATAAAGAACTGATACAACTCAATACCCAAAAAAACAAATAATCCAATTTAAAAATGGGCAGAAGACACGAATAGACATTTCTCCAAAGAACACATCCAGATGGCCACAGACACATAAAAATATGCTCAACATCACTCATCATCAGGGAAATGGAAAGCAAAGCTACAGTGAGGTAACACCTCACACCTGTCAGAATGGCTAAAATCGGAAACAAAGAAACAAGTGTTGGCAAGGATGTGGAGAAAAAGGAACCCTCATGTACTGTTGGTGGGTATGCAAACTGGTGAAGCCACTGGGGAAGACAGTATAGGGAAGCAAGTTTAATTTTAAAAAATTAAAAATGGAACTACCCTACGGCCCAGTAATTGTACTACTGGGTATTTACCCAAAAAATACAAAAACATCCTGATGTTTATAGCAGCATTATTTATAATACCCAAACTATGGAAGCAACCCAAGTGTCCATTGCTAGATGGACAAAGAAGATGTAAGATAAATATATAAGGGAACATTATTTAGCCATAAAAAAGAATGAAATCTTGCCATTTGCAACAACATGGATAGAGCAAGAGAGTATAATGCTAAGCGAAATAAGTCAGAGAAAGACAAATACCATTATGATTTCATTCATATGTGGAATTTAAGAAACAAAACAAATGAGCAAAGAAAAAAAAGAGAGAGACAAACCAAGAATAGACTCTTAACTGTAGAGAACAAACTGATGGTTACCACAGGGAAGGTGGGTGGATGGATGGGGGAAATAGGGGGCGGCGATTAAAGAGTACATTTATCATGATGAAAACAGTAAAATTAACAAAGGAAAAAAGACTTCTAACAGGACGCTCATCTAGATAAAAGGAAATGCCAAAATACTGAGAAGATAAATTAAGAGTTCACTGTATTATAACTACCTAAGCCACTATGCAGGGCATTATTTGGCAACACATCAGGAAACCAAAATAATAAATACTAAGTGATTAGTCAGAAAGTCACTTCTGAAGATATCCTTCAATATGCCCCAGATGTGCAGTTTAAAGAAGGATAATAAGTATAAATTGTGTCTTTTATCAAAAAGTAGATTAAAATAATCTAGCTCTGCCTAATCTGGAAAGTGAAAGAAAAAAAAAGAACACTTTTTAAATGGTTTTAACATGTGCTTGCCATATTTAAAAAAGACTAATGCTACAAAAGTCTAAAACTCCAAAATAAAACATTAAAAAACAAACAAAAACAAAAAAGAAGCCTGGCAGAGTTCAATAGATATTAATATTTCATTGAGCCATACTCGGATTTTCATTTTCTTGGTAAGGACTTCTACTCAATGTGAGTGATATGCCACATCACCTCAAGCTTCTGAACATATTTTCCAAATAATACAGTGAAGTGCTCCTCCATTTGTTTTAAAAGTCACACTATTAAAATGCTATTATCAATAATCCCCACAAAAACGACCTTGTCTTATGATTTCCATGCACATCAATATCGCCTCTTCACGTTCTCCTCGAGCAAAGCGAATGTTGGCTTCACCCATGAGACCCCTCAGAGCTCTGGGAAGTTTACTTCGAGGCCTTTTCTCCTGTATAGAAAAAAAAAAAAAAATTTAGCTAAAATATAGTAATATTTTAGATTTCAATTCCAACCAAATTAATAAATGCAGAAGATAATGAAAATGAAATTTCTTTTTAAAACTTCTTAATATTCTATTTTTTTTTTTTTTTAAAGATTTTTTATTTATTTATTTGAGAGAGAGAGAATGAGAGAGAGCAAGCACATGAGAGGGGGGAGGGTCAGAGGGAGAAGCAGACTCCCTGCCGAGCAGGGAGCCCGATGCGGGACTCGATCCAGGGACTCCAGGATCATGACCTGAGCCGAAGGCAGTCGCCTAACCAACTGAGCCACCCAGGCGCCCTAAAACTTCTTAATATTCTAAATTGAGAACTAAGGACTAAATAACTTCAATACTGACTCATTAACATTCAAGTCTGTATTTCAGGAAAAAGTCTAAAATTAATCTCAGGAAAGAAATTATTCTAAAATATTCTCCAAAAAGAAATACCTCAGAAAACTAAAAAACAAAAACAAACTTCCTACAGTAGAAAGTTCAAAGCACAGTAAAATATATGAAGAAAGCAAAAACCAATATGGTCAGGAATCGCTAATTACTAATTAGAATAATAACAAATGTAGAACCTGATGCTGCAAAATGGGACTTATGTGCCAGGAAACTTCTTATAATATAACCTACTGAAGCTTCTCCTTCCTTCAAATTTATCTACTCAGAATAAACTTGATTAAAAAAATATCAAGTTACATTGGGGCGCCTGGATGTTTAAGTCAGTTAAGTGTCTAACTCTTGCTTTCGGCTCAGGTCATGATCTCAGGGTTGGTCATGAGATGGAGCCCCGTGTGGGGCTCCGTGCTCAGCAGGGAGTCCGCTTGAGATCCTCTCCCTCCCCACCCCCCCACCCCCCCACCCCTGCTCTCACTCATGTGTGCATTCTCTCTCTCACTAATAAATAAATCTTTAAAAAAATATATCAAGTTATAATATGGACCTTTTATTTATTTTTTTTAAAGATTTTATTTATTTTTTGACAGAGAGAGAGACAGCGAGAGAGGGAACACAAGCAGGGAGAATGGGAGAAGGAGAAGCAGACTTCCCGCCAAGCAGGGAGACCGATGTGGGGCTCGATCCCAGGACCCTGGGATCATGACCTGAGCCGAAGGCAGATGCTTAATGACTGAGCCACCTAGGCGCCCCATAATATGGACCTTTTAATAGCAAAACCACAGTACATTCTGACACATGCATAATTAAGGTTTTGCATTTTTTAAAAATCTCTAAGATGAAACATAAGAAACCAGTAACAGTTGTCTCATATGTCCTTCCTCACAGTTTGAATTCTTTCCAAATATATGTATAATTTAAAGATTCCTTTTTCAATTACTATGTCACATTTTTACCTTCCATTTATAAATACTAAAATAAGTATTTACTTTCATCATTTTCTTGGTTTCACGATTGAGAACCATCTCCAGTACAAATACATCGCCCGCAGTGGGTTGCTCAGGTGTTTCTTCTTCCTCCTCCTCCTCTTCTTCCTCTTCCTCCTCATCATCTTCATTCTCTCCAAGCATGGAAGCAAAGACCTTGTGAACTGACTTACTGACTCCATCTGACATTTCTCCTGAAGAAAGACACATTAAGGATGTTGGATAAAACAGACAGTTAATATGTTTAAGGAAGGACACAATTTTTTAAAAACCCACAAATTCTGAGCAACATATAGTCATTCTCATGAAATCATAACAATCATCTTAAGAATTCTGAACATCCAAAATAAATATAAAAAGAAATGTGTAAAATATAACACTGCCAATCAATAAAATTTATTCCAGTAACAGAAAGGAAAAAAAATCATATGATCATCTTGATAAGGAGAAGCATTTGATAAAATCCAATTCCTAATAATAAATTAAAAAATAATGAATTTATCATTCCTAATAAAAATTCTAAGTCATCCAGAAATGGAAGGGAATAGCTTTAATTTGATAAGCAGTATCTACAAAAAAATTTTCCACACAGTTAATGGTGAATTATTCAGTTACTGGGAATGAGACAAGGATGCTATCACCACTCCTTTCAACATTTTGCTGGAGGTCCTGGATAATGTAAAAGAGAAGAGAAAAGGGGGCGCCTGGGTGGCTCAGTCGTTAAGCGTCTGCCTTCGGCTCAGGTCATGGTCCCAGGGTCCTGGGATCGAGCCCCGCATCGGGCTCCCTGCTCGGCGGGAAGCCTGCTTCTCCCTCTCCCACTCCCCCTGCTTGTGTTCCCTCTCTCGCTGTGTCTCTCTCTGTCAAATAAATAAATAATTTAAAAAAAAAAAAAAAAAAGAGAAGAGAAAAGGCATAGAGATGGAAAGGAAGAAATAAAACTGTCATTATTCACAAATGATGTGATTATGTATATAGAAGATCCAAAAGAATGTACAAACTGCCAGAATACATGAATTAAGCCAGGTTCCTGGATTCAAGGTCAATATACAAAAATTAACTGTAGTTTTTCTATCAGCAATAATGAACTGAAAGTGAAATTAAAAGAAGGCCCTATTTGCATGATGTGTAGGAAAGGTACTCAAGAGCAAGAATTTAACAGTGATATTCAGTAATGCATAGGAGAAAAAAGACAATTCCAGTGGCCATATATTCCAATTAGCAGACTTTGTCAAACTTGTTCAAAACTGACCCTTCTGTTGTTCTGAATATATGTGCACACTCACCAAGGGTCCTGATAGAGCTCTGGGATGATTCCTTCCTGGGAAATGGGAAGTTTTATATCTTAAAAGGACTGATGGGATTATTTGAGCTGAGGCAATCTAATACATGATGCCTACTGGTCCTGATGAGCAAGAATCGACTCAGTTAATCCCCTTTTCTAGGGAGGGCCTGATGGCCACTTCTCAGGGGCAGCTTTAGTCAACCAAGACTGGGAGGCACCCAACGGTGCTTCTACTACAGTTACCCCTCAAAGACCTGATGATGGAAGAGCTATTCCTCCCCTAAGCAGATAAGACCCACAAGTTATTAGAACAACTTCAGTCCTCTTTTCCACCCCACCTGCCTGACAAGGTAAGAAACCGTAGTAACCCCAATTTGCTCTCCTTTTTGCCCCTTCTTCTCCACTTGATCGAAGAAGGCAGGAATAAAGCTTGTTTTCTGTCTATCCTATTAGTATGCATTCTCTGTGTAAAGAGAGCTGTATACAGGGGGAAAAAAAAAAGCTTCTACTTCTACTCCCTAGAACAAGAAAGTTCAATTTAGTTCTCAATCAGACACTATACACAAAGCTACATTCTAATTGATGGTTCAGTATCCCACGTAACTTGTCATGGGCAGATGAATACTAGGAACTATTATCAGTATTCTGATCACTAGAAAGGTATATGAATCCCTGGAAATTAATGAATTTGCATACTAGTTCATCAATTAGACTCTGATGGCTTTAATGAGTTTGGGACTAACCAAATCTAGTATCTGGACATGCCGAGCTGAGGACTGGATCCTAGAATGAGGCAGCATACCAAGATACCTACTGTGTGTGAGGACCCATCTGGGCAGCCAACAGGACTTCCACTCTGGCATTTCTATCTTATCTCCTATAACTAAAGCAGTGGTTTGGAAGTCACTTTGTATAGAAGTACAAACCATTACAATTTGGGGGAGTACAGTCTGGAAGTAATTAGTAACTGAAAGAGCCAATTTAAAAAACAATGACCCCAAAAAGGCTCGCATCTGAAACACTTTTCCAAAGGGCACCTGTGCAGCTCAGCCGGTCAAGCAACTGACTCTTGATTTTGGCTCAGGTCATGATTTCAGGGTCCTGGGATGGGTGGCGTGGGCCTCTGCGCTCAGTGGGGAATCTGCCTAAGGATTCTCTCTCTCCCTCGGCCCCTACCCCCGAGTGGCGCATGCACATGCTTGCTCTAAAATAAATAAATCTTTTAAAAAATAAAAATAAACACTTTTCCACAAAAATAACCCACAAAACTACCCATCACCATATTCAGTAACTCCACAAATATTTATTGAGCACCTGTTATACACCATGCACTATGCTGATAAACCAGGTAATCAACAACAGAATACCACTGCAATGAAAAAACAATGTTTTCATTAAATTATTAGGTACTCTTAATATTTAATGCAGGTGGCAAATGATTTTAACATACCTTCATTGACATCTTTGTCTCGCGATTTGGTGGAGTCAATTCCTGATGATGATGGAACTTCAGAGTCATTTGGATTTTCTTCAGCTGATAACTTTCCTTTTTCCTGAAGACTCTGTGATTGAAAATTAATGATTCCAAAAAATAATGCAGATTTAGTTCTCTCCAGTTGGGAATAGGGCATTTCCCTCATTTTCTTTCTATAAAACTTGAGCTCTGCAAACACATACAGTATCTGGAATCCAAACTTGAACAGTCAAAGCATTTCAGAGTACTTAGATCTCATCCCCCACGTCTGTCTGCATCAGTCACTTATAAAAAATAATTTAAAATACCTTGATGATTTCATGAATCTACACATTGTATCCTAGCTTTTTAAGTGAAAAGAGATGGATCATTATTAGCTGCATGAATTAGGAGAGAACCCACAGTTAATTTCAAAGGGTGAGATTATTTTTATTTTCCCTCGGACTTCATGTAAGTGAGAAGATAAGGAAAGTTCAGATATTCTAAAGTATGAAAAATTATGTGAGTGAAGATTTTGTTATCAGACAAGAAAATTCGCTTTTTTGTAGAAGATTACATCAATACCACTGGGAGACGCCTCAGAAACGGGCCCTCGGTTGAGAAATAAACTGCCGCCTAAAGAAGAGAGTGAGTTGCTCACCCGAACACAAAAGAAACTCAGTGGCAAAGCTAGGACCAGAATCAGAAACTGACGGGGTGAGGGAGGACGGCGGTGGGGAGAGAAGGGGAGAGAGAGACAGAGGTTACCACAGAAACAAGCTTTTTGGCGGGGGGAATTTTTAAAGAGGAGCTTAACACAAGGATGAGAGGTGAGAACCGGGGTTTGGGGAAGAAGGGGAAGAATCTGCCGGGAGTTCCGGCCCGCCCCATCACAGCGAATGGGGCCATATAGGTCCCGCACATCTAGGTGTATTAGGGCGACGAGACAGTGAGGAGAATCCTGGCCTAGCATCGCCTCACTTTCTTCTCGCGAGTTTTTCTCTCTTCTCTCCGCCTTTCGAACTCCTCAAAGGAGATCTTCCCTTCCAGGTAGTCGATGAGCTCCGGGCTGAAACCCGACATGTCTGCGGGGTGCGGAGACACAGCACCACGCGCCAGGACAGAGAACCGGAAAAGCAAGATTTTATCCTGCTCCGGGGCGCCGCGAGAAGCGACCCGGCGTTCTCCTGGGAAACGGGCCCGGCCGGCGCTGCAGCCGCTGCGCTCGGGTTCCGCGGGAGCATCCGGTCCGGCTTCCTTCCAGGCGGCGGGAGCGGGATCTTCTGGGCGGAGTCCGGTGCTCCGGGCCTCGCCTGCTATGCCGGTTTACGCCTCCTATTTAAGATGATCGGGGAGTTAAAAAAAAAAAGAAAGAAAAGAAAAAAAAGTGCTTTAAAGAAATTTTCCTTAATCTAGATCGCTTCCCTCAATACTTCATTAGGATTCTTACTCCCAATTCATTTCCTTTTCTGAATGTTTGTTCTTTAAATTAATTTGAACTTTGCTGTAGTGATTATTTTCTTAATGTAACCATCTGCACTGCCTCGTACATGTTTCGCTGTACGTTGTTCCCCTGCCACAGAAGGCGAAAGTCCTCTCCCAATTTGTGCTTTAAATCTCATCTCCTCCACCAATGTCACCATCAGTTTTCCCATCTTCCATGAATCCTCAAGCTCTCCCTTTCCTCAGGGCTCCTTCTCAGTCTGTAAATAAGTTTATCAGGACTTCTTGTTCCACCTATCAGGCCTACCCAAGTTTTCTTCTTTTCTTAACAAACTTTTAGAAAGAATCAAATGCTTGATGTGATTACCATACACTCTTGCTCATTTACTATAGGACGCGTACTGGCTTATGCGTATTACATACATTGCCCAAAATAATCCTTAAAAACAGATGTTGCTATTCTTTTTTTTTTTTTTTTTTTTTTTGACAGAGACACAGCGAGAGAGGGAACACAGGCAGGGGGAGTGGGAGAGGGAGAAGCAGGCTTCCCGCAGAGCAGGGAGCCCAATGCGGGGCTCGATCCCAGGACCCTGGGATCATGACCTGAGCCAAGGCACACGCTTAAGGACTGAGCCACCCAGGTGCCCCCAGATGTTGCTATTTTTAAAGCCAAAGTCCTGTATCTAATAAGGAGCAGAGCCAGGATGTGAACCCTGGTCTGACCCCAAATCCCATGCATGGAATTAATATGGTATATAGCCTCCCCTAAATGGAACTATTCTTTACCTCCTGAACACTCCTGTGGTCTGTACTTTACTTTGTATTAATATTTCTATTATTACTATTTCTCCACTGTCCTATTCTAGAGACACTATCTGTCAACATCCCGAGAACAGTACTACCTGATGCATCTTTGTGAACGCTAGTAATCTGTGCTCAAAACACATTTCTGAATTAAATTGGATGAAATTGAAAGTGCACTGGAAATGGGCAAGAGCATTGAGGTATGGGGAATGCTTCTTGACATAAAGCTAAGTTTAAAGACAAGTTACAAGGAGCCTGTCACTTAGCCATTAGTACCTCTTTGTTATAATCCAGATGAGGATAAGCAACAGTAGGATGGCAGAATGAAAGCCACGACCCCAAGACTTCCAGGTGAGAGAAAAATACCTCACAGCTAGAAGCCCTCCCCTTTCTCATGATGAAGAATCCTCAGCACTCTACCTGGGTATAAAATATGGAGGCTAGCAGGGTGGGTTGGATTAAGGTTCTCAAAAGACATCATTTATAGGGAAATTCTCCCCTGAATTTCTCCAGGCAGTCAGGGAACTACATCTAAGAGGAAGTCAAGGGTCTGGTCCTAACTTCCTAGGGGGAAAAGAAGGGAATCAAGGGCAGGAAAGATGCTCACCTCATAAGAACTCTCTCCTAAGACCCAGATGGCTTAGACCAACTTGTTTCATTATTAGCTCCCCGGAATATGGGATAACAATTGTGAAGCTGTAGATTCACATTGGGGAGAATAGAGAACAGGGAGCATGGGGTGGAAGGATAGCTTTTATGCTGTTGATAAAAAGACAACAGACCCAAAATGGAATCACTTGTGCTAAACCCACATCACAAAACCAAGACTTAATACTTAACTTAGTTACAGTTTCAACCTCTCTCAGGAGTGAAATCTTAAGCCTGTCAACCTGTAATTACCTGAGCAGCACTAGTGAGGTGACCTCACTGCATGATAGACCTCTGCTGTCCCCTAAAGGGAGGTGACCTTGCCACAAACAATCCACTCTCTGCTAGTAACTTCCTTGTCCCACCTTCTAGCTACAAAAGTCTTTCATTGTGTACAGCTCTTTGGAGCTCCTATTTGTTAGATGATGCCCAATTCATGGTTCATTGAATAAAGCCAATAAGATCTTTAAAATTTACTTTAAAGTTTGAATTTGGTTTTAAACACTGCTATGGAACACCTTATGTACACGAAGTTCTTCTTTTTTTTTTTTAAGATTTTATTTATTTATTTTGACAGAGAAAGACAGTGAAAGAGGGAACACAAGCAGGGGGAGTGGGAGAGGAAGAAGCAGGCTTCCCGCGGAGCAGAGAGCCGGATGTGGGGCTCAATCCCAGGACTCTGGGGTCATGACCTGAGCCAAAGGCAGACACTTAACAACTGAGCCACCCAGGCGCCCCAGACACGAAAGTTCTTTTACAACTCAGACTATAGGAACATATCTTATAAAATTGTAATCTTTCTGTTTTTCTTTTCTCCACTTCCTTGTAAGTGATTTGTCCCCTGGTGAGTCAGAGGCATCCGTATTACCTTGAGATGAAGTGGAATTGTTCTAGAAGTAATAAAAATAGCAAGAAGAAACCTTTCAGACTTTCTGACTGCTTTTGGGAATCAAAATGGAATGTCTGAAGGAAGCAGAACATTGAATTTATGCCATAACAATAGAATTAAGAGTACACAGAGGAGATGACTCCATCCTTTCTCCTCCTCAAGTGGAGGAACCGGAATGGGGTGTGACCCTTTTGGGGAGACAATTTTTCCATAATTCTCTCACTTTTCTGCAAAACCTTGTGACAACTTTCAATCTGGGCTATATTTTCAAAGATGTCTGTAGAACAAACAACCTTGAAAGAGGAATTATCTTTCCCTGGAGCAGAGGACAGATTTGTTTTCTGACCAGTACACTAAATATAATGTTTCCCTCTGGAGCAAAGGGTGGGTGTGTTGCTAGTAGCTCCTTATAAAAGTGGGGATTTCCTAAGTTTGGGGTTCCTCAGCTGTGGCACAAACCCACTTGTGTGCAGCATATACTTGAACATACCTCCGTGTGGCTCCCATGGTACTTGGGGGATAAGGAGAGCCAATGCGGGTGTAAAACTCATGCTGCATGCGGCTCCATGAGTAATAAAGTCTGTTGCCTCAGCCCAAGAGTCTCATGTGTCTGACAGAAACTGAAACCGTAACAGGATAGTGTGCGGCTTACAAGTAGAGCAGAACCTCACACCCTTAATGGTTCTTGACTCCCCTAGATCTGTGATAGGGGACAATAGGTCACATCCTGAGAATGGAGTACTCATCAAAGAGGAACAGAGTCAGTGTTGAAAGGCTGTCAGAGACCTATGGAAAGAATTACCATGGGCCCCTTGAGAACCTGGATCTCATACAAAACATTGATTTTCACTGGAGGAAACATGACACTTCTGCTCTTTTCCTAGCAATGGCTCTCAGCCAAGAAAAATATCCCTTGCCCTGTGGGATTTTAGAAATGTCTGTAGGGAAGTTTGGGTTGTCAAAATAACAGGGCAGGGGTGGGGAAATGACTGACATACAGTGTCTGAGGACCAGGGATGCTAAATGGTCATACAAGTGGAGACTTGTCCTTCCCCAATTGCCAATAGCATCACCATCAAGAAACTCTAGTCAGCCTTCCATCAACAGCTACCTGCCAACAGTGAGGAGTTTTCCAGAAGAAGGATGCATGCTCTTGCCTTGAGATTGTGTAAGCTCCTAGCTAAAAGTCCATGTGGATGCTCTTCCTTTTCAGAGGCCCTGAAACATAAGCATTCCCTTTGTGGAGATATTGACACCCAGAGTGGGGGGCGTGAAAGGGAAAAACCAGCCGCTGGTCTTGAGTAGAACTGGACAGCGGCAAAACACTCCTTACCATTCTACCCTTTATCTGAATAGCTTATATTTTTATGGGAATAGCTCATCATTAGTAATCATTTATATCTTTTAAATGGTGAGAAACATAATCTTGACATTAACTAGAAGCAACTTCTATTACTGTGTGAATAATAGCAGAATAGCACACCTTCACTTCAATTCAAGACATATTTATTGGACACTTGCTACATGCAGAGCATTGTGCTAGGTGCTGGAGAAATAAAAATGGCTTAGATATGATCTCTGCTCACAAAGACCTCACAACACTCCAGGGAAAACAGGCACATATACAACTACTTAAAACAGAACAAATTAGGGACGCCTGGGTGGCTCAGTTGGTTAGGCATCTGCCTTTGGCTCAGGTCATGAACCCGGGGTCCTGGGATCGAGTCCTGCATTGGGCTCCCTGCTCAGCGGGGAGTTTTCTTCTCCTTCTCCCTCTGCCCCTCCCCCCTGCTGGTGCACATACTCTTTCTCTCCCTCAAAAGAATAAATAAAATCTTTTCTAAAAAAAGAATTAAACCAGATGCAGAAATCTATTTTTGCATAAATATTTTATTATTGAGTATCAGTGACCCACAAAAAGCCACAGAAGACTACTGTGGGATGTACGGACTACTGTTTCTGGGATGTCAATGTTTGCATTCTAGTACAGTGCTCTTTGTAGGAATCACAGAGAAAGTGATGCAGCTCTCCATAATGATACAGGAAAAGTAGCATTCCACATGAAAATATGAGAATCAGAATAATTCAGCCTGAGCTGGTAGAAAGAGGAGAAGATTGGTTGTAAAAGAAGGGAATTCCACCCGTTTCTATTCTCCCTTCTTAAGGACGTGTGCGGAGAAAAGCCAGAGCTGGACTGTGGCTAGGATATTTCATGTAGCACAATGTCCACCCCTGAATACAGTGGCAGGTAATATCTCCTAGAGATCCTAGCAACTCCTAGAATCCCAAAGGTGTTTTCTTTCCATTTCAACTTAATTGTGGATATTTATCACTTCTTCTCCCTTGGTATGAAACTGTCAGGTTTCTCAATAACATATGCTGAAAGTGGGAATGCATCTTCTTTTCAGGAAAAAGACAAATTTTAAGCCCAAATCTCTATTACATATAATGAACTATAGTAAAAATAAGCAGAGTCTCTTTCAAATAAAAACATTTATTGATAAAAGGTAATTAGCATACAAGTTTTAAAGAGAAGCTTAAAAGAAATGTAATTTAGAAGGTCATCATCTCTTCTGACTCTGCGGTGTTTCTGTAATTCTCACAAATAGGTGCAGTGCTCTACATCAGTGTTTATGGTTTTACAGAGTAGAAAAAAGACTCCAAAAATACGCACATAAGTCACATTTGTCCCAGAGGTCAATCTATTTATATGTAAATCTGGAAATGTAGAATAAAATCACTATAAATTGACAAATAAGTGGAGGGGGGAAAAGGTTTAGCCATAACCATGATTGAATTTTTCTAACGAGAAGCTTCATCTGTAGTTTTAAAATAGCCAGACACCTGAAAGAACAAGAAAATGTTATCACAAAATAGAAAGTGAAGACTATACAAGCAACACAATGACCCTTTTGTTTTTGTTTTTTTAAGATTAATTTATTTGAGAGAGAGTACAGGAGGAGAGGCAGAGGGAAACAGAGAGGGAGTTTAGTTTTTTTAAGGTTTTTTATTTATTTATTTGACAGAGAGAGAGAGAGCAAGAGAGGGAACACAACCAGGGGGAGTGGAGAGGGAGAAGCAGGCTCCCCGCCGAGCAGGGAGCTAGATGTGGGACTCAATCCCTGGGATCATGACCTGAGCCAAAGGCAGACGCTTAACGGACTGAGCCACCCAGGTGCCCCTAGAGATCAGTTTCTGCAATTTATAAATGAAGAAACCAAGGCTTACAACCAACTTGTATGCAATTCTGTCTCATACTGAAGCAGGTACTGTGGTATTTTTTTTTTTAATTTTATTTTATTATGTTATGTTAGTCACCATACGTTACATCATTAGTTTTTGATGTAGTGTTCCATGATTCATTGTTTGCATATAACACCCAGTGCTCCATGCAGAACGTGCCCTCTTTAATACCCATCACCAGGCTAACCCATCCTCCCACCCCCGTCCCCTCTAGAACCCTCAGTTTGTTTTTCAGAGTCCATCATCTCTCATGGTTCGTCTCCCCCTCCTATTTCCCTCCCTACATTTTTCCCTTCCTACTATCTTCTTTTTTTTGGTTTTTTTTTAACATATAATGTATTATTTGTTTCAGAGGTACAGGTCTGTGATTCATCAGTCTTACACAATTCACAGCACTCACCATAGCACATACCCTCCCCAGTGTCCATCACCCAGCCACTCCATCCCTCCCACCCACCACCACTCCAGCAACCCTCAGTTTGTTTCCTGAGATTAAGAATTCCTCATATCAGTGAGATCATATGATACATGTCTTTCTCTGATTGACTTATTTCGCTTAGCATAATACCCTCTAGTTCCATCCACGTTGTTGCAAATGGCAAGATTTCGGGGTTTTTGATGGCTGTGTAATATTCCATTGTAGTATTAACAACTGTTCTGTTTTAGTGTCTAATAGCCTAGGGCCTAAGTGTGAATAATAGTCAAGGGAACCCTTCATTAACATCTTTCTGTTTATTCTGTCTTATTTCTCATTGTAGGAGCTGTGAAGTGCATATGCCACATGGTAAATTGTATCTTCCTGTTAGAATAAGAAACATTATTTTAAAAAATCATCACATTTAAAAAGGAACTAATAATCAAAACCCTTTCACATGCACAATAAAGTGCAACAATGGTATACTTCCTCAGAATTCCATCCCTAGCTTGTGGAAGAATGGGAGTAGATTTTATTTTTTATTTTTTAAAGATTTATTTATTTATTTGAGAGAGAGAGCAAGAGAGCACAAGCAGGGGGAGCAGCAGAGGGAGAGGGAGAGAAGCAGGCTCCCTGCTGAGCAGGGAGACAAACGCAGAACTCGATCCCAGGACCCTGGGATCATGACCTGAGCTGAAGGCAGACGCTTAACTAATTGAGCCACCCAGGTGCCCCTGGGAGTAGATTTTAATTATGATTCAGTTCCCTTTATTATTGAGCCAAACAAAAAGCTAATAGACTAGAATCACAATGTATTTTCTTGGAATACAGCATACCTGGTTTATTTTAATGGTAAATATTTATTTGATAGGAAAGCTAAGGTAATAAGAATAAGTCTAGGGGCAACTGGGGCATGTATTGCATGGAGCACTGGGTGTTATAGGCAAACAATGAATCATGGAACACTACATCAAAAACTAATGATGTACTATATGGTGACTAACATAATTTAAAAAAAGAAAAAAAATCATAAGTTGTCATTTCTTTTTTTTTTTTAAGTCCCAACATGGGGCTTGAACTCATGACCCTGAGATCAAGACCTGAGTTGAGATCAAGAGTCAGACACCTAACCAACTGAGTCACCCAGGTGCCCAAACTATTATTTCTTTTTAAAACTAGACGATGAAATACAAGAACCAAATCCAAATATTAATAGTGATGAATATCATCAGAACTGAGCACATGTTTCTATGAGAAAATAAAATCATTTTTCAAATAAATACTTTCAAAATCTCTTTATGACTGAGTTGTATAATTGGACAGATCCTGGGGATAAAGGAATAACTTACCTGTGTTCAGAGGAAACATTCAGCCTTTGAGGTAATTAGGAAAGGAGTTTCTCTGCTCTTCATAATCTGCAAATGCAGAAGCAAGAAGTTCTGATTGGAAAGAGAGAGGTCTAGGATTCTCATTCATGAAGAAAGTGTTTGGAAACCTCCCGAGATCAAGACCTCTTCCCTTAAAATATGCCTGAAGGGTTCTGAAAAACTGAAGAGAGAAAGAAAGTGTTCAATGCTATATGTAAATTAAACATAAAAAATACTCAGAGACAGATATTTTCCCCTCTCTTTTTCCCTCTGTGAATTGACTTAGGGGCTAATCTAGGAGACAGGAGGTGGAAAACCCAGAAATAGAAATACATATTTTTACTACTTCTCCTTCTTCCCCTCTGATGTGGGAATCAAAGGCAGAAGAAAAATTATTAAATTTCTTTACTACTTACAGGCCATTAACAAATCCTTGAACCAGGCAGAGTGACATTCCTCTAGGGACGCAGCTGCCTCGATGTTGATACTTTGCTAAGGGCAAAAGCAATCTTAGCCCAACCCCCAGGATTCTGTAAGTCTACTTTAATGTATAAAAATTCCTTTGGAAACTTCCTTTATCTCTACCTCCCAAGATACATGTCAGCAATCATCCCCCAAGTATATGACCCACCAATATACATCTGAAGGGTCTCATGACTCAGGTTTTATTAGACAGTAATAAATGACCTTTTCCCAACAATAGTTAGCCCCCTCAAGATCCTGGAAACCTTGCTTCCAAAGATTCTTAGAGACTTACCCTATCCTTAGTCCCCTCCCACCTTGAAAGTATATAATGGGCCACTCCTCACGACCCCAGTGCAGCTCTTTCTGCCCACGGGTCCTGTCCCTGTGCTTTAATAAAATCACTTTTTGCACCAAAGGTATCTCAAGAATTCTTGTCTGTCGGCTTTGAACCCTAATATTCTTTCCTACATCACCCTCCACTGTTCTTTACCTGCCTTCTTTCTGACATTTCAACCCTAAACAAGATAATTTAGCATTCTTGGTGGAGATTGAGAGAGGAATATCAATTATTTAATAGCATCACAGTCAGAGGGTTTGTTGTAAACCACCTCTGAACCACTTAGGTCAGAGATTAAAATGAATTTCACAGTGATCAGAGCTCCATGCCTCCTCTCTGATTGAAGGTGAGATCCCAGGCATTGTCTTCTACACCAGAGCTTTTAGATACAGTTTTGCAGCTTTCCTTTAGGAAATGGATACACAAAAGCTTGCAAAGGGTTACTTGGTTGTTTGAACCCTATATTGTTATATTTTACATCAGTTTCCATAAGGAAATAGTATTTTGAAATAGTAATGTCAGCATGTTTATTGTATTTGGCATATTTTTAAAAGAGAATTTTTGCTGATGTTTTGAATTCTATTTCCTAGATAACTTTATGTTGAAAATAATGCCTGGGCGGGGCAGAAGGGGTACTGGCTGGCTCAGTCAGTGGAAGGTGCAACTCTTGGTCTTGGGGTTGTGGGTTCAAGCCCCATATTGCATATAGAGATTACTTAAAAATAAATCTTAAAAAAAAAGCAAGGAAATAATGCCTGGTAAATTGATAAGAATGCAGGTCAATTTTCAGTCTTTGCAATTGAGCTTTGCATATGTTGGTCATATGAGAATCTGTTTTATTATCAATCTGAACTGTGCAAAAATAATTTCCCTGCTATGCTCTTGATTTTGTGTATCTATGAGAAATCCAGTCTATAAAGTCAATGTGTATGTAAGATCATTTACAAATGTAATGTGTTGTATAACAAATCTAAATTTGTTTCTCCTTACAGAAACAGATGTAAATTGGCCAGAAGAACAATAGGATACCAGCCACAAGACTAGCAAAGCCCTTGACCAGTCCTGTTAAGGAATCTTCTTGGCACTTGGTAGCCTCCTCTCCACTGTGCTCTAGCAGAGGGCAGTCCAGAGACGTGCTAATTTCACCCTGTAGCCCAGCATGTCCCAGTGTATGCTCTTACCAGATCTCGGTTTCTGGGGTTGTTGAGTGACTTCCATTTCTCTTCATTTCTCAACGTGGCTCCATGCACAAGCCCAAATAGCACCAGGGCAACACACAGCAGCAGGAATGCTTTGGGCATGGTGGAACGAAGCTGAGCAGAAGGAAGGATCGGGGAGATGTTGATGGTTAGAGAAGAAAGAAAGAGAAAAAAAAAGAAGGAGGATGGGGAGGAAGAAGGTAAAAGAAGGGAGGGGAGGAGAGAAGGGAGGGCAAAAGTGGAAAAGAGAAAGAGGAAATTTTTTTTTTTTTAAAGATTTTATTTATTTATTTGACAGAGAGAGACACAGCGAGAGAGGGAACACAAGCAGGGGGAGTGGGAGAGGGAGAAGCAGGCTTCTAGCCGAGCAGGGAGCCCGATGCTGGGCTCGATGCGGGGCTCGATCCCAGGACCCTGGGATCATGACCCGAGCCGAAGGCAGACGCTTAACGACTGAGCCACCCAGGCGCCCCAGAAACAGCAATTCTTAAAAAACAAAACCAAAAAAACCTTGAAGTACTTAAGTATTAAGACAGCACTCTTGATAAATGAAGAAAGACAAGGAGGAGGAGGCGAAAAAAGAATAGAAAACATACACCCCAAACTGAGAAATACACTGTACACACATGTCTGAGACAGACACACAACACACCAGCATAAGTATAGATTGTCTCCCACCCCAATGTGTGAAATGGAAATGAAACACACAGGAAAGGCTGATAAAGCTTACCAGGAGTTGGACTTTGGCTGGCCCTGGTTGGCTACCCTGTTTACAATCTGCAAGGCAATCAGTGGCTACTTGTAACCAGTGGACCGGCTGCAGGTGGGAGTCAATGACGTGAGCAGGGGGAGTGGAAAAATAATGATTCCATTTTCATCCATGGCACCAAAGATCCTTGAGAATCACATCTTTAAGCTTCCTCAGGAGTGATAGTGAACTTATTTGTCTTCTAAATACAGCAGCCACTCCTCTAACCTGTGAACATTTTATGTGGTTTTTATGAAACACACAAAGAACTTCTACACAGCAAAGTGGCTTTTTACTTTTTCACTCTTAAGAGAAGGGTATACACAGCAGCTGACAATATGATGATGATTACCTACCTAATAGAATGCTCCTTTGGAGATATCAGCTTTTCAAATTAACATCATTTTTTGAACAGGAAATTCTATTGCAAGGGATAAAATTGTTCTTTGTGACCTACACCTTGTATTTCTTCTGAGAATCTCAAAAAGCTTTACAGGTTTTAAATAGCAGCATGGTTTATCATAAAAACCCCTTCAAAATAGAGCAAAAAGAGAGCATGTGTTTCTTGGAAAAAAGAAACGTTGCTATACCTATCACATCTCCTTGCTGCATAATATGCCATCCAAAGAAAATGGGTGGAGAAATGGGACTTGATTTGTGAAATTGCTTCCGATGCAATAATTCAGAACAATTCAGGCCAAGGTCTTTGTGAGAAGGCTAGTAATCTGGACTAGAAATTAGAATACCTGGCTATGGTCTGTCTTCCTGTATTGACCCTGGGCAAGTCACTATGACCTTCATTTGTTCATTCCTTTCTTCGTCAATGCAGCAAACTTTTTTTTTTTAAGATTTATTTATTTATTTGAGGGAGAGAGAGAGTGTGTGAGGGTTAGGTTCCAGGCCACCACAATAAACTGAATATCACAAACAAGACAGTCAAATGAATTTTTTGGTTTTCCAGTGCATATGAAAGTTATGGTTGCACTATACTACAGTATATTAAGTGTGCAAGATCATTATGTCTAAAAAAATAATGTACATACCTTAATTTAAAAGTGCTTTATTGCTAAAAAACAAACAAAAACAAAACAAACAAACAAAAACAAAAACAAAACAGCTAACCATCACCTGAGCTTTCAGCAAGTCATCATGTTTTTGCTGGTGGAAGGTCTTGCCGTGATGTTGGTGGCTGCTGACTGATCAGAGTGGTGGTTGCTGGAGGTTGGGATGGCAGGGGCAGTTTCTTAAAATAAGATAAAAGTGAAGTTTATCACATCAATTGACTCTTCCTTTCATGAACGATTTCCCTATAGTAAGTAATGCTATTTGATAGCATTTTACCCACTTCTCAAGTTTTATCATCAGATTGTAAATCAGTCCCATCTTCAGGTTCCACTTCTAATTCTAGTTCTCTTGCCATTTCCACCACATCTACAGTAATTTCCTCCACTAAAGTCTTGAACCCCCCAAAGTCATCCATGAGAGTTGGAATCAACTTCTTCCAAACCCCTGCAATTGTTGACATTTTAACCTCTTCCCATGAATCACGAATGTCCTTAATGGCATCTAGAATGGTGAGTCCTTTCCAAAAGGTTTTCCATTTATTTTGCCCAGATCCATCAGAGAAATCACTATCTATGGCAGCTATAGCCTTATGAAATGTATTTCCTTGACCCAAGGGCTGCAGAATGGAAGTTGTGTTTGTAGGCATGAAAACAACATTAATCTTATTGTACATCTCTATCAGAGGTCTTGGGAGACCAAGTACTTTGTCAATGAGCAGTAATATTTTGAAAGGAATCTTTTTTTCTGAGCAGTAGGTCTCAACAGTGGGCTTAAAATATCCAGTAAGCCATGTTATAAACAGATGTGTTGTCATCAAGCTTTGTTGTTCCATTTATAGAGCACGGGCAGAGTAGATTTAGCATAATTTTTAAAGGCCCTGGGATTTCCAGGATGGTCAATGATCATTGGCTTCCATTTAAATTCACCAGCTGCATTAAACCCTAACAAGAGAGTTAGCCTGTCCTTTGAATCTTTGAAACCAGGCATTGACTTCTAGTATCTAGCTATGAAAGTCCCAGATGACATCTTCTTCTTATTGAATGCTGTTTTGTCTACATTGAAAATCTGTTGTTTAGTGTAGCACCTTCATTAATTATCTTTGCTGGATCTTCTGGACAGTTTGCAGTTTCTACAATAGTTCTTGCTACTTTGCCTTGCAGTTTTATGTACTAGAGGTGGCTTCTTCCCTAAAACTTCATGAAGTAACCTCTGCTAGCTTCAAATTTCTTATTCAGCTTCCTCACCTCTCTCAGCCTTCATAAAGTTGAAGAGAATTAGGGTCTTGCTCTAGATTAGGCTTTGCCTTAAGGGAATGTTGTGGCTGGTTTGATCTTCTATCCAGACCACTAAAGCTTTTTCCATATCAGTAAGGTTATTTTGCTTTCTTATCATTTGTGTGTTCACTCAAGTAATAGTTTGTTTGTTTTTTACAGATTTTATTTATTCATTTGAGACACAGAGATACAGACAGAAAGAGAGAGCATGAGCAGGGGGAGAGGCAGGCTCCCTGCTGAGCCAGGAGCCCGATGTGGAGCTCAATCCCAGGACCCTGGGATCATGACCTGAGCTGAAGGCAGACACTTAATGACTGAGCCACCCAGGCGCCCCTGGAGTAATAGTTCTAATTTCCTTCAAGAACTTTTCTTTTGCCTTCACAACTTGGCTAACTGGCACAGGAAACCTAGCTTTTGGCCTATCTCAGCTTTCAACATGCCTTCTTCACTAAACTTAATCATTTTTAGCTTTTGATTTCTTTTTCTTCCTTCCTTCCTTCCTCTTTCCTTCCTCCCTTCATTTCTTCCTTTCTCTCTGGACAGATAGAGCAAGAGTGAGAGCAAGGAGAGGGAGAGAGAGAATCTTAAGCAGGCTCCACACCCAGAGCACTATAACAAATATAATAATAATGAAAAAGTTTGAAATACTGTGAGAATTACCAAAATGTGACTCAGAGACAGGAAGTGAACAAACGTGTTGTTCACTTGAAAATAGTGCCAATAGACTTGCTAGGTGCAGGGTTGCCACACACCCTCAATTTATAAAAGACGAAGTATCTGCTAAGTGCAATAGAGTGACACTAAGTAAAACAAAGTATGCCTGCAGAGTTTCTCCATAGAGCCATGGACTAACCATAACACACACATTATCATCTTGTTCACTAAGACTGCAGTTTCCCTGACTGTTAAAAGAAATTATATATTTAAATAAAACAAGTGTTTTAAATTCTTTTAATTATTTATTAATTTTAAATTTGTTTTAAAGAGCAGAATGTATTGTTGATAAAGCTGTTGATGACATTTTCTTCAGAATGTATCAGCATGGCACTAAGTAGGTATTTTGCAAGTATTTGGTCAATGAATTCAATCAGGAGAGGAGAAAAAAAAAAAAAAACCCAGATAGTTTAGGTGCCCAAACCATTAGTTTCAGGTTTAAATGATCATTTTTGGGCTCTTCATTAAGCCGAGCATTTGTGAAAGTAGCAGTTGGGATATTCTGGGCAAAAAGGCTCTTCACGTGCAGAGGCACCTGAATGAAGTTCTTTTTTTTTTTTTTAAAGATTTTATTTATTTATTTGGCAGAGACACAGCAAGAGAGGGAACACAAGCAGGGGGAGCGGGAGAGGGAGAAGCAGGCTTCCCGCTGAGCAGGGAGCCTGATGTGGGACTTGATCCCAGGACCCTGGGACCCTGACCTGAGCCGAAGGCAGACGCCTAATGACTGAGCCACCCAGGCGCCCTGAACGAAGGTCTTGGCTGGCATTTCTCAATTAGAAATTGAGAAGAAAATAGAGTACTCAGCACAGGGCTACACACATAAAAGAAACCCAATAAATGTGCTGATTGAATTATAAACTTAATTAGATAAAGGTGAGGAAAGGATGCTAAATGAAGAGGTATTGTGAGAGGCAGAGAGAAGTTTTAAGAGATACAACCTCTTCAAGTCCTTCCTGTCTATTAGGCAGAAAAAAAAGACAGAGCAGATGATAGCTATTTAGATGTATCGTGAACAGGGACAACAATTTAATCTCCTTTTTCTTTTCCCTGCTCCAAATGAGGGAAAGGGAAAATTATTGTTTATTGACTGCTTCCTCAACAACGACCAGAACTTCAAAGCCAGTGGAAAGATGGCTCATATGATTAACAGAGTAAGCCAGGCAGCTCTCTGCTCATGGCAATCATGACGTTTTTCCTGGCAGCGGGCAGATTTCAGTTTGAAGGTAGAATAAAGAGAAGAGGGGAGATGAGGCATAGACCTCTTGCCAGGCACAGAACAGAAGCCAAGAGCTGTGGGTCAGGGGACCTGCAGTGACCATGATGCATGGGAGAGGAGAGGCTCACCCCTCATGTCCTGGGGCCACACAAAGTTTCCAGATGCTGTGAGACCTTGGAGAGGTGTGGGGAGGCCCAGAAACCACTGAAACTGGATTCCTTTCCTCTCCCATTCAGATGGGGGTGAGGAAACTGGTTTAAAAAAAAAAAAAAATCCCTGACATTCTCGAACACCTCCACAATATGGTTAAACCTTTGTCCCTTTTGGCAATACTCATACCGCATAAAGTATCTCCGATTCTATGGAGTTGACCCTCAGAATTCTCTAGTCATTCACCATGCAGAAATCTCTTTAATTCTTTGTTGTCCTCTGTTTTGTTTTGAATGTTTTTAAAACATTGAAGGGGTATATTAAAGAAGAAAAAAAAGATCACATCCACCTCTAGTGGCTTCTTGATGCTTGTAAGATAAAGTCTAGGCTCTTGTGCATGACCTAAAGACCCTCAATATAACCCGATCGTACCCTTCCCACCATTTGACCTCTCCGGTGAACATCACCCATACGTCTACTTAGGTGCCTTTGCACTTGGCTGTTGCTTCTGCCTAGAAATCCCTTGCAAGCCCTCAGAACTTATCCCTGTCCTTGAAGACTCACCTCAAATGTCACTTCTTCTCGGAAAAAGAAACCATTTAGTCACTTCAACAGCTCTTACCTTATTGAATTAGAATGACTCCATTTGCTTCCACATGTCTTATTGTTCCCAAGGTGAGCTCCTTGAAGGAGGCACCATGTCCTTTTCATCACTGCTTCTTTAGGCTTTTTTTTTTTTAATCACTGGCATAATGCCTGGTATACAGTAGGCAAGCATATCACAAATATTTATGGAATTAATAATTCTTTAGGTAAAAGCTGAGCTTAGATTCTCATAATGCTCTTTTGGAATTTGAGCCTTGTTACATTTCTATCTTGTATTGTTAATCTAAAGATTTACATCCTGCTGGGGCACCTGGGTGGCTCAGTTGGTTAAGCGTCTGCCTTCGGCCCAGGTCATGATCCCAGGGTCCTGGAATCAAGCCCCACATGAGGCTCCCCACTGAGTGGGGAATCTGCTTCCTCTCCCCCTCCCCCTGCCCCTGCTCTGCTCTCTTGCTCACTCTCTCAAATAAATAATAAATAATATCTTTAAAAGAAAGAGTTACATCCTGTCATATTTTAATAAAAAGAGAAGAGATAACTATAGGTGGCCAATAAGTATTTGTTGATTTGACTTGAATATTCAACGGACCCGTAAAGTGTAAATTACTATTCACTTTAGCTGTTGCAAAAAGAAAAAGAAAAAGGAAATGGGCAGAATGTGGCACTTTTATGACCACACACACCATTCTATTTAAGTTGTTCTGGAGTTGAGACCACAATCCAAGGAATATGGGCAGCCACCAGAAGCTCAAAGGAGAAAGGAACGGATTCTTCCCTAGAGTCTCCAGAGGAAGTGTAGTCCTGTCCACAACTTGATTTTGGTTCAGTGATACTGATTTCAGACTTCTTGCCTCCAGAACTGTGAGAGGATACATTTTTGATGTTTTAAGCCACCCACTTCTTGGCAATTTGTTGCAGTAGCCACAGGAAACGAATACAAGAGGTGTTGAAATGTCAGGCCAGTCATGAAGGAGGAAGCCCCAGAACTCTCTGTAACTGCTTTAGCTTCTACTGAATATAATGAACCACAGACAGACCAAGAAGCAGGCTTTAAATTCTCTATTCCCTTCTGAGAAAGGTGGAGCTTCTTGTCATCCAATCCACAATACAAAATGGATTTGGGTTGAAAGGTCTATTATGAACCTGAGGTTTTGTGAGTAAAACTATAATTAAATTAAAAAAAAAATTTTTTTGATACAAAAGGGATGAGAAAAGTTTCCACCTTAGACTATTAAATTAGGTAAGACCCTAATCCACGAATCACATAATTTTGTAATGGACCACATATTTTAGTCCATTGATAAAATTATGTAAATATCTGGAAGAAACTCCATTCTTAAAATATTACCTAAATTTTCAGGCATATTTTTCATATGATAAAGGGAGTAGTTTCAGAGAAAGGAAAAAATTGACAATTCAGGCTGGCATTTCTTTGGATGTTTTTGGGCATAATAGGCAAATGATTCTCTTTCTTGGTACTATTCATCAATTGTGAGCTCTGAAATAGAACCAGTGAGCTTTTATTCTATTTAAAAAAATTAACAAACTCCCCTCCCCAAACAAAACCAAAACAGCTCCCCCCCAAAAAACAATGCTTAGTTCCTAGTATTCTGAGAGCTCTTTCGTACTCTAGATGCATAAGATGTTATGCAATTATTTTATTTTTTAAAGATTTTATTTATTCATCTGAGACACAGAGATAGAGAGAGATAGAGAGCATGAGCAGGGGGAGAGGCAGAGAGAGAGGGAGAAGCAGGCTCCCCGATGAGCCAGGAGCCCGATGCCGGACTCGATCCCAGGACCCCAGGACCATGACCTGAGCCAAAGGCAGACGATCAACCATCTGAGCCACCCAGGTGCCCCATATCCAATTATTTTAAACAAAACTGAATAGCAGACCTTTACCTTCTCCCTTCAAAAGTACATTCGGTAAGTCTGGCCCTGGGAGAATCCACAAGAAATCTCGGCAGCAGAGATGATTTCCCCTTAATCCTCCAACAATAATGTGCTCCCAAGTGGCAGTGGGGACAATCTAAGTTTCTGCTAAAAATATTACCTGCTGACTTTTTAAAAAATTTTCACTTATAAAAATTGGGTTGAGGTTCTATGATTAAGTTATAGAAGTATTTTATATGCTCTGAAAACAAACCCATTGTCAAAAGTATGTTTCTGATATACTGGTTTGCCTGTATAATGATGTCTTTTGATGAGCAGAAGTCTTTAATTGTGATGAAGTATAATTTACCAAATTTTAAATCATGTTGTTTTTTTATTCTGTCTAAGCACCTTTGCTTACCATCATATCACAAAATATTCTCTTATATTTTCTTCTAGAAGTTTTACAGTTTAGTTTTTACATTTAGATTTATGATTCACCTCAGATTAGTTTTGTGTTTGATGTGAGGAAGGGTCCAGGTTTATTTTTTCCCCATGTGACTGTCCATTTATTCCAGGGCTATATGTTGAAAAGACTTTTTCCCCCATTGGAGTGTTTTGGCACCTTTGTCAAAATCAATTGACAATAAGAGTATTTCTTTTTGAACACTGTTCTATTCCATTGATGCACGTATTTATCCTTTTGCTAATACCAATCTGCCTTGATTAGTGTAGCTTTACAGTAAGTCTTGAAATCAAGTAGTGTCTTTTTCAAAATTGTTGTGACTGTTCAAAATTGTTTGTTTTTCCATGTAAATTTTAGAATCAGCTTGTAGATTAAACAAACAACAACAACAACAACAACCCAAAACCAAAAAATAACCCACTGGGATTTTGAATGAGATTGCATTTAGTCTACATATCATTTTGGAGAAAAATGACCTTAAAAATAGCAAGTCTTCCCATCAATGAAAATTATATTTCTCTTTATATTAGGGCTTTAAAATTTTCTCTAAAGCAGCATTTTGTAGCTGTTGGCGTAGAGGTCTCATACATATTTTAATTTATTCCTATGTATCTTATTTTTGTGATATATAAATGGCATTTTATAAAAATTATTTTATAATTGTTTGGTGTTTTAAAAATTTTTTTTTAAAGATTTTATCTTTTTAAGTGCTCTCTACATCCAACGTGGGGCTTAAACTCACAACCCCAAGATCAAGAGTTGCATGCTCTACTGACTAACCCATCCAGGCACCCCCGATGTTTTTAAAATATAAAATATTTTTTTGTAGGGGCGCCTGGGTGGCTCAGTTGGTTAAGCGACTGCCTTCGGCTCAGGTCATGATCCTGGAGTCCCGGGATCGAGTCCTGCATCGGGCTCCCTGCTCGGCAGGGAGTCTGCTTCTCCCTCTGACCCTCCCCCCTCTCATGCTCTCTCTATCTCATTCTCTCTCAAATGAATAAATAAAATCTTTAAAAAAAAAAATATTTTTTTGTATATTGATCTTGTATTCTGTGATACATCAAATTATTAGTCCTAGTAGTTGATTTGTACATTCCTGAGGACTTTATATATATTTCTGGATTTGATTTGGTAGTATTTTGTTAAGGGCTGTCACATCTATGTTAACAGGGATGCTGGTCAGTGATTTCTTTGTCATGCTTTAGTATCAGGCTATGGTTGCCTCATAAAATGATTTGGAAAGTGGCCCCTTCTCTTTCATTTTCTGAAAGAGTTGCACAACATTGGTGTTACTCAAAGTTTAATAGAACTGAAAGTTCAATATAATTTACCATTGAAATAATCTAGTCCTGGAGCTTTCTTTGTGGGAAGTTTTAATTATTTTAGTCAGGTTTATTAATATGTAACTTATGTATCATTTTTAGTGAACAGTTCCATGAATTTTAACAAATGTTTATAGTTATGTAACCACCGTCACAATCAAGATTTAGAACATTTCCATCACTCCCCAGAATTCCCTCAAGCCCCTTTGGAGTCAGTCCCCTTATAATCACTCATCTGTTTTCTGTTTCTAGTTTTCCTTTTACTGACTGTCATAAAAGTGGAATCATATAGTATGGGATCTTTTACTTAGCGTGATGTGTTTGAGATTCATCAACATTATTTCATGTATCAGCTGTTCACTTACTCTTTTTTTGGCAAGTAATATTCCATTTTAATGGATGTGCCACAATTTTTCTACCCATGCACCAGTTGACAGATACCTTGGTTGCTTCCAGTCTGAGGAAATTATAACAAAGTTGCTATAAATATCTGCATACAGATCTTCACATGGACATAGGTTTTTATTTCTTTTGAGTAAACAGATAGGAATGGTATTGCTTGTTCATATGGTAAATGCATGTTTAACTTTATAAGAAATCACCAAATAGGGGTGCCTGAGTGGCTCAGATGGTTAAGCATCTGCCTTCGGCTCAGGTCATGATCCCAGGGTCCTGAGATTGAGCCCCACATCGGGCTCCTTGCTCAGCAGGGAGCCTGCTTCTCCCTCTCCCTCTGCCTCTTGCCCCTGCTAGTGCTCTCTCTCTCTCAAATGAATAAATAAAATCTTAAAAAAAAAATCACCAAATTGTTTTTCCAAAGTGACATAACATTTTGCATTCCCACCAGCAACGTATAAGAATGCTAGTTGTTTCAAATCTTCACTAGCACTTGGTATTGTCAGTTGGTTTTTTTTTTTAAAAGATTTTATTTATTTATTTGACAGAGAGACACAGCATGAGAGGGAACACAAGCAGGGGGGGTGGGAGAGGGAGAAGCAGGCTTTGCACAGAGCAGGGAGCCCGATATGGGGCTCGATCCCAGGACCCTAGGATCATGACCTGAGCTGAAGGCAGATGCTTAACGACTGAGCCACCCAGGCGCCCCGTCAGTTTTTTTAAACTTCGTATTTTAGTTATTGTGATTATAATTTGCATTTTTCCCATGACTGTGTTGAGCATCTTTTCATGTGCTTACTTTGCCATCTATGTATCTTCCCTGTGAAGTCTGCTTAAATATTTTGCTAAGTTTAAATTGGTTTGTCTTCTTATTGTTGCATTTTAAGAGTTCTTTACGTATTTTGGATACAAGTTCTTTATCAGGTATGTGTTTGCTTTTTCCCACTTGTGAATTGTCTTTTCATTTTCTTAACATGGTATTTTGAAGAACAGAAATTATTATTATTGGAGCACCTGGGTGGCTCAGTTGGTTAAGCATCTGCCTTCAGCTCAGGTCTTGATCCCAGGATCCTGGGATGGAGCCCTGTGTTGATGCTCCCTGCTCAGTGGAGAGCCTGATTCTCCCTCTCCCTCTGCTGCTCCCCCATCTTGTGTGCTCTCTGTCAAATAAATAAATAGAATCTTTAAAAAAAGAAATTATTATTATTATTATTATTATAAGAGAGAGAGAAAGGGGCAGTAGGGAAGAGAGGGGAGAGAGAGAATCTTGAGTACGTGGGGCTTGATCTAACAACCCTGAGATCATGACCTGAGCCAAAATCAAAAGTAGGACGCTTAACTGACCAAGCCACCCAGGTGGCCCAAAGTTGTTATTTTTGATGAAATCCAACTTATCAATTTTTTCTTTATGGTTTGCACTTTTAAAATATTTTAAAATTTCTATTTTAATTTGTCCACTGGTATTTAGCTGTACCTCTTTGTATTATTATTTTAGTGGTTTTTTTGAGATTATAACATATAATTTTATACATAGGATAGCCACAGATAATAATCCTTTAGAATTAGCTAGGGGTAACTGAAAAAAGAAAAACTTTTTTCAATTATTTCTATTTTTTTACAACTAAATATATTTTTTAAATTTTATTTAAATTCCAGTTAGTTAACATACAATGTAATATTAGTTTCAGGTGTACAATATAGTGATTCAACACTTCCATACAACACCCAGTGCTATAGCAAGTGTCCTCCTTAACTCCCATCACCTATTTCACCCATTCTTCCACCCACCACCCCTTCTGGTAACTGTCACTTTGTTCTCTACAATTAAAAGTCTGTTTCTTGGTTTGCGTCCCTCTCTCTCTTTTTTCCACTTTGCTAATTTGTTTTGTTTCTTAAATTCCACATATGAGTGAAATCATATGGTATTTGTCTTTCTCTGACTGACTTATTTCACTTAGCATTACACTCTCTAGCTCCAAACATGTTGCAAATGGCAAGAGTTCATTCTTTTTCGTGGCTGAGTAATATTCCATTATATATATAAAAAATATATAAACACATAATATATATAAATTATATAAAATATAATTTATAAATAAATTATTCAGGGGCGCCTGGGTGGCTCAGTTGGTTAAGCGACTGCCTTCGGCTCAGGTCATGATCCCAGGGTCCTGGGATCGAGTCCCACATCGGGCTCCCGGCTCAGCGGGGAGCCTGCTTCTCCCTCTGACCCTCTCCTCTCTCATGCTGTTTCTCTCTCGCTCGCTCTCCAATAAATAAATAAAATAAAATCTTTAAAAAAAAAATAAAAATAAAAATAAAATAAATTATTCAGAAATAAATTTAAAAATAATTTTTGAAAGTTTTTCTAAATATATTAATCTACTAGTGAATATAATATTTGGATCATAATTAATTTTTCTCTATTATGTAAAACTCCAACGTATACAAAAGTAAAGAGAACAGAATAATGCAATTCCATGTACTTATCACTCAGCTTCAACACTTATCAACACATAGGCGATTGCAACATAATTGGTTTTGTTAAATTAGGCTTTTGAAGTATCTTGGGTCATTGTTACTATCGTTCATTCAAAAAGTATTTAACAAATTTCTACCCTGTGAAATATGCATTGCTAAGTGTGGGAATACAAAGAGGTGGCACATGGAAAGAGACACAATCCCTGCCAGCTAGGAGCAGAAAATCTATTTGGAGAAATAGAACCAAATTTAACCGTGTTCAAAACTGAGCTCTGCCATTCCTGTGGGCAAATTTTTTAACCTTTCTGCACCTCAATTTCCTTATCTGTGAAGTAATCTCACTTTACAGTGTTGTCATAAAAATTAGATATGATACATCTAAAGGGCCCAGCACAGCACCTGACATGTAGGTGTTAAATAAATATCACTAATAAGAACTGCACATGAAAAGCACACAGACGTAATGTGATGACCTTCATAGGGTATGGAACTAGGACAGTAAGAGCTGGAAGTAGGGACAAATACATTATTCCTGACTGTGGCAGTTGATAGATTTTTGTGAAGAAAATTTTGACAACCAAGTTGTGGGAAGGAAGTTCTTAAGCAAAGGCAGAAAAGTAGCAACAGGGAGGAGAGACTCACAGAAGATGGGAGTGGCCCAGTTTGCTTGTGTGGCAGACTGCTTGTTGCTTCCTTTTATCCCTTTTGCTATGGACTGAATTGTTTCCCCCAAATTCATATGTTGAAGCCTTAACCCCCAATTGATTTTGGACTGCCCAGCCTCCATATCTCTGAGAAATAAATTTCTATTGTTTAAGCCACCTGGTCTGTGGTACTTGGTTATGGTAGCCAAACAGATTAATACATGTTTCTTCTTAGACGTTGTTTGGGGAGGCAACACTGTTGGCTTAAAACTTGTTTCCACGGCCTCCCTTGTATTTCTTAGTGGCCTTGTGATATCATTCTGGCCAGTGAGCTGCAGACAGAAGTCCCTGAGGTAGGAAAGGGTCAAGAGAGGGAGAATCTTTTCCAAATAAAAGCAGAGCTCCTTTTGTTCCTTCCCCCTCTTTCCTCCTCAAATGGAAATATCATGCAGCCGCCATTTTGTTAAGAAAGCCACATGGTAAGGATGGAGAACTAATGGGCTAGAAGGAGTTCTAGTTCTTGATGACATCAGGGAGAATAATCCTGAACTTTTACTTGAAGAATTGATTATTTTAGCAACTGTTTGTCAGGTTTTCTGTTTCTTGCAAACTGATCCTAACTCAAATAGTTTGAATGGGGAGGAGATGGGTATCTTTGGAAAATGGTAGAAGGACTGGAAATGTCGGTTGTTCGAGCTGTCAAAAGAAGGAGTTCGGACTGTATCTTATAGAACATGAGGGAAAACTAAAGGTTTTGGAAAAGAGAGTGATAATACTAATTTGCTGTTTTAAAAAAGATCAATGGTAAAATAATGCGCAGAAGTAAAGTGGGTGAGACAAGGGAAGAGATCATTTACGAAGCTGCTGTAAAATGTGGAATGCTAGTAATGAAGGTCTAAACTAGGGTGGGAGCCAGAAAGGAGGGCACCAATATAAGGGTGACCCTAAAGTGCTGGACTGTTAAGGGCTTAGCAACTGATTGCATGTGGTAAGCAAAGGAGAAATTATTGCATGCAGTAAGCATGAAATTGTTGGGGCGCCTGGATGGCTCAGTCATTAAGCATCTGCCTTCGGCTCTGGTCATGATCCCAGGGTCCTGGGATTGAGCCCCACGGGCTTCCTGCTCAGCGGGGAGTCGGCTTCTCCCTCTCGCACTCCCCCTGCTTGTGTTCCCTCTCTAGCTGTCTCTCTCTCTGTCAAATAAATAAATAAAATCTTAAAAAAAAAAAAAGATTGTCAAAATAAGTGGACTTTCAGTTTGTGTAATTGGGAGGATTTAATAGAAATTTGGAAATGAAAAGGAATTGCTAATTGGGGAGGGAAAGAAACTGTTAGTTGAAATTTCAACAGTGAGTTGAAATTGATTTGTCTCGTTTAGAGAAAACTAGAGATTGGAGAGCTAGGAAGAAAGCACCTATCATTTCTCAAGCACCTACTATGTGCATTTGGTCCATTATCTCACTTTGTCCTCATGCCAGGTATGTAAGATAATATTACTAGCCATAATTTAGGGATGAGGATTTAGTCTCAGGGAGGCTAAATATACTACCATTGACTCAGAGATACTTAGATATAGAGCTGGGGCAAGTCTGTCTGACTTGGTGAATCATCCACCAAAAATATAACGTTCGAGTCATAGAGTTAGATGAAATCTCTAAGGAAAAGCAGAGAAAGAGTACCAAAGAAGACTGGGGACAGATCACTGGAAACTTTTTTTTTCAAGGCAAGAGGAATAACTACTAAGGTCAGGAAAGATTTTGACGGAGAGTAGGACGTGAACAAATATTATTATTATTATTATTTTTGTTTGTTTGTTTGTTTTTTATTTTTTAACAGAGAGAGAGAGACAGAGAGAAAGGGAACACAAGCAGGGAGAATGGGAGAGGGAGAAGCAGGCTTCCCGCCAAGCAGGGAGCCCGATGTGGGACTCGATCCCAGGACCCTGGGATCATGACCTGAGCCGAAGGCAGATGCTTAACGACTGAGCCACCCAGGCGCCCAACAAATATTATTATTATTGCACGTCTTCAGTGTAAAGAACTCTAATTCTTAGATAATCTGTTAGATAATACGGCTAATTGTTTAATTTCTCTGATACTAGGTCCTTTCTTGTAATGTGGGGAGAATAATCTTTCCTCTAAGGGTTTTTAACGGGGAGTGAAATGAGAAGCTGAATGTGAATATGTCTGGCATGGATTCTGGTATAATGGTACTCAATGAATATCTGCTAAAAGGATAAATTGTAGGTGACAAGGCAGTCTGTCTGGAATGTTTTTAGTAAAAGAAATTGCTTATTTTCTCTATTTTCCTATAATTTTTTTTTCTTTTAAAGCTGAATTACACACACATACACACACACACGCACCTATATTTATATATATATATTTTTAAGTAGGCTCCATGCCTAGCATGGAACCCAATGCGGGGCTTGAACTCACAACTCTGAGATAAAGACCTGAGCTGAGATCAAGAGTTGGATGCTTAACTGACTGAGTCACCCAGGCACCCAATAGCATATATTTCTGATTAAGGATTCCAATTAGTTGTATTCTGGCACCTAAAGAACTTACTGCATTGGGGTGCCTGGGTGGCTCAGTCAGTCAAGCATCTGCCTCCGGCTCAGGTCATGATCCCAGCGTCCTGGGATCAAGCCCCAAATGGGGCTCCCTCCTCTGCAGGGAGCCCGCTTCTCCCTCCCCCTGCTCTTGTGCTCTTGCTCACTCTCCCCTCAAATAAAATCTTTTTAAAAAAACCTCACTGCATTATAGTCTCATTGTAACAGTGGGCTTCTTTTTTTAAAAAAGTTAATTTAAAACTGAATGTTATTGCAACAAGATGAAGAAAGAACAAAATGGAGATTCAAAAACCCACTCCCCCATTCCCTCCTTTGTAGTTATGGTACCTAAAATCTTAGGGATAATGAAAATTAAGATAGGCCACTGGCTGGCAGCATCTTAAATTTTAATTGTGTTAATGATATCCTTCACATCATGGGACTCAGGCATGGTCCCATGTCAAATCTAACACAAAAAGAAGCTTGCCTACCACATCTAATTAGTTGCTAAGCCTTAAAAAGTCCACCACTTTAGGGTCATTATTACAGTGGTACCCTCCTTTCTGGCTCCCACCCTAGTTTAGACCACTATTAATAGCATTCCAAATTTTTAAACTTTAAAAAATATATATATATATTTTTTTTATTAAGTGATCTCTACACCCAACATGGGGCTTGAACTCACAACCCCGATATCAAGAGCACATGCTCTACCGACTGAGCCAGCCAGGTGCCTCACTAGCATTCCAAATTTTATAGTGGCTTCATAAATGATCTCCTTCTCCTTGTCTCATTCACTCCCCTTCTTTCCTGCACATTATAACACCATTAATCCTTTTTTTAAAACAAAGATCTTTTTTTTATTGTTACGTTAGTCACCATACAGTACTTCATTAGTTTTTGATGTAGCGTTCCATGATTTATTGTGTATAACACCCAGTGCTCCACGCAGTACGTGCCATAAACTTCAGTATTAGAAGAGCGCCTTAATGCTGGCTGCGTCAGTTTCTTTCCTGCCAACAGAGCACAACTGGAGGATTATATATATGTCATGACATTTAAATTGCCCTACTCAATTCATCTGGTCATTAATGTTCGCAAGAGTAATGCCAGGAGTGAGGGAGGCACTATTTCTATACCTTGTTAAGGCTATTGACACAATAATGCTTCATGAATATTTTCATGTTTCTGCATGATTTGGTTTCCTGAGCAAAGGAAACTAACATGCTATAAAGATAATGTCTCCTTTTCCCAGAAACATCTACTCTTCAATGCTCTAGTTCCTCTTGCCTCCTATTCGGTGGATCCACACGTTTACATTTAATGGGAAGATAAAACCTGGAGCCATCTGTTTACATTCCAAAGAATTATAAAACATTTGGGAGCAAAGGCTTCTCTTCTTCTCTCAGAAAGTGAAGAGGGCAGCGTGTAGCTTATATAGACTCCCAGATTCATAATTTCAGGGTTCCTTTCCCATGGTTCAAAACAAAGAAAAAACCCCTTTTGCACATGCAGGGTTAAACTGGCTTTCCTCACATTGCCCTGAGGGAGAAAAAATGGGGCAAGGGAACCAATGTATACACTGTTTTATGTAATAATAATCTGTTCCTGATCCAGAAATCTTATTTTTGCTTTCAGGATAATATAAATAAATATAGATATTAAAACTTTTCAAAGACAACCCCGAAGGGTTACAAAATATATTCTAAATGAAGTTTCTCCAAAGGGGGTTGGGTGCATTCTAAGTGGTGTGCAAGACAACATATTAGGATGTGTGAGGAAAAAGTAATTCATTTTCATGCTTTTAATCTAACAGATTGATACACGAACATTTTACACATGGATTGATAACAATGCCCTCACACACTCAGCCTTTATCAGAGCTGATCACACAATGGGAGAATTCTATGGCATGTAGGAAGATGACAGGGCACAATAACAGTTGTTTCATTTGTTCACTTTAAGCATTTTGTAACATTGCAGGATATGTGAGCCAGTTAAAGGATTCATGGGTTATGTTATCAAATATTTATTATAGCATCTAGTTTTAACTATCACAAATAAGGAGTTTAAAAATACTCCTTATAAGAAACTACAACTTATGGGAATGCAAGCTGGTGCAGCCACTCTGAAAAACAGTATGGAGGTTCCTCAAAAATTTGAAAATAAAGCTACTCTATGACCCAGCAATTGCACTACTGGGTATTTACCCCAAAGATACAACTGTAGTGATCCAAAGGGGCACATGCACCCCAATGTTTATAGCAGCAATGTCTACAATACCCAAACTATGGAAAGAGCCTAGATGTTCATCAACAGATGAATGGATAAAGAAGATATGGTATATATACACAATGGAATATTATACAGCCATCAAAAAATGAAATCTTGCCATTTGCAACAACATGGATGGAACTAGAGGGTATTATGCTAAGTGAAATAAGTCAATTAGAGAAAGACAAGTATCATATGATCTCACTGATATGAGGAATTTGAGAAACAAGACAGAGGATCATAGGGGAAGGGAGGGAAAAATGAAACAAGATGAAACCAGAGAGGGAGACAAACCATAAGAGACTCTTAATCTCAGGAAACAAACTGAGGGTTGCTGGAGTGGAGGGGGGATGGGAGGGATGGGGTGGCTGGGTGATGGACATTGGGGAGGGTATGTGCTATGGTGAGCACTGTGAATTGTAAGACTGCTGAATCACAGACCCGTACCTCTGAAACAAATAATACATTACATGTTAATAAAAAAAAATTAAAAATTTTTTTTAAATTTAAAAAAAAGAAACTTCACTTAGAACAAAAAGTTGAAAATAATACCAGTAATGTGAGACAGACCAACAAAAGAAAATATCAGTGCTAACACACCTACCCTCTTAACAGGCTCATTAGGAATTAAACACAATAATTTAATAAGATGTGACAAGAAGTTACTCCTTTCTATGAAAGACACCAAATACTCAAAGCAATCTTGAGAAAGAAGAACAAAGCTGGAGTTACCATGCACCTGGATTTCAAACTATACTATAAAGCTATAGTAATCAAAATAGTATGGTACTGGCACAAAAACAAACACATAGATTAACATAATAGAATAGAGAGCCCAGAAATAACCCATGCTTATATGGTCAGTTAATCTATGACAAAGAGGGACAAGGATATGCAATGGGGAAAACCAGACAGCTACATGTAAAAGAATGAAACTGGACCACTTTCTTGCACCATATACAAAAATAAGCTCAAATGAACTGAAGACTTAAGACCTGAAAACCATAAAATTCCTAGAAGAGAAAAGAGACAGTAAGCTCTTTGACATCATTCTTAAAAATATTTTCTTAGAACAAGACAGAGGATCATAGGGGAAGGGAGGGAAAAATGAAACAAGACGAAACCATAGAGGAAGACAAACAATAAGAGACTCTTAATCTCAGGAAACAAACTGAGGGTTGCTGGAGTGGAGTGGGGGGTGGGAGGGATGGGGTGGCTGAGTGATGGACACTGGGGAGGGTATGTACTATAGTGAGCGCTATGAATTGTGTAAGACTGATGAATCACAGACCTGTACCCCTGAAACAAATACATTATATGTTAATAAAAAAATAAATTAATTAAATAAAATTTAAAAAATGAAAAGATCTTCAAATAAAAAAAATATTTTCTTAGATCTGTCTCCTCAGGCAAGGACCACAAAAGCAAAAATAAACAAATGAAACTACATCAAACTGAAAAGCTTTGGCACAGTGAAGTAAACTATCAACAAAATGAAAAGGCAACCTACCGAATGGGAACAGATACTCACCAATGATTTATTCAATAAGGAGTCAACATCCAAAATACTTAAAGACCTCATACAATTCAGTATCAAAAACCAAACAATTCATGGGGCGCCTGGGTGGCTCAGTCAGTTGAGCATCCGACTCTCGCTTTCAGCTCAGGTCATGATTTCAGGGTCATAAGACTATGCCCTGCATCAGGCTCTATGCCCAGTGGGGCATCTACATCTCTCCCTCCCCCTCTGCCCCTCGCCCTGCTCGTGAGTTTCTCTCGCGCTCTAAAATAAATAAGTCTTTTTAAAAAATCCAACTAAAAAATGGGCAGAGGACTTGAATAGACATTTTTCCAAAGAAGACATACAGATTGCCGACAGGTACATGAGAAGATGGTCAACATCATTAACCATCAGGAAAATGCAAATTAAAACCACAGTGAGATATCACCTCACACCTGTCAGAATGGTTATTACCAAAAACACAAGAAATAACATGTGTTGGTAAGGATTTGGAGTAAAGGGAACCCTTATGCACTGTTGGTGGGAATGTAAATTGGTTCAACCATTATGTAAACACAGTATGGAGGTTCTTTAAAAAATTATAAATAGAACTACAATATGATCCAGCAATGCCACTTCTAGATATTCAAAGAAAACAAAGAAACAAATTCGAAAAGCCATATGCACCCCTATGTTCATTACAGTATTATGTACAATAGCCAGGTTATGAAGCAGCCTAAATGTCCATTGATAGACAAATGGATAAAGGAGATGTGATATACACACATGCATGGAAACTTTTTTGTTCAGCCTGTGTTAGTATGAACATCCTTACAGAACTACTTGATACTGAAGGATAAGCTGGTTTACATATATGAATATTCAAATGAGCAAAGAGCTCTACAAAACCAGATGCAATCATTTAGATAGTATACTATGATTTAAGCACACTTAGAAAGTTTATAAAACTTAACTCTTATTCTGAACATAGTCAAGAGAAGCAAATCAACTAGAAGTATTTCTAAAAGCTCAATTTGATTTTATAGAATTTTGAGTTAGTATCACTACTCTTTACCCATACCCAATATAAAATTATCTATTAAGTATAGTAAAATGCTCCTATTTATTTGATAATCTATTTTTCCTTAATCTTAGGGTCATGAGTTCAAGCCTCATGTTGGGTTCCACACTGGGCATGGAGCCTACTTTTTAAAAAGTAAATAAAAATAAAAAACAAGAAAGAACAAAACCATCTCTAAACTAATCAAAATCTCTCACACACACAAATGTGTGTGTGTGTGTGTGTGTGCATGTGAAGTAACCCAGGGATGGGAGACTGCTCTCCTTTTTTTTTTTTTTAATATTTTATTTATTTATTTTGACAGAAAGAGACACAGTGAGAGAGGGAACAGAAGCAGAGGGAGTGGGAGAGGGAGAAGCAGGCTTCCTGCAGAGCAGGGAGCCCGATGCGGGGCTCGATCCCAGGACCCTGGGACCATGACCTGAGCCGAAGGCAGATGCCCAACGACTGAGCCACCCAGGCGCCCCAGCTCTCCTCTCTTTTAAAATTCAATCAGGGGCACCTGGGTGGCTCAATCGGTTAGCATCAGACTCGGTTTTGGCTCAGGTCAGATGATGATCACAGGGTCCTGAGATAAAGCCCGGTGTTGGGGCTCTGCTTGAAGTCTGCTTGAAGATTTTCTCCCTCTGCCCCTCCCCCACTCACCCTGGAGGTGCTTTCTCTCTTGCAAAACATAAATTTTTTAAAAAAATATTCAATCAGGGCGACTGGGTGGCTCAGTCAGTTAAGCATCTGACTCTTGAGTTCCCCTCAGGTCATGATCTCAGGGTCATGAGATCAAGCCTCAAGTCGGGCTCTGTGCTCAACAGGGAGTCTGCTTGAGACTCTTTCACCCTTTCCATCTAAAATAAATAGCACAGGCACGCATGCTCTCTCTAAATTTTTTTTTTTTTTTTTTTTTTGTCAGAGAGAGAGAGAGCACAAGCAGGGGCAGTGGCAGGCAGAGAGAGAACCAGGCTCCCCAACTGAGCAAGGAGCCTCATGTGGGACTCGATCCCAGGACCCTGGGATCATGACCTAAGCCGAAGGCAGATTCTTTTTTTTTTTTTTTTTAAAGATTTATTTATTTGACAGAGAGAGACACAGTGAGAGAGGGAACACAAGCAGGGGGAGTGGGAGAGGGAGAAGCAGGCTTCCCGCTGAGCAGAGAGCCTGATGCAGGACTCGATCCCAGGACCCCGGGATCATGACCTGAGCCGAAGGCAGGTGCTTAACGACTGAGCCACCCAGGCGCCCCGCCGAAGGCAGATTCTTTTCCGACTGAGCCACCCAGGCGTCCCTTTAAAATAGATCTTAAAAAAAAAGTTCAAAGAATTGAGGGGCTTTTCTTTCATTGAAACATTTTATCAGCTCCTTCAATTAGAACTATGAAAGAAAACATTACTTAAGTATAGCAATTATAAAAAAGGCTTTAGTTCTGTGATACCCATGCTAGGCAGACTTCTAAAATGACCCCAAGATTCTCACCCACTAGTGTACCCATCTTGTATCATCCATGCCCTTTTGAGTGTGGATGGAATTGTGAGTATGACTGGAACATGATTATGTTATCTTTTTTTTTTTTTTAAAGATTTTATTTATTTATTTGACAGAGAGAGACACAGCGAGAGAGGGAACACAAGCAGGGGGAGTGGGAGAGGGAGAAGCAGGCTTCCCGCCGAGCAGGGAGCCTGATGCGGGGCTCGACCCCAGGACCCTAGGATCACGACCTGAGCCGAAGGCAGACGCTTAACGACTGAGCCACCCAGTGCCCCACATGATTATGTTATCTTATATGGCAAATGGGATTCTGCAGATGTAATTAAGGTTGGCCTCTAGTTAATCAAAAGGGAGGCAGCTCTTTCTGCCCATGGGTTTTGTCCCCGTGCTTTAATAAAACCTTTTTTTTGCACCAAAACAAAAACAAAAACAAAACAACCCACACGCACAAAAATAAAAACAAAAGGGAAATTACCTGAGTGGATCTGGGCTACTCACATGAGCCCTCTAAATCTGGGTCTAAAAAAAAAGAATACAAAAAAATTCTGGGTCAGAGAGGAAATTTAAGATTCAAAATGTGAAAGTAATTCTTTTTATCTTGAAGGAGCAAGCTGCCATTTTGTGGAAGGCTACATAACAGGGAGACTCAGGAGCTCAGAAAACAGTCCCCTGTCAACAGCTAGCAAGAAAAGAGGAACCTTAGCCCCTAACAACCTGAATGTCTATGACAGTAGTCCAGGCTGATACCTTGATTTTAGAAATGTGATTCTGAGCAGAAAACCCAGTTGGTCTATGCTCAGACTTCCGACCTACAAAACTGTGAGCAAATAAATAGGTGTTGTTTAGAGCTGTTAGATTTTTAATTTGCTATGCAGCAATGATATATATATAATGGAAAGGGAGTGAAGAGAAGTGGGAATTAAAAAAATTGATAAAAACTAGTGGGAATGATCTATGAGGCTTTCATTTTGTATACTCCAGTGGCCTCCATATTGAAGTGTTTTCAGGATAATCTTTTAAGTATCCAAGGAAACTATTAAAAATTCTAGCTGTATATTTCTCATTTTTAAAAATTTACTTCTCGGGTATATTCAGTAATAACATATACAATGTTAATACATGCAGATGATTTGTAAATGTTGATATATTTAGAGATGCTTGTTAAAATAATTTAGAATACATTTCTCATCAGTGTAAGAAGACACTTGTCCCTCAAAAGATGTCCTGCCCCCCTTTTACTTTCACCCTTTTTTTTTTTTTTTAAAGATTTTTATTTATTTATTTGAGAGAGAGAGAATGAGAGACAGAGAGCATGAGAAGGAGGAGGGTCAGAGGGAGAAGCAGACTCCCAGCCGAGCAGGGAGCCCGATGCGGGACTCGATCCCGGGACTCCAGGATCATGACCTGAGCCGAAGGCAGTCGCTTAACCAACTGAGCCACCCAGGCGCCCCTACTTTCACCCATTCTTAATGAAGTTTAGATCTATACTAAATTCTCAAGTTATGCAGTGTCTCTTTTGGCATCATGTAATCCTAAGGACAATCTTTCTGGATGGTTCTGGGAGCTCTAGCAAATTAATTTTATTGACTAAAGAAAAGTTTGAGAATTACTATTTGAGGCAGTTATCAAAACAGAATCCATTTCTTCCCTGCTGATCAAATTTAGTAGTTCTAGGGCGACCTAGGTATCTTTTTACAAACTGTTTAAATTATTCTCATTTTCATGTAATTTGAGAAACTGGGCACCTAAGACGATATACCAAGTTGGCATAAGAAAAGTGGAAAGCATCATCTTTGGGAGAGACCTGTATTTGGGAGAGATAACTACAATTCCTTAAAAATAGAACATGAACCATGAGATGTCCATACAAACACTACAAAATACCAAGTTGGGAAATACTAGAATTTATCTTGCTTCCAATATTTACACATGATGTGTCATCTTATTACGTGCCATGCTTGGTAGGCATTCAAGTTTCTGAAATCCAGATGTGCTGTAAAGAAATAATTTTGAAGGATTTTTTCCTGAGACGGTATTGTGAACTGGTAAGCAAGCAATCCCTGCACCACAAGCTCTTGTTCACCAAATTTATTGTTGAACATTCAGAACACCAGATTATGACAGATTAAAAAGAAAGCACCAAAACTTGCTACACATTAATACCTGAGCGAAGACTGAAGGCAAATATTCATCTATGAAACCCCACACCATAACGCTGCAACAGATAAAAACATACACAACACTCTATAGAGTATAATAGCACTTTTTGTGAATTACAACCAGTTAAATATGTTACTTATATAAAAAATACAACAAAATCACACATGTGTATTTCATACACCATATACTATACAAAGTACTGAAGAAGATCATGCTTATTTAAATGGAAAAATCTGCAAGGTGACATCATTTTTCAGTATATGCTGCAGGACAAGCTCCTTTGCACTAAGTATTGTTACTATGCACTGCATTTTCTAGATGAGAACAAAAATATCAATTTGCAAATAAAGGATTACTGAGTCTATCTCAGCATAATAAATAGTTTGTCCTTCATAAACTTTTTTTTTTTTTTTTTAAGATTTATTTGACAGAGAGACACAGCGAGAGAGGGAACACAAGCAGGGGGAGTGGGAGAGGGAGAAGCAGGCTTCCCGCTGAGCGGGGAGCCCGACATGGGACTCGATCCCAGGACCCTGGGATCATGACCCGAGCCGAAGGCAGACGCCTAACAACTGAGCCACCCAGGTGCCCCATAAACTTTTAATTATAATATTTTCTGGATGCAGGTTGACAGCCATGTATTTTATTACATTTCCTTGCCTGAATTATTTCCTTCTAAATTTTAACATGTTTTAAGGAAAGACATGTTTTCTTTCTCCTTATTTGTAGAGAAACCTAGATTTTTGTCTTTGGGAGGAAGTAGTGGAGGTGAAATGGGAAGAAGAAATATATTGGGTTTATGTTCAAAATTGAAAAATATACAACAAATTCTGAGTACACAGAGATGTGAGCATCTTTTAGCAGAGACCATGATGTCCTATGAATGGAATAATTTGTCTTAATAGAAATTATTTATTTTTTAAATAAGCACAATAAAAATATAGTAAGTCTTTACATTAAAAAAACAATAACAACTGAAACCAGTTCCTTGATACCTTAAAAATAATTATTAGGAAGGAAAAAGAGAAAAAGGGGAAAATAATATTTAAAAATATACTGCATGAATCTGAGTTTAATTACTGAAAAATCGTTATTAGGTAAACTAACTTTTGATATTCAGATATGAGTGTCAATAATCTGAGAAAAAATAAGTATAGGTCTTAGGGAAGAATTCATGTATTTGATAGATTATTTATTAGAAAGACAAAAAAATGATATTTGAAGATTTTTCCATGTGTAAATAAATAAGTGCAAAACAGAAGTGCCACCATCTTTTCCTAAAATAATTTTCAGAAACTTTAGCCAAACTTACTTTTCTACATCTATGAAGTATAAGTCAATTTTAATTCAAAATGAGAACTCTGGAAATTAAAGGGAGGTTCTAGAGCAAAAAAAGAAATACTGGTCAACTTTAAAAATTTTACTTCACCAACTTCAAAGAAAAAAATTGGGGGCCAGTTTATAAAATATACAGTTATAAAATTGCAGGGCATTCCTTCATTTTAAGGCACAGTCTGTTTTATCCTAAACAACTATAAGTTCAGGTCACAGTGATAATATGCATTCAATTTTGGTCTGGTTTATCATGGGTATGTTGCTACATTTAGTTAGTCATAAGTTTAAGAAACTGTTACAATCACTTCAAAATAATATCATTTTTATATTTAAAAATGTAAGTACACAATACAATTTCCTAAATCACACTAAAAATTGGGAGATTTTTTCCCCCTCCACAGAGGAGGAAGAGGTTATTTCTACCAACATTCTAACAAATACATATTTGATTATGTAGATAGCATGGTTATAATAAAATTATTTAACACAAAGGAAAAACTCATTCCAAAAAACAATGTTAACTGAATTTTTAGGTCTTATACATCATCTTTTTACTAATACCCAGTCATTACCGGTTAACTGGATAAACTGTCACTAAATCAAGGTCAAACATTTTAATATTTAGTTTTCTTTTGCCTCCTTACTTCCAAAACCACTTTTGCAAACTGCAACAACTTTACTGGACAGAGAAACAATAAGTGACATTAACCGATGGGCAAAACTATATAATACGAGGGACTGAAATTCCCTTTGAGAATTTCTATAGGGGAGAAATCAAAGAATTTCAGTCAGATAAATACGTTTGAGTCTATCATTTTTCTACTTTTCTCTCATGAGTATACCACCCATCAATGTTAACATTCAGCATTAACACCATTGTTTATATTTTCTCTTAAAATATGCATTTTAAAATGTTTATTTCATTGTACTGTTAGGATCTAGTAGATAATTTTCCCCTTTGAAACACGTGATTTATAAAGGGACTGAATGGAAATACATAGAAAACAAAACAAATTCCATAGTAAAATCTCTATTACATAAATGAGAGACACCTGTACTAAAAATAATCTGCACAATAACATTTAAAGCTTTACACAACAGAATGAATCTGTGATGAATGAAAGAAGATTACTTCAATTAATTAACAAAAGATCATTATTGGGTAAATTAACTTTCAAACCCAATAAAATCAGAGAACATTACTCCACAATTCAGATAAAATAGAATATACTATGGTATATTATACATATTCAAAGAAAATTTTGGGTATGGAATATAAGTTTTGATGATTTACATATTTAATATTAAGTCGCAGATGAAAAATACTGAAAATATTTTTCCTTTAATCCCAATATGTTAAGAAAAATTCATTGGCACAGATATCTGGAGGTATTTTACAGTTTCTTTTAGCTTTGGTGGCAAAGTATGTTTTGCTAACCATATGGATACAGTTACATTTTTCAATGCAGAGTTTTGTGCTTAAAAAATTCAAAGGTGTTTTTTTTTCCTGTAAAAGGGATGTAAAAAGTCCAATATGAAAACAAGTGCAACATGAAATACAAAATATGCCTATAATTTGGCTTATGAACAGTTAACAGTTCTATGCTTTGTCTATAAATCTTTTACTAATAACATTACGAGAATACAAATACTAAAAACAAAAATAACATTAAAAATAGTATATGAACTTTACAAAACTGGCTACTTTTTAGCCTTTCTAAATTAAGATTAAAATTCAAATATGCAAACAAATTTACAATAACCAAAATACATTAACAAATATAGTTTTTTTACAAGTATTCAAAGTTACAATGTACAGAATTGGTATAGAATAATTTTGACTCATATATATCAAGTCCTATACAAAGTCATCAGAAATTGGTTACTTGGCATTTCAAACCATAGTCATTTTTGGCAGCATAACATGCCAAACACTTTCAGAAAGTCCTGTACTTGATTTAAAATTTTCAACCATAGACAATGTAATCAAGATGTAGCTTAGAATATCATTTAGCTTTTGAAGGATGTATATTAGAGATTCAGGTGTACTGTTATATTTATACTATTAATGAAATAAATTAGTCTATTCTCACTATTTCCAAACTTTATTCTGTTCTTAAAACTGCTAATATACAATGTCAGTCTTCTATATTCATAATATAATTTATCACAAAAATGTGAATTCTTAAACATCTACAGTACACATATTCAGATTTGGATTACTGACCTTTCTTTCCTATCATCCTTATTAAAAGTAAAAAACACAAGTAGCTTCACAGACTTACTATTTCCTCAGGCTGTTGAAACTTACTGTGAAAGAATGCATGTGTATTATGTATAAATAAAAGTTCATTACAGACTTTGAAATGCTGTCCTTTGTTCAAAAAGAGTGAGATAAAATTTCAGCTCCTAATCATCTATTTCGTAAAAGTATCTTCTACCTTTACCTTGTGTGGCAAGGAAGCTTTCTGTCTTGTCTTTTTTTTTTTTTTTTAAGATTTTATTTTCAAGTCATCTCCACACCCAAAGTGGGGCTTGAACTCACAACCCCCAGATCAAGAGTCACATGCTCCACGGACTGAGCCAGCCAGGCACCCTGCACATTACAAAGATACTTTGTGTGTCATGCTCTCCAAATGGACTCCCCCCTTGAAAAACCTCACAAGGTATCTAGTTTCCTATGATAGGTGACACTCAGAAAACAAAAAGTGATGATGAAAAAAATAATCAACGCATGCCTAGTCATAGAAAGTCACAACATATTTAAAAAAAATTTCCCAACTGATTTTAATAACAGGTTACTAAATTTGCAAGTGCAGCACTGTAAAGTTTTACACTAAACCTCCTAATAAAGCAAGGCATTACACTAATTTAGACCTAATGCCTAAATTGAAAATACAGGTCAGTTGAACTATCTGGGGATTCAGGAATCAACAGTCCTAGTTTATCCTATAATCTTTGTGTTTCTCCCATTTTCCCTCCTTTTATTTTCCCTGGCCACTATGTGTAAGAGGTGCTAATGAGCAGTGAGGTAAAATAAATATACTATGCTATGAATGACAAGTCTGAAGCATTAGAAAAAATGTAGAACTAGATAATGAACAAATCCAATAATTTGCTTAAGTATGTGTGTGTGGTGGAAACGTGTACCGTCTGCACGAGTGATAGGATAATCAACAACAAACATTTACTAGGCCTAGTATAGTTCTTTATTTTTTTACTGTATAATCATATAGATACCACAGTGTAGTTCAATCAAGAAAAGGTATTCCATTAGATACATGTGAATTTATCTGACCAAAATATGAAAAAAAATTAATCAATACATGATCAATATATACTGAAGAAACTCAAAATCAATGTGAACCAGGCAAGAATGGCTTTTTGGGACCACTGTTTTAAATATCTTCATTCTAGTGACAACCAAGAAAAGAGTTAGCAGAAACTGTTTAATTTCTGGCATGAAAAAGATCCAGAAAAAAGACGTTAATATTTTCTACCATATTATCAGTTCCAAATTATACTAGTAACTCCAACTGAGGCTTTAGAAACACTAAAAGTACTCAGTATTTTTCCTGTTTGATCTAGTTATCAACAATAGGGTCCAAGAGTAATTTTTATAACACAAAACTTACTCAAAACTCAAATTCTAAATAAAAATGTTATAGCACTTGAGCTCAGAAGTTTGTTGAACTGAATAATCTGTAACTTCCAGTAAATAATTTCATTTTTAGTAACATTTCTAATAAAGCTGTACTGTTTTGCCAGCTAATTAATATAGGTTGTAAGCATGGTAGAAACAATGTATAATTTAAAGACAAAAGGACTACCTTTTCCCCAAGTGACAGAAACATCAATTTCCCTAATCTTGAGACAGAGCCTATCTTCTCATCTCTGGTAGTTATTTAGGCTTAAAGTACATCAGGATTTGATAAACACCCTGTCAAAATGTGTATGTGTGAGTGAGTGAGTGTGTGTATGTGTATATATATATATATATATATATACACACACACATACAATAGTTAAAGACCCAACCTACTATTGTTTGTTTAATTAGAATCCTTTTTATAGCCCTAAAATGAAATATTCTGTTGGAATAAATAAGACTTTAGGACTTGATAACTTCACACATACGAAAATTGTTTAGTGAGAATTAGTGTGCCTAGTCTGCTGCTTTAAAAAACTAATCTCCTACTCACAAATGAGAAATTTAAGCTTGTTACATTTTATTCATGAGCAGTACTGACTGAACAAGGAGACTGTAGATCATATAAACACAATGACTGTGGCTGTCAATAGAAGATACAAATTAATGAATTTTCTAAAGTTGTTTCTGTATATAAACATAAGTTTAAATTAAGAAATAGTTAAATGACACATTTAACCTGTAACTTAAAAATATAATAATATCAGTGAAAAAAACAAAGATACAATGTATATAAAACTTACTTATGAATATATGAATAGGTAAACATAAGCAGATATGTCCTTATTTAAATATACAAGTGGTATGCCATGGGACAAGTGTATAATAAACTCTCTTTCCTTTCATATACTGAACAAACAAGCATTTTGTATTTTATCCTTGTGCTACCTCTCTCAAACAAGAGCCTGAAATGTCAGCCATGTCTACTATGAGGGTATCATTTCCCTTTAATGATCTCCATAAGTGAAAATATAAATACTGAACAATAGGCATGAGGTTGGGAGAGACAACAATGGAATTAAACAAACTTACAACCCTCATAGATGATACCGAGATCCTCTTCAACTGATGCCAAAACAGCAAGGACCTGAGGAATAACTGAGAAGTGAAGTGAGGTAACCCTCTATAGGCAGTGAAGTGGGGGAAACTCTCCACAGGCAGTAACAGCTGAGAGGTGGTAATGGAATCCAGATGCAATTGCTGACAAAATGAATTTGGTACTCTAGGACAGTCCTGGGTACTAACAAGGACAAAAGTTCACAAGTATTACTGGGATTTAAGGACTTTAAACGGTTTTGGGTATGTAGAGCATACACATCTAAAGGAAGGGCTCCATGAGCCAAGTATACCTCAGCCTGAGTTTATTCTATCTTAAGGCAAAGATACCTAGCTCCATTACCTACTCTTCTATAGCTAAAAGCGAGCTGAAGTCTCAAATGAAATAGAAATATTACTCTCTTTTCTGTCAAACCAAGGTAATCACCTTGGCAAATTAAGATGCCATTGTTAAAACTAGTGGCTAAAACCTCCAATTTATTTAGGTATACTGTTTATACTTATGCTATTAATGGGTAACAGTTGGTTATTCCATTAATAGTATAATTTTACATATCAAATGTGGTACACCACTTGATCATGCTGACTTTTTTTCTACAGTAGACAAAAACTGCAAACCTAGAGTTTTTTTCTGACCACTGGAATTTAGTTATTTTAAAAATCCATCATGATCTGAGGCACTTTTGGCAACCATTGGGTCAATGAATTAAATAAAATGGTACATACTGAACAACCGTACTGCTCCAACACCAATAAGTAAATATCTGGGACAATTTTCTTTAAATTTAATGAGAGATTTCTTTAATAGACTCCTGATATTCACCAAGAATACAAAATAAGATCTGTATTTGAAAAGTAGTGAGAAAATTTCACTAAGTTTTGAGTTTAAATTATGTTCACCAATCTTCCATTGGTTACCAAGAAAACATGTCTCCTTAAAATTAAAAGTTGTATTTTCATAGATGTAAGAAAACAAAAGATCTGCCTTGTTCACTGTGGCTGCCAAAAACTGACTGAGGTTATTTCATTTTTGAGAAACCAGACAGTTGTGAATTTCATTGATCTTTTTCTTTTTCATTCATCTTTTAAGACTGATTTCTCAATAGGCATGCTGTAGCAAATACAAAGTAACTGACTTTTCAGAAGAAAGTTTGATGAAATGAGCAGAATGCTTGAGTTGAGATTACAAGCAATGCTACATTTACTGAGTATTTAGAAGATCCCCAGTATGGCCAATTAAGCAGAATAGCTGATATGCAGAAGTCCTCAAAAACAGTGGCCACCACACCCTTTTCAAAAATGACTAGTACACAGATGCCATACCACAAAACAAAACCATGCTTCAACTACTTTTCTCAAGCATTATAAAACTAATTTCCTGTTTTCAATATTGTAAAAATAGACTGGTCTTCTCCAAAGGATCTTGCTGTCCACATTGATGAATCTGTGCATTCTCTCTTCTGACCCTAAAGTTATTATTTTTATCATTCCTTAAATTCAGTTTTACATGAAGTTGCATAATGCATGGAGTAAAAGAGGAATGAAAATGAAGCATGGAACCCTGTATAAATGTGCTGACCCAAAAGCAATTACACCAACAGCCAGAGGAAGTGGAAATTGTGAAGTAGCCTTCAACAATTTACTGTAAAGAAACAGAGAAATATACATTATGTAAACTACATTGTAGGCAAAACCAGAATATGCTGATTTAACTGTCCATAATTTTTAAAAAGATCAATACAAGCCACATTTTAGCTAGAGAAAAATATTTCTATTAAGTAAATAATCAATTTTGTTTAGTCTTTCAAATTTTAACAACAGAAAAATATTAGTTGGACTTTTATTCAGCAATTCTACCTCTAAAAACTTATCCTTTCAAAAATAATATTTACGGGGCGCCTGGGTGGCTCAGTCATTAAGCGTCTGCCTTCGGCTCAGATCATGATCCCAGAGTACTGGGACTGAGCCCTGCATCGGGCTCCCTGCTTGGCGGGAAGCCTGCTTCTCCCTCTCCCACTCCCCTGCTTGTGTTCCCTCTCTCTGTGTGAAATAAATAAATAAAATCTTCAAAAATAATATTTACTAGGACATAGCTACAGAACTATTTTAACCTTCCTTGTAATAGCAAAAAAACAAAACAAAAAAAGAAACTTAACCAAATAAAAAAGAAACTCTTAATTACTAACAGGAACAATATTAAGACAAGACACTAAAACTTTTTAAAAGAAAAATACTATCAGAAAAGACTATTACCGTTTTACTCTGAAAACAGAGAAACTAAGGATAAGAGGGGTTAGGAAATTTGTCTAAAGACATAAAGGTATTAAATGGCAGAGCCAAGATTTAAACCTCAGGTCTGCTTCATTCTAGAGTATCTGCAACCGTCTGCCAGAACCAACTGAAAACAGGCTTCTAGAGCAAACAACCAAACCAGTCAATGAAAAGTCAAATTTATAGAGAATTTTAAACATATATATAAGTGAACTAACAGTATAATGAATTTCATGTACCCATCACCCAACTTCAAAAAGTATCAAGTCATGGCCAATCTTACTGCATCTATAATCCTATCCACTTCACTCCTTCCATACTTTTTGGAAACAAAATCTTATTAGACATTGTATCTTTTAAGAGTAAATTAAAAAAAAAAAGTTATTATATCCTAACAAGTAAAATCCATAATTAAGAAAACAAATAAAATATACTTACATATAAATTATACCTGCATACAAACCATAATTACTGTATGATTACAGCTTTAGCTTTAGGAATACATCAAAATATTTAGACATAGTCAAAATATTCAGACATAAAGAACATGTTTCAGACATAAAAGAACTATTATGAGTAGGAAAAGATGTGAGAAAAAGAAAGATTAAACTATTATACCTGGATTTTATTGAAACAGTGTGAGTATTTCCAAGAATTGCCATAGTTGGAATAAGGATAAATGCCAAAGGTTTACATGGATCAGGATTAAGTTTAAAGTAATACCTATATCAAAGAGAAAAAACCCTTATAAATCAATAAAGCACACCCAATCATTTTAAATGATCAGAATCAAACAAATTAATTTCAAAACATTCCATAGATATGAGAGCTCTAAATAGCTCATGAAATCTTTGATAAATAACTTTTGCTATAGATCATCTTTATACCTAAGGTTTTATATGGAGAATTATGTTCAGAAACTAAAGGAAATGAAAATATCCAATATGGAAGCACTTCCTTTTAATAAGAGGTATATGCCTGAAAGCTCATATAGAAATGTTTTTATAAAACAAATTATTTAAAATATATTAAGTCTGCTCTAGAAAAAAAAGATGAAGAAAACAAAGGTTTTTATAAAGCAATTGTCCCTATTTTTAAAAATCCAAATTCTCATCTCTGGCATTTATGGACAGTGAGGCATTGATAGCATTTCAGAATCATAAATTCGAGCTCCTCAAATAATTTCTCCCCAAACCTGTGAACAAAAATCTGGATCTTGACTAAAATGAGGGACAAAGGAGGGATATTAACATCTCGTAACCTGTTGATCTAATTTATCAAACTTACTTGGCTTTTCAAAAAAAATTTTTTCCAGTATTTAGATAATTTGAAATTTTTGTATTATTTCTGAAAACTGTATTGAGTAGGGGATCAATTATTACTTGGATGAGGTGGCCTGTTTTTTTTTTAATATTTACCAATAACTAAACATTCCAGAAATAATCTCAGAGGGCATTTTCACACTCTAATTTAACCTAGAAAATTATCATGTGGCAAGGCAAAAATGGTTTTCAGTAGTAAAATAGCTGGTCATTTATTTTAGTTCAATGTTTGATACTCAATTAGAAAACTACAATTTTTTTTCATTATTTCTTATCTTTTTAAATGTAAGCATTTTCTTCCTTCCAAATTTAAGAAAACATAAAACTGATCATGAATTGAAAAATACTTAAAGCACCAAGCATTATGAATACCTTAAGTCAACAAAATAAAGCACATTTTCACATCTAGACTCATAGAAGGTTAAAGGTAAAATAAATAAAATACACTTCCCTCTTTTGGGCAGATTTTGAGGAAGTTTATATTTGCATAGTAAGGGAAAAAAATGTGAATATATTAAATGTGAATATATATATTTCCTGAAATTATATAGCTTCCTATTCTTGAGGAAGTTTTATGGACCATTAGGAATCTGGTAAGTCTCTACTTACAGATATTTATTGTTTGAAGCACATAAATTATAATTATATAAATAAAACACACCTGAGATTCTTTAACCAATAAATTAAAGATGGCATGCTGAGTAATACAATCCATGTTAGTAAGTTAATCACAGTACTGTGCATGCGAAGACTATCTTCAGCATCATTGGCAGATAAACGAAGACAGTGTACTGTAGAGTCTTTATGGTGATTTGATTTTTTTTCACTTCTTCTAGAGTGTTTGGGATTCTATAAAGCAATAAAGTAAAAACACTAAGATATTAAAATTAAAGTTTATTATTTTACTCAGGATCACACTCAATTATTTATTTAATAGCTAAATAACCACATCTTTCTATTGCCAAACTAATATAAAATATTGAAATTACCTTGCTCAATGTAATTTAAAGCAGTTATTAGCTATAAAATTTTTATTCCTTGACTTGCTATTTCCACTGCTGAGACTATATCCTCTAAGTAATTACTTAAAATTTAAAAAAGATAATTTGTAACAATAAAAATGACATAAGTACTGATAAAGATCAAATTAAAATTAGACAAGGGTGCCTGGGTGGCTCAGTCAGTTAAGCATTGGACTCTTTATTTTGGCTCAGGTCATGATCTCAGGGTTGTGAAATCAAGCCCTGAGTTGGGGGCTTGAGATTCTCTCTCCCTCTGCCCCTCCCTGCTACCACCTGCCCTCTACCACATGTGTACTCTCTAACAACAACAAAAAATTAAAATTAGACAATCTAAGTCTATTAGGTTCACTTTTCTTAAAGTTACTTAAATTCATGACACCTTTTTAAAACACTGTAAACTCCTAACTTAAAAACACACAAACTTTTTTATTTCGCCATGTTCTTTTATATTAAAGTGATGTAGAGTTTTGAAAATAAAACTTACCACAGTCTGGCTATTTTTGTAAGTTGTTAGGCTGGCTTGCAGATGAACAATCTAGGAAAAAAGAAAAAACTGTTTAATTTCACTTTTATTTTGAAACAAAAAAACAACCATTTTTATTACAACTGAGAAACACTGTAATCTGAAATTTAAAGAAATCTGCATAACTAAAAATATGTTTAAACATTTACAAATATTCTTTCAGAAAAGGTAAATAATAACTATACAAGCTTGCTATTATGGATTAAAAAACAGAAACAAAATAAAACAAACTTCCAGAGTATGATGGGTCCAGGATATATTGCTATTCTGAGAACCTATGTTTGAATAATGCTTTGCTCTAGCAACTTAGTGTCCTGTGAGTAAAATATTTGATTATCATCAGTATAGTATAAAGAATTTAACATGTCTTATCTATTCTCAATTTTTGAAAATTTGAACTCAATTATATATGGTGAAATGTTTACAAGAATCTCAGAAAATCTTTAGGTTTAATTTGTTAGGTTTGCTTAAGCCAAGTATTTGAGAAAGTTTTGCTCATTGTGCCAATTATTTGAAATATCCAATTTAAAAAGCTAAAAATATCATATTTATAAATCAAAGTAGTAAATAGATTTTTCTGATGGACATAAATTTCCTTTGAAAAACTGAAAATAATCTATAATGTGCATGTATTAGTGTCTGAAGCAGATGTAAATAAACCTTTGTTTAAAAAAGAAAAAAATGATTATCCATTCTGGTATCAACTGTCTCTACCTAAGTTTAATGAGGAGAGTATACCGTTGTATAACCTAGATTTTCCTGCAAAGCTATCAGCTTTCTTGGAAGTGTTTTTTACTTCCTCAGTAAAATTATCAGCCTCATTATTTTTGTCTTCTGATTCTCCAGCGACATCTATAACATTCTACATTATGTCAGCACAATTGATAGCTCGATCCCACTGACATAACTTTTTGTCTATTACCCATGGTCAAAGGGAGGTATGAATGAAAACTGCTCTAGTAAAATGTTTTTTAAAAAGTTAACATTACTTGCAAGAGCAAGAAGCAATGTGAAACAGATTATGTATTTTCCCTTTTTTTTTAAAATAAACTCTGTTTATTTTAAACTCAGATCAATAATTTCAGCTCTATAGTTAATCATATATTTTAAATAACTAAGATGTTTAAAAAAAACCTACACTTAAACCTTAAATAACAGGTTACTGCAACTGTAATTAAAATTTTTGTTAACAACACCTACAGGAAATTCTATGTCTGCCTGACACAAAGCCCAGCCATTCTGACTTCAGTGATGTGACATACCTTAAACACATAATAAAGATAAGTAAGCAGTATGGCAAATGCTCCACAGGTTGTCCAACTAACTATGATCAAAACAATTGTCAAAAAGGGCAAATCTGCTGATATCATTTTGATATCTTTAGGAAGTTCAGAGGGCCTGGAAAAAAACAAGAATAAAGCTTTTAAAAGTATATTAACAGTTATTTATACAGTCACACTTAAAAAGAAAACAATACAGTACTCTGCCAAGCTCTCCTGCTTATTAATATGCAAGTACCATAAGGTAAGCAGTAAAATATTTTTTCATAAAGGCAAGGGATGACATATATTTGTATATTCTGTAATACACTGTGACAGCTCCTCTTCCATTTAGACACTATGGCTGATATTTGTACTAAGAAAAAATGTTGCTAAAAATAATTAATTATAGGCCCTGTGCCATGTATTTGCAACCTTTCTATTTCTTAAAGTCTTGAGATCACTCAGACTTATGATGCTATTAGTGTCAGAAGCACCTCAGAAGGGTGAAGGAAGAAGCATCACACCATAATCCCCTCTGTGACAGTGTATCACATAACATGTCTGGTGAGGAGCAAAGGCAATAGAAACGAGGTCAGTGGTTTACCCGAAGAACCTACTAGTAACTTCAAACTTTATCTTTGGGTCCAAAATAAAACTCAAGGCAATGTTTTTGGAATTTTTATGCATTTCATCTTATCTGATCTTAAGTATCTTGACTAGAATTCTCTTGCTCTCAGGTTTGACTGAAAGTCAACATATAAAAGCATTGCCAGAGAAACGCTTCTTCCTTTGAAAGATTTACAATCATAAAAATTAAAAATACTTCAGTAATCTGTCACTTTTTAAAGTAATGTCTACTCCCAATGCTGGGCTTGAACTCATGACCCTGAGTTCAAAAGTCGCATGCTCTACCGACTGAGCCAGTAAGGCACTCCTCTGTCAAACTTTTTTGATTAACTCTTGGCATTAACACAAATGTAGCATTTAGCTTGCAATAAATGATTATCTTTTTTTAAATAAAAGTTTTTATTTAATTCAGTAATCTCTATACCAACATGGGGCTCAAACTTATGATCAAGAGTTGCATGCTCCTCTGACTGAGCCAGCCAGGTGTCCCTAAATGATTATCTTTAACAAAGACATAACTTTGAACACTAATACATGTTTTTCTAGTTATACATCTTTCCTTAGAAATTAGAGTTTAGGGGTGCCTGGGTGGTTCAGTCGGTTAAGTGTCTGCCTTCGGCTCAGGTCATGATCCCAGGGTCCTGGGATCGAGCCCCATGTCGGGCTCTCTGCTCAGCGGGAGCCTGCTTCTCCCTCTCCTTGCTGCTCCCCCTGCTTGTACTCTCTCTCTATCAAATAAATAAATAAAATCTTTAAAAAAAAATTAGAGTTTGGTGAAAGCCAATTAATTGTGAGGTTCCCTATCAAAATATAGTTTTTTCCTTAAGAGCAATTAGAAAACTTTCAGTCATTTTTTACCTTTTCAAAGCTAGCCACAATGAAGAAAGGAGTCTCACAGATGTAGAAGAAAGTAGGCCAACCCAGTAGGCAGTACATGTTCCAAACAGAAAGAGAATCAAGGATACAAGGGGGAAACACATACTCTGACTAGTTAAAACGATGGCATCTAATTCTGGTAACATTAACACATCCCATAATTCCTTAAACCATTTATATCTGTGGATAAAAGAAAACATACAATAAAAGAAAAAAAATCAACAACTGATATTCAAGTATTTAATATCTGAGGTGTCTGACCATTCACTAGAGTCCCCAAAGTTCCATGATACTCAATTCGTAATTATACTGAAAAACAAATTTCAATTCCTTGTGGAGAACAAGTCATTTATTTTCCAAGTGAGTCTACTGATCTTCAAGGATCCGAGTCCTGAGTCTGGATGCAGTTCCACTGCTCTCTATTGATCCTTGTAATAAATAAGTGGTCTTTTTTTTAAGTTAGAAAACCAACAGCTAGTTGTAATGCTAATGAAAAGAGATCTAAGCATATTGGTTCTAAGCAAAAAACACAAAATTAGAATAAATTAAAAATGGAATGTTAAGTGTGGCAGAGATCCAAAATACACTTTGTATGGGAAGAAAAAGTGATCTGAGGCACTGTTTCACAAATATCCTATAATGGTTTGTGCTCATGAATCTGGGATACTCAAAGATTATGGACCATATGCATCCCTATGCAAATGTTAGAAGTTTGGTATATTTACAGACTAAGTTTCTATAATTGATACATCTACATATAACTTCTATAATTACTTTTGAAATGGTTATAGTATTAAAGTAAATGTTGATATACCTATTAGGCCTCTGCCTAAGAGAAAAGTCCCATTTAATAAAACAAGACAATTGCCATATTTGTATGAATATTTATATTTCATTATGGGGCTAAACATGTTTCATATATATAATTAAAATCATTATCACAGATAATAAAACTTACCCCAACAGAAACTTAATCATAATTACTAAAGGATCAACTTTGTATGGCTTGGCTTCTTTATCCAACATAGTAGCATATTCTAAGCAATGACCTGGTGATTAAAAAAAAAAACCTATGTGTAGTAAAGAATTCATAGTAACTATGAGTAATCATACACTGACTGCATTGTAAGAGCAACATATTTCATGTCAGAGAAAGCAAGGGTCATTATTATCATAAAGACTCTCTTCACAGATTAAAAATTACTGTAATTCAATAGATCTTATATAAGAGTACACAATCCCTTCTGAAACAACTTCAGGAAGCCAAAGCGGGGGTTTCACCATTTGTATTTTCACAAAGCTCCAAAGGTGATTTTTTTTAAAAAACAACTTTACTGAGATATAATTCTCATACCACACAATTCATTTAAAGTATACACAATTTAGTGGTTTTATCACCACAATCAGTCTCAGAACATTTTCATTACTCCCCAAACAAACTTTGTTCCCCTTAACTGTCACTTGCAATGTTTCCCTATTCCCAGGCAACAACTAATCTACTTTGTTTCTATAGACTGGCCTATTCTGAACATGTTCTATAAATGAAATCATATAATACAGAAATCATATAATATACGGTCCTTTGTGACTGGCTCCTTTCATTTGGCATGTTTCCAAGATTCATCCATGTTGTAGGATGTGTCAGCACATTTTATTTATCCATTTATCAGCTGATGGATACTTGGGTTGTTTCTGCTTTTTTGGATATTACAAACAGTGCTTCTGTGAACATGTATGCACAAGTTTAGTGTGGGTGTATGTTTACATTTTTCTTGGTTATATACCTAGGAGTACAGATCCTGAGTCATAGAGTAACTGCCAGACTACTTTCCAAAGCATCTGTACCATTTGCATTCCCAACAGCAATATATGAAGATTAAAATGAATACTAAAGGCAGACTTGAAATTGTAAGTCATCGAAAGGAAATAAGTAGCTGCAGAAGGATTTGGCAAGATGGAAATGGTAGAGGATATTTTCAGACTACTTTTATATATTTTGATACACTGTCTTTTCCTATGTCGTCTCCCTTGATTACAATCCAAGCTCAACAAGTGTGTGAGGGCTTTATAAAGCAGGTTCCTGGGAAACTATTTTCAATGCTATACTCAAAGGAAGGTTTTGTCCAGTGCAGTATATATTCTGTATTTGCCTCTCCAGATCCATTCTCCCCTTACTTTGTTCTGAACTCTGGGAGGCTGACTTAGGTGCAATGAATGATAGGCACTGATGGGAGGAAATAAGGTGAGTGTGTGTATTTCCCTGCCTTCCCCCTGCTGAGCCACAGGCTGACAGGGCTGCAGCTGTAGTAATGCGGCCCTCTATTATAGCTCTCGAGGCTTGCTCACTCCCTTGCCCTGGCACCAAGGAGTATCAGATGGCTCTACTGCTAATCTGGCACTTAATCATTTCTTACTGGTTTCCCTCAACCCTACCCATACCTTTGAAATAGTCCCTTCATTAAAATAAACTCTCAATTATTCCATTCAGTGTGCCAGGACCTAACTGATACATTGGATACAGCCCAAACATTACACTGAATGCCTACTATGTGCTTGACACTATGTTAGGTACCAGGAATGGAATGGGGAACAAGATCCCCATCAGGGAGACTCTACCTCTTAGGATATCCTCAGAATAGAGGGAAAAACCTTCGGCATGAAAGTGTAAAATGGAAAAGCCAAGTAAGGAATCTTCTTGGGGATCACCTAAAACCAGAGGGTCTGAAATGCCTGTAAACTTGAGATGGGTCATGAATTTAGCCACACGAGGGATAAATAAGTAGTAATGGAGCACTGAGGAGGAAATGGATGAAGAGAGGAGGAATAGAAACACTCTTACCTGTTGAGAAGAGAGAGTATAACTGTCCTCCATAAGCAAGAAGGATACTAGATGTAACATAAGCAGGAAGAGCTCCACCATGAAATCTAACTACCTAGAAAACAGGCAAATCAAAGGGCAACTTCTTTATTAATATTCATGTTAATGAAATAAATGTACTTTCACGTGAAATAAAAATGTCTTTCTTCACTTTATATCTTTCCTGACATGGTCACAGAGGTATTTTCAGTAATGGGTATCAAAACTCTAAGTAAAATAAATATTATGAATATACAGTACATTAGAAACGTAATCAGAATTTTTCATAAAGGCACAACAAAAAATATACAATTGAGTAGCATATACTACAAACTTTTTTTTACAAGGTACATTTATTGAGCATTTAATATGGTCCAGGCATGATACTAAACATTTTATATGCATTATCTCATGCTCTCCTCCCAAAAATCCTTTGAGGTAATTCTTATTCCTACTTTACAGATGAAGAAATTCAGGCACAGGGAGCCCAAGTAACTTGCACAATTAAAAACCTAATAGACAAGTAGGGGAACCTGGGTGGCTCAGTCGGTTAAGCATCTGACTCTTGATTTTGGCTCAGGTCTTAATTTCAGGGTGGTGCAAATAATTTCTGTGTCAGGCTCTGCTCTTGGCACGGAGTCTGCTTGAGGTTCTCTCCTTCCCTTTCCCTCTGCCCCTCGCACACGTGCACACTCTAAAATAAATAAAATCTTTAAAAAAGTTAATAGACAAGCAAGTTACTTGTTAACTCTTATTGTCCTCATCAGTAAAATGGGGGCAATAACAGTACTTACCTTATAGGTGGTTTTAAAGTTTAAGGATGTTCACTTATGTAAAGCATTTATTTTTTTTTAAGATTTTTTTTTATTTATTTGACAGAGAGACAGAGAGCACAAGTAGACAGAGCGGCAGGCAGAGGGAGAGGGAGAAGCAGGCTCTCCGCTGAGCAGGAAGCCCGACGTGGGGCTCGATCCCAGGACTCTGGGATCAGGACCTGAGCTGAAAGCAGCCGCTTAACCAACAGAGCCACCCAGGCGCCCCAGTGTAAAGCATTTAGAGTATTAACTCAAACATGATAAGCTATCAAAAAATACTGGCTGCTATTACAGGCATGCCTCATTTCATTGATTTGCTTCATTGCACTTTGCAGATAATTGAATTTTTTTACAAAGTGAAGGTTTGTGGCAACTGGCATTAAGCAAGTCTATTGGTGTCATTTTCCCAACAGCATTTGCTCACTTTGTGTCATATTTTGAGAATTCTTGGAATATTTCAAACGTTTTCATGATTGTATTTGTTATGATGATCTATGATGACTGATTATGACTCATGGAAAGCTCAAATAATGGTTAGCATTTTTTAGCTATGAAGTTTTAAAAATTAAGGTATGCATTTTTTTAGACATACCATTGCACACTTAACAGACTACAGTATAAACATAACTTTTATATGTACTTTTATATCATTTGACTTGCTTTATTACAATATTTGCTTTATTGTGGTGGTCTGGAACTAATCTCACAACTCCAAGGTATAACTGTGTCAATATTTCTTAAACAGGATGAGCTGTTTTTATGTAAATGGAACTAAAGTTAAAAAGTATTCATAGATGACTATGAAAATATAATTTATTCCATCTTTCCCAATTTAGAAAGTGTATCATCTATATATTGGGTTCAATGTGCTCGGCACAGGGAATATAAGGGTGAGCACTGTCTAAGGAGTTTATAATGTAGTGACTTTGCTGTAATCTCATTAACAATTTCATAGTTCGGTATCATTACCTGCTTTAACTTAAAACTCGAGTTTTTTTCTTTTCCAGGAGTCTTACAGAGAGATGACATAACAAAATTCCAGGGTATTCATTTACTCACCTAGCCACTGACATTCAAACAAATTCAAGTCTCTCACCCTGAAAACAATGACAACACCTTCCCTTTCCTCCACTTCCCTCTCCAGTTACCACTTTTTCCCCCTCTCTCACAGTTAAACTTTTTTTTTTTTTAAAGATTTTATTTATTTATTTGACAGAGAGAGACACAGCGAGAGAGGGAACACAAGCAGGGGGGAGTGGGAGAGGGAGAAGCAGGTTTCCTGCTGAGCAGGGAGCCCGATGCGGGGCTCGATCCCAGGACCCTGGGATCATGACCTGAGCCGAAGGCAGACGCTTAACGACTGAGCCACCCAGGCACCCCATCACAGCTAAACTTCTCAAGAGCCTGATGTACTATTTCTCCTCTTCTACTCACTTCTAATCTTTCACTTGCATCTACCAAAATAGCACCAATGCTCTATGGACCGTTTTCCCAAGGTATGCCTGTATTAAGCTGTTAGGTCCTTCACTGTCTTTGGAATACTGTGGAATGGGATTGAACCCAGAGCCTACATTCATAACCTTTATGTTATAGTTCCTCAAGTCATTCTGTCAGCTGATCCAATTTCTTTTTTTTTTAAACTAATTTATTTATTTGAGGGGGGAGGGGCAGAGGAAGAGGGAGAGGAATTCCCAGCAGGGCTTGGTCCCAGGACCCTGAGATCACGACCTGAGCCAAAACCAAGAGTTAAATGGTAAACCGACTCTGCCACCCAGGCACTCCTCAGCTGATCCAATTTGTATAAAAATATATAAAAAGATGGTGTTAAATTCTTCTTTTAATGTTAAAATTTTAACAAAGATTTATTCTCCTCTGTAATCAACTTTTTAAAGAATTTTATTGTTATGTTAATCACCATACATTACCTCATTAGTTTTTGATGTAGTGTTCCATGATTCATTGTTTGTGCATAACACCCAGTGCTCCATTCAATACGTGCCCTCTTTAATACCCATCACCAGGCTAACCCATCCCCCAAACTCCCCTCACCTCTAGAACCCTCAGTTTGTTTCTCAGAATCCATAGTTTCTCATGGTTCGTCTCCCCCTCTGACTCCCCCCCTTCATTTTTCCCTTCCTATCTTTTTTTTTTTTTTAACCTATATTATTTGTTTCAGAGGTACAGGTCTGTGATTCATCAGTCTTACACAATTCACAGCGCTCACCATGGCACATACCCTCCCCAATGTCTATCACCCAGCCACCCCATCCCTCTCACCCCCAACCACTCCAGCAACTGTAATTCTCCTTTTTGATGGGGTCTTTGTCTGGTTTGGGATCAAGGTAATGGTGGCCTCATAAAACGAGTTTGGAAGTTTTCCTTCAATTTCTATTTTTTGGAACAGTTTCAGAAGAATAGGTATTCTTCTTTAAATGTTTGGTAAAATTCCCCTGGGAAGCCATCTGGCCCTGGGCTCTTGTTTGTTGGGAGATTTTTGATGACTGCTTCAATTTCCTTAGTGGTTATAGGTCTGTTCAGGTTTTCTATTTCTTCCTGGTTCAGTTTTGGTAGTTGATACATCCCTGGGAATGCATCCATTTCTTCCAGGTTGTCTAATTTGCTGGCATATAGTTGCTCATAGTATGTTCTAATAATTGTTTGTATTTCTTTGGTGTTGGTTGTGATCGCTCCTCTTTCATTCATGATTTTATTTATTTGGGTCCTTTCTCTTTTCTTTTTGATAAGTCTAGCCAGGGGTTTATCAATCTTGTTAATTCTTTCAAAGAACCAGCTCCTAGTTTCGTTGATCTGTTCTACTGTTCTTCTGCTTTCTGTTTCATTGATTTCTGCTCTGATCTTTATTATTTCTCTTCTCCTGCTGGGTTTAGACTTTATTTGCTGTTCTTTCTCTAGCTCCTTTAGGTGTAGGGTTAGGTTGTGTACTTGAGACCTTTCTTGTTTCTTGAGAAAGGCTTGTATTGCTATATACTTTCCTCTTAGGACCGCCTTTGCTGCATCCCAAAGATTTTGAACAGTTGTGTTTTCATTTTCATTTGTTTCCATGAATTTTTTAAATTCTTCTTTAATTTCCTGGTTGACCCATTCATTCTTTAATAGGATGCTCTTTAGCCTCCATGCATTTGAGTTCTTTCCGACTTTCCTCTTGTGATTGAGTTCTAGTTTCAAAGCATTGTGGTCTGAAAATATGCAGGGAATGATCCCAATCTTTTGGTACTGGTTGAGACCTGATTTGTGACCTAGGATGTGATCTATTCTGGAGAATATTCCATGGGGACTAGAGAAGAATGTGTATTCCGTTGCTTTGGGATGGAATGTTCTGAATATATCTGTGAAGTCCATTTGGTCCAGTGTGTCATTTAAAGTCTTTATTTCCTTGTTGATCTTTTGCTTAGATGATCTGTCCATTTCAGTGAGGGGGGTGTTAAAGTCCCCCACTATTATTGTATTGTTGTCAATGTGTTTCTTTGCTTTTGTTATTAATTGCCTTATATTGGCTGCTCCCATGTTAGGGGCATAGATATTTACAACTGTTAGATCTTCTTGTTGGATAGACCCTTTAAGTAGGATATAGTGTCCTTCCTTATCTCTTATTACAGTCTTTGGTTTAAAATCTAATTTGTCTGATATAAGGACTGCCACCCCAGCTTTCTTTTGATGTCCATTAGCATGGTAAATGGTTTTCCAACCCCTCACTTTCAATCTGGGGGTGTCTTTGGGTCTAAAATGAGTCTCTTGCAGACAGCATATCGATGTCTTGTTTTTTAATCCAATCTGATAGCCTGTGTCTTTTGATTGGGGCATTTAGCCCATTTCCATTCAGGGTGACTATTGAAAGATATGAATTTAGTGCCATTGTATTGCCTGTAAGGTGACTGTTACTGTATATTGTCTGTGTTCCTTTCTGGTCTGTGTTGCTTTTAGGCTCTCTCTTTGCTTAGAGGACCCCTTTCAATATTTCTTGTAGGGCTGGTTTTGTGTTTGCAAATTCTTTTAGTTTTTGTTTGTCCTGGAAGCTTTTTATCTCTCCTTCTATTTTCAATGACAGCCTAGCTGGATACAGCATTTATGGCTGCATATTTTTCTCATTTAGTGCTCTGAATATATCATGCCAGTCCCTTCTGGCCTGCCAGGTCTCTAGATAGGTCTGTTGCCAGTCTAATGTTTCTACCATGTAGGTTACAGACCTCTTGTCCCAAGCTGCTTTCAGGATTTTCTCTGTCTCTGAGACTTGTAAGTTTTACTATTAGATGTCAGGGTGTTGACCTATTTTCAGTGATTTTTGAGGGGGGTTCTCTGTGCCTGCTGGATTTTGATGCCTGTTTCCTTCCCCAAATTAGGGAAGTTCTCTGCTATAATTTGCTCCAATATACCTTCTGCCCCCCTTTCTCTTTCTTCTTCTTCTGGGATCCCAATTATTCGAATATTGTTTCGTCTTACAGTATCACTTATCTCTCGAATTCTGCCCTCGTGATCCAGTAGTTGTTTATCTCTTTTTCTCAGCTTCTTTATTCTCCAGCATTTGGTCTTCTATATCACTGATTCTCTCTTCTGCCTCATTTATCATAGCAGTTACAGCCTTTTGATTGCACCTCATTATAGCCTTTTTGATTTCTACTTGGTTAGATTTTAGTTCTTTTATTTCTCCAGAAAGGGTTTCTCTAATAACTTCCATGCTTTTTTCAAGCCCAGCTAGTATCTTTAAAGTGATGATTCTGAACTCTAGATCCGACATTGTACTAATGTACATATTGAGTAGGTCCCTGGCAGTCGGTACTACCTCTTGTTCTTTTGTTGAGGTGATTTTTTCCGTCTTGTCATTTTGTCCAGAGGAGAATAGATGAATGAGAGAACAAAATGCTAACAGGGTAACAAGAGCCCAGGGCCAGATGGCTTCCCAGGGGAATTCTACCAAACATTTAAAGAAGAATTAATACCTATTCTTCTGAAACTGTTCCAGAAAATAGAAATGGAAGGAAAACTTCCAAACTCATTTTATGAGTCCAGCATTACCCTGATCCCAAAACCAGACAAAGACCCCAACAAAAAGGAGAATTACAGACCAATACCCTTGATGAACATGGATGCAAAAATTCTCACCAAAATACTAGCCAATAGGATCCAACAGTACATTAAAAGGATTATTCACCATGACCAAGTGGGATTTATTCTTGGGCTGCAAGGTTGGTTCAACATCCACAAATCAATCAATGTGATACATTAATAAAAGAACGAACAAGAACCATCTGATCCTCTCAATAGATGCAGAAAAAGCATTTGACAAAGTACAGCATCCTTTCTTGATTATAACTCTTCAGAGTGTGGGGATAGACGGTACATACCTCAATATCATTAAAACCATCTATGAAAAACCCACAGCGAAGATCATTCTCAATGGGGAAAAACTGAAAGCTTTCCCCTAAGGTTGGGAACATGGCAGGGATGTCCACTATCACCACTGTTACTCAACATAGTATTAGAAGTCCTAGCCACAGCGATCAGACAACAAAAAGAAATAAAAGGCATCCAAATCATTAAAGAAGAAGTCAAACTCTCACTCTTCGCAGATGATATGATACTTTATGTGGAAAACCCAAAAGACTCCACCCCAAAACTGCTAGAACTCATACAGGAATTCAGTCAAGTGGCAGGATATAAAATCAATGCACAGAACTCATTTGCATTTATATACACCAACAAGACAGAAGAAAGAGAAATGAAGGAGTCGATCCCATTTACAATTGCACCCAAAACCATAAGATACCTAGGAATAAATCAAAGAGGCAAAGAATCTGTACTCAGGAAACTATAAAATACTCATGAAAGAAATTGAGGAAGACACAAAGAAATGGAAAAACGTTCCATGCTCACGGACTGGAAGAACAAATATTGTGAAGATGTCAATGCTACCTAGAGCAATCTACACATTCAATGCAATCCCCATCAAAATACCATCCACTTTTTTCAAAGAAATGGAACAAATAATCCTAAAATTTGTATGGAACCAGAAAAGACCCCAAATAGCCAGAGGAATGTTGAAAAAGAGAAGCAAAGCTGGCGGCATCACAATTCTGGACTTCAAGCTCTATTACAAAGCTGTAATAAAGACAGTATGGTACTGGCACAAAAACAGACACATAGATCAATGGAACTGAATAGAGAGCCCAGAAATGGACCCTCAACTCTATGGTCAACTAATCTTTGACAAAGCAGGAAAGAATGTCCAGTGGAAAAAAGACAGTCTCTTTAACAAATGGTATTGGGAAAATTGGACAGCCACATGCAGAAGAATGAAACTGGACCATTTCCTTACACCACACACAAAAATAGACTCCAAATGGTTGAAAGATCTAAATGTGAGACAGGAGTCCATCAAAATCCTAAAGGAGAACACAGGCAGCAACCTCTTCGACCTCAGCTGCAGCAACTTCTTCCTAGAAACATCACCAAAGGCAAGGGAAGCAAGGGCAAAAATGAAGTATTGGGACTTCATCAAGATAAAAAGCTTTTGCACAGCAAAAGAAATAGTCAACAAAACCAAAAGAAAACCGACAGAATGGGAGAAGATATTTGCAAATGACATATCAGATAAAGGGCTAGTATCCAAAATCTATAAAGAACTTATCAAACTCAACACCCAAAGAACAAAGAATCCAATCAAGAAATGAGCAGAAGACATGAACAGACATTTTTCCAAAGAAGACATCCAAATGGCCAACAGACACTTGAAAAAGTGCTCAACATCGCTCGGCATCAGAGAAATCCAAATCAAAACCTCAATGAGATACCACCTCACACCAGTCAGAATGGCTAAAATTAACAAGTCAGGAAACAACAGATGTTGGCGGGGATGCTGAGAAAGGGGAACCCTCCTACACTGTTGGGAATGCAAGCTGGTGCAGCCACTCTGGAAAACAGTATGGAGATTCTTCAAAAAGTTGAAAATAGAGCTACCCTACGATCCAGCAATTGCACTACTGGGTATTTACCCCAAAGATACAAATGTAGGGATCCAAAGGGGTACATACACCCCGATGTTTATAGCAGCAATGTCCACAATAGCCAAACTGTGGAAAGAGCCAAGATGTCCATCGACAGATGAATGGATAAAGAAGATGTGTTATATATATAATATATAATATAATGGAATATTATGCATCCATCAAAAGGAATGAGATCTTGCCATTTGCAACGACATGGATGGAACTGGAGGGTGTTATGCTGAGCGAAATAAGTCATTCAGAGAAAGACATGTATCATATGACCTCACTGATATGAGGAATTCTTAATCTCGGGAAACAAACTGAGGGTTGTTGGAGTCGGGGGTGGGATGGGAGGGATGGGGTGGCTGGGTGATAGACACTGGGGAGGGTATGTGCTATGGTGAGCGCTGTGAATTGTGCAAGACTGATGAATCACAAATCTGTACCTCTGAAATAAATAATGCAATATATGTTAAGAAAAAAAGAGAAGAAGATAGCAGGAGGAGAATGAAGGGGGGGAAATCGGAGGAGGAGACGAATCATGAGAGACGATGGACTCTGAAAAACAAACTGAGGGTTCTAGAGGGGAGGGGGGGTAGGAGGATGGGTTAGCCTGGTGATGGGTATTAAAGAGGGCACGTTCTGCATGGAGCACTGGGTGTTATGCACAAACAATGAATCATGGAACAGTACATCAAAAACTAATGATGTAATGTATGGTGATTAACATAACAATAAAAATTTAAAAAAAAAAGTACCCACCTTTGATCCTGTAAAACCTACATATCTTTGTTTTTTCGATAAATTTCCATGCCTAAACAAGAATATTAGTATGTCCTTCTTTGGTGAACTTGACTTTTCTTGTCACTAATCTGAATTATGAGCCCCAGGGATGATACAGATAAAACAGTATATCTTCAGCCCAGACCACTGTGTACAGTAACATGCCTTTTTGACATACTAAAAATACAGTAGCAACAATTCTTCCCCTGTATTCCAAGACGTAATTTTTTTTTTTCCACCCACCCCCTGCAATTTTTCTTTAAAAAAGTCCCTTAACAAGCTAGAGAATTTATTGTAACTATCCATGGTGCCACTTTTCCAATTTATACCAACATTTAATCTTTTTTTTCTAACGTAGCACATTTTACACATGAACTTAGAATTTTCTAATATTCACAAATTTAATAATAATCACAATCTAGGTCTCACCAGGTTGTTGTGAGAATCAAATGAGATAATGCATATAAAAATTTTCTGATTTAATTTTGATTTGTAAGTTTTATAATTATAGATTTAAAGGACTTGAATTTTAAAAATTCTGCTATGCTATGCCACAACAGACAAAAAAATAAAATAAAAAATAATAGAAGGCACAATAAAACTTTAGTGAATTTTAAAACTGGTATATAATTTTTCTGAATAATCAATATTATTATTTATGCCCAGGTTATACAAGTGTGCAAATTATAATGATGTTGAGTAATATTTTAGTAGTTCTACTATTTGATAAATTATTTTTGTAACACTATTTATGAACTACAGAAACATATTCCCCAAAAGCATTTAAAGTATTCCAACATGTTTATTTTTAATATAACTTACTTTTTATTTTTACAAGCTAAGCACATACAACATAAAAAGTTATTTGAAAATGTTTGTTTATATGACAGAGCCTACAAATTTTACTGGACTATGAAGTATAGTATAGTATGATCAACATGAAATCTTAGTATGACATTCATTTAGCCAAAAACACTAATTTGAGAATCAGGAATCAGCTCTCATTTCTAGGAATGAAAGCATCACCTTAAAGCCAGGCATGGCCAACTATGATTTTTCTGCTAAGAATGGTTTTTGGATTTTATTAAAGTGGGAAAAGAAGGAAAAGGAGAACAATGAAAAAGAAAGAAGCAGCTGCAGCAGTAGCAGCAGCAACAGATCATATTTGGTTTGCTAAAATATTTTATTATCTGGCCCTTTCCAGACAACAGTTTGCAACCCTTGTCTTATAGTAATCAACCAGGAATCACTTACCTGTCCAAGTATTTGTGAAAAGGAAGTCTTAACTGTCACCTAGTTTAAAATAATCATTAAAAAAAGGTTATTTTTCCTAAAGCCTTCTAGTTCACATTTTATTAAACTGAGCACTTCTGCACATCTCTAAGCATAATCATTAATTTTTTAATAATGATCAACCTAAACACATTTATGGTCTTATAAGAATCTTCTGAACCACAAATTTTAATCTGTATTAAGTGTAGTTTTATTGTTCAGCATATTTTCCTGGATTCTAATTCTTTGACAACTGGATGAATGGTACATGTGATAACCCTTTACTAACTAGAATATTTGATTAACCAGAATATCTTAGTACCAGGTCATGCAAGCTAAAGGAATTGACTGAATGACTGAATTCAGAAGCTACACATACGTTTGCTGAACAATTAAACACAAATTAACCTATGTATATAACCAGTATTTTAAAATCTCAAACCTACAACTGTATAGCACTAAGTATAGTTAAGCTAAGGCACTTCTGAGTAAATTTCATAAAAACACGTTTCATAGAATAAAAGACCAGGAACAGAGCATATTTGGTAAAATTTAAGCTGAAACAGTATTTTAAAAAGAAATTCATCATTATCTCTATTATAAATACACTTTTTTGATATTAGGAAGTCTGGGAAAAGGAAATATGTATTTCATACGGAAATTATAAAATGATTATTCAAAATACTTTTTAAAAATGTAAAGTACTTATAAAAACATGGACATTTGTGAGTGTGTGCAGTATTTGGAGCCAAAGTATTAATGCAATTCTTGCTATCACTATTAGACACATGTTAAAAACCATTACAGCCCTACAAAGTCCTTCAGTATTAGAAACAGAAAGCAAGATATCAAAGCATTAATAAATACTACGAAATCCAAAATAACTCATAATTTAGGTCCAACTGAAACTTGTTGCTAACGAACAGTCTGACCTACCAATTCTAATCCACCCCAAGAAAGTTCTAATGAAGAATCCAAATATTTAAGGTTGTTTTAAAGGAACTGAATAGAAAGAAGATATTTCACATAAACCAGAAATCGCCATTAAAATATATAATCCCTTAAATCTGGAATTCTTAGAACCTGGGATGATACAGAGGGACACCTGTAGTTCATGAATCCATAAGAGTAAATGTTCCTCAAGTCTATTTCCCTTCTCTTGGAGCAGAGAGGTACTGTGATTGTAAAACAAACACAGCAGGCGTACTACACTGCACATATTAATGACTAACAGAGATTTAAAAAGCTAGTGAAAAGGAAAGAAGATTCTTACACTTATCCAGTGGAGCTGGAAACCAATATAAATCATGTTAATTATTGCAGTAAAGCCATGTCAGCTGATTTCATGATGTTCTTCAATTTATAGAGAATTTTGGACTTTGAGCTTCCAAACATAGAAAGTTAATATATAGTCTCAATTTTCATTTTCTATTACTTATTAAGACATATAAGGAAATACTGAGGTGGTGCTAACAGGCAAAATGGAGAATGTTTAAAGCATCATAAATGTCCATTTCATATATTTATTGGCTTCCACATTACCATATATCTAAGGCTAATATAAAAATACATTTCCTGTGTATTCTATAACTAAATCTTAAAAGTTAAGCAAACATGCAACTTACTTCATACTGACAGTCTGAAGATGTATACATTTTTAATAATGCTACATGGCTGTCATTTTCTGGTTGAGCAATATGGAGTTTCAGAGAAATTTCTGTGGAAGATGGTACCCTGAAAAGAAAACTTAAATATTAATTCTCAAATACAAACTGCTGTTAAATAACCAACTCTAAGTCAATCCTCGCACAACACAATGAAATAATGGAGAGGAAGACAGATGTCAGAGACGTTATTATAGATGGACACTTTTCCAATTGTATCACAGTTGTTTGAATGCTCCTTCATCTAGGACAGGCATTGGAGGACAGTCTAGGAAGGGGTTGATGGTCCAAGCAAGTAAAGTTTAAATTCTAGATCATTTAGATAATACTACATTACCTTATAACATTATCTTATGAGCACAATGCTACCTAAAGGATAGTTACATTTTATTAAGAGGCACTTAAATAGTTTCATTAAAATTTCACTTAAATAAACTAAGCAGAATATGTATTATTCAAAATGACCAAAGTTTAAGATAAATTCTTCCATATACTTACTGTGCAATAGTTAAGGAATCTTCGTAAGACCAAGGAATATGAAGTTTATAAATACTAGTTATTTCTTCTGTGGAAACATAAAGGAAATATGTGTTATTAACCTTATGTAACCTTAACCTTAAGTGTTACATAAGCTACTATAATACCTAACTACACAATTACCCATTTCATAAAAAATAACCAGTAAGACTTAGATCCCATAAAAAATTACAGAGAATTATTAAATAATAATGTTTAATTAGACTTACAAAAGATATTGCAGCATATGGAAAGTAACAAGAAACTGGTAAAACAGCTAAATCTGAATTACTACTATAATGAGATAGAAAAATATATATAGTATTTTTTAAATGTGGATATTTAAACTGATACAGCTGAAGACACTTAGTGTTAAAAAGGGTCTATGTTAAAACTCTTGGAAATATAGACAGCTTTTCTACTATAATTTAATTTTAATTCACATAAAATAAATAAGTATTATAGAAAATTCAAGTGAAGAGCTATTGTTTCTTCAACTGACAATACTATTCTTCTCAGAAAATACACTTACCTTTGACTCCTGAGCACTTGCTTACTACGTTGATTTTAAAAGCCTGGTATATCTAGTAAGAGTTTGACCACAAAAAAAAAAAAAAAACACAAAAGTTTGTTTGTTTGCTTAACTAAACAGTGAAGTAAAATCAAATCCTTGCTATAATCAGGATAATTACCTGTCCGAAGTTTAGAAGTTCTATATTATAAAACAGGCCACTTGTATTTAATATCACTTTCCTTGAAGACAGTCCTGTTGAATTGAAAGTACTGTATTACTTAGAATACTAAACAGTTTTTTAAAAAGTACTGATTGTTTACCAATGTTTAACTAATGTTAATACACTTTTAATATTAAAAAAGAGTTTATAGGTTTTCGTTTCTGGTATGGAGGAGTGAACTCCTAAAAATCCTATCCTCTTTCAATAAACTCTGGACAATATTTATAATGTATGTATTTTAAAAAGTCAAGTACATATTTTCAATTTCAAAAGTCAAATATTTAATGTATGCTTTCTTGGTAGATCTTTCATTTTACAAGTCTGCTATCTCTAATGAGATGGGTGATTCAGACTTGTCATTTCTGTATTGTTCTGAGTATCCTTTTTTTTTTTTTTTTAAGATTTTATTTATTTGAGAGAGATAGAATGAGAGAGAGAGAGCACATGAGAGGGGAGAGGGTCAGAGGGAGAAGCAGACTCCCTGCCGAGCAGGGAGCCCAATGCAGGACTCAATCCAGGGACTCCAGGATCATGACCTGAGCCGAAGGCAGTCGCTTTACCAAATAAGCCACCCAGGTGCCCCTCTGAGTATCCTTCTTACCCGCTGGCCGAAAAAGGTGGATGAGGGATAAAAATCTAAAAGTTTCCGCTCTCAAGTAATAGATTCTTTTCACAAATGGAATTTAAAAATATATATTTTAAGGATAGGCCATGTCAAAAGGGCAAGGAGCCAATCTAAAATGAGCTCCCAATATCCAAAGGTAGAACAACTTAAGAAAAAAAATGTAATGATAGTATTAAATTATAATCCAATGAATAAAATAAATACCCATGAGTCATACTGACATAAATAAAAATTGAGTAAGTAAATAAATGGAGAAGGGACAACTTTCCTTTCATAAGAATTCCAATAAATATAGAATACCAGTAATAACTGCCTCAAACTAGAGGAACCAATGGATACTAAAATTAGTGGGTTATTTTGAAGATAAAAGCATACTTAAACATTCTCAAAGTAGCTCCCCCAAGACATTTATTAAATACAAAAAGGAAACAAATAAATTTACAGTGGAGAAACCTGGCAGACACTACCTTAACCAAGTAATCAAGGTTAACATTGCTAGTAATTAGACAAAGTGATATCATGTGTCCAACCATAGGATACAATGAGAAGCACACATAACTCCGGTGATATTCTTGCTAAAAATGTACAACCTTAATCTAATCGTAAGAAAGCATTAGACAAATCCAAGTATTTGATATTCTACAAAATAACTGAAAGTACTTTTCAAAAGATGCCAAAGTTATGAAAGACAAGGAAAAACTGAGGAACTATCAACAATTAGAGGAGATGAACAGGACATGACAACTGAATGCAATGTGGGAATCTGGAGAACACTGATGGAAAAATTGATGAAAACCAAATAAAGCCTGTAATTTAGTTAATAGTGTTGTACAAATAATAATTTCTTAGTTTTGACAACTGCATTGTTTGTTAAGGTGAGTGAAGGATATAGAACCCTGTGCTCTTTCTGTAACTGTTCTGAATGCTCAAAATTACTTCAAAATAAAATTTAAAGGCATATTTAGTTACATGTATTTTACCACAATAAAAAAAATGGGAAAAATATTTAGAGAAATCTTGAAACTTCTATAGGGCAGACAGCAATTTATACCTTATAATAAACATTTTATTAAAAGGGACAACATGTAGTATAAATTCATGGAAGACACACACACACACACACACACGCACACACACACACTCTCTCTCTCTCTCTCTCTCTCTCACTTGCAAATGTATATGACCAGGGAAAAGTTAAAGTTCACTTCTCAGAAGATGACCTCTGGCCTAGTATAACAATCAAACCATTGAACCACATTATATGGTTATCCTAAGAACTATACTTGAAATACAATATTTAATGTTACAGGCTCTCCATTATTGCAACTGACTGGCAAAATAAATAAGCACTCTGTTAAAAATAAAAGCAATTCTTGGGATGTGTGGGTGGCTCAATCGGTTGACAGTATGGCTGTTGATCTCAGCTCAAGTCTTGATTTCGGGGTCCTGAGTTCAAGCCCTGTTCTGGGCTCCATGTTGGGCATGGAGCCTACTAAAAAAAAAAAAAAAAAAAAGGAACTCTTAAGACTTCCAAAATCAAAGTACTTACCAAAGGAAAAAAGATGAGTTACAGGAAGCTGAATGGATCTTGTCTCTTTTTTAAAGAATTCACAATCTACAACAAACTAAAATATAAAACATTGATTTTTAGGAAAAAACAATTACATTTATAGTAAAATATCTTCATGTTTAAGTGGAAAATAGAAGTCTATAAATAAACTTCAGCTTTGTAGAAGTTATTACCTATCACATTCTCACTCTGGCTATATTTAGATGGCAACAATTACTCAAAGAGAGATCCTAAGCTAAGAAAATTTGATGAACAAGTTTAACTTAATAAATTATTGGAGAATCATTTTTACAACAGCTGATGTATAATCCAGTTTCCTTCCAGTTAGTTTTAGGTGTTTATAGAAGAGGGACCATAAAGGATGGATCAAAGCATTAAGAATCAAGGTTAACTCAAGATTAATCAAAGATTTAGATAAAAATCTCTCAATATTTCCATAGTCAAAAAGAAATATGATTTTGCTACATTTACTTTTTAAAAATCCCATATTAATTACGTATCTCCAACACTCTAATTAGACTACAAAAGACTTGGAGATGGACATACTGCTATTCATCTACAGATGGCTAAAGTTATTTGTATAAGATTATTTCAAGCTAAACAGTGATTAGAATAAATGGAAAAAAAGGTTTACTATGTATGAAGCAAGAAAAAGAAATGCTATCTCAAAAAAAGTAAAACTAAAACGTGACATCTGCATAATTACAATGTTTTGTAATGACATTTCTTATGTAATAACATTTCTACAATGGCATAAGGAACTTTGCCCTAAGCTGTCTGCAATAAGAATGGTTTCATTAAAATAATCTCCATAAGGAAACCAAATTACTTTGATCTATAGAAGCTGAAGAACAAATTAATCTGATGCCTAATTGTAGCTAGCAAGTAGTTTGCTGTCTATAGGAAGGAGAAAGCCAGTGAGGTCTATCCTAGGCTTTTCCAATAAGTACACTTTGGATTGTGCTTGAAGCAAGGTTATTTTGTTTGCCTCTTGGGTGGATTTTTTATTATTTCTGAAAGTCAAAAATAGATGTGGGAAAAGGCTATCTGACTACAGCACACATATTAGGAATAAAAGGAAAAACTTGTTAAGGGGCTTTGCTTTTCTTCCCCTTTACTTATAAGGCCAACATTACCATCAGACATTTTCCTTATAGAAAACAGCTGTTACAAGGTCAGAACAATCATCTACTGAACAAGATTATTCATTATATTTTTACAAAGCACTTTAAATTTATTTTTATTAATGTTTTTTTTAATAAAAATTTTTATTATTGCTTTCCCTTTATGGAATAAACCCATACCCAAGAAAAGAATTCAAGGGTCTGTCTCTTTCTAAAGGAATTATTTTGTTTTCTGTCATCAAAAAATGCAAGTAATTCCACATTTGCATTTTGAAAACTCTATTATCAGTTGACTGCAAAAAATTTTCAAGCTGTCTATTTAAATATATGTATCCTGATGATGGGCTATAACAGATATGCAGAAATTATAAAAGGCCTAAATTAACATCCTTGTGAGACTGGGTGTGCAACAGTAGAGTCAGCAAGTGTTACTTTCCAAAGAGCATTAAGACATATTAAATATTCATTAGGTTGCTAAGGCTGGCTATTTGTGAAAGGCTCATTAATTTCTTGGAATAACCAGACAGGGCCTTTCCAAGTTTGGGAAAGATGTTTAAATTCATTCAAAGCCAACTTACCTGACAGAAAAACCCCTAAAGAGAGCTTTTAGAATTGAAGATGCTGAATTACCTCTCACTTGTGCTAAGCAAAACAAAACAATGAATTCATTATAAGGTACTTGTGAGACTCAGTCTTTGAGTTAACTCCCAACTAAATCCCCCTATTCCTTTATCTTTAAAATTTTCCTAATGATTTTGGCCTCAAATCTCAACAATTTTCTCACTAAAGAACTATTTTTTTGAGCATTTATATGGTAGTGAGTTGCTAAAGGATGAGGATGCAAAGTATAATAAAATCTATCTGGTCTTACTCCCAAAGAATTCACAATACGGTGATGATAATAGAGAAACAAATAAACTATAATTCAGCATCATTCCTCAAAGAAGTTATAAACAAAGTGTCATGGAAGTAAATTATCTGGATGAGTCATGAAAAGTAAAATAGGAACACTTAGGATAGATACTGAAGGATAAGCTTGTTGGGTGAAATGTGGAATGGGAAATAGAGGGTCTTTTACTTCTATCTTCTTGCTTCCCCCTCCCCCAACTTCTCTCAAAAATTACCATCCTTTTATTTCTACTCCCACTTCCCTAGTTCAAGCCCTCATAACCCATTATACAGCAGCTCGTCTCTGTTTCTAATCCATGCACACCATAAATAGATTCATCTTCCAAAATGGCTCTGATCCCATTTCTACGAACAGTGAAAATCTTTCAGCTGCCTACTAACTCCTGAATTCTATGAAGTCCTGAATCTTCCAATCGAGGTCCTCTAGAGTATGGCCATGAACTACTTTCCCAGACTTTTCTTCCACTACCATCCAACCCATGTGGCCATCTTTTCAAAATTAATATTTACTTATTTACTGTTTCCAAACATATCTCACATTTTCACACTTTCATGCTTGGATCTCACGGTTTCTTTGTCTCAGTAGAGCTGTTCATTATAACTTTCTGCAATGATATTACTACTGACCATCTGGAATGTAGCCAGTATAACTAAGGAACTGAATTTTTAATTTTATTAATTTTAATTGCTTTTAATTTAAATAGCCACATGTGCCAGTAGCTCCTATATTGGACAGCACAGGGCTACAATGTTTCTGATACCCATAAAAACATTAACTATCCTTTAAGGAAATTTTAAATATCACCTCATAATAAAGCCTTTCCCCATTCCATCATTCAGAGATATCTCCCCTTCTTATACCTTTAATTTATTTGCTATATTCTGATTTGTATTATATTTTTGGGTACCTCTTTTATTCTCACTCTTCCTTCTGCTTCCAAATGTTTCTCTCCCCCTACCCAACAGTATGTAGTTTTTTGAGAAGAGGATTCATGTCTCCCTCATTTGTGTGCCTCCTATAATTCCTGGCAGAGTCTTGCACATAAAAGGGTACTCAATAATGAATAGATTTTGAAAGACTAATATGTAAAGTACGTTCCCACTTTGAACACAGAGACTTGGATTTATTCTGCTTAGTTCAAGTTAGAGTAGATGATCCTAATGATTTAACAGTCTTATTAGGTGGATCACCAAACTGGTCATTGTTTTAGATAAGCACTATGCCGAACAATTCATCAAAAAATAACTTAAATATTTAGCATGAGTATCCACTAAACATTCTGATAACAACCTTAATCCATTTGTTACCTTACTTCCATGAATAGATGGTACATAAACAACAAGATGAGACAAAGATGGATAGTCTTGAAGTCTTAACGTCAGAGACTGGGGGAAAAAAGAAGGACATAAAAAGCTGATTTTATTTCTGAGGGTATACAGAACTTAAAACATGTTAAAGGAAATTATAAACACTTATTTCTTTCTTAATTGGTTATAAAAAACTGATTTCAAACGTTATATTCAGTACCTCATAAAACGCCCATGTTTACATTTTCAGGTCAATAATCCTGAAGTCAAATTCCTAATATTTTGTAAATATGGACTGCCAAAAATATTCCTTGAGCTGTATCCCTTCATGTAAAGCAAATGACATTTAATATTAAATATAATTATTTTACATAATTATTTCCAGATTCGGTATCTTTTATAATTTGTCCATTTGTTTTTTATAACATTACAATAAAATTTCTACATTTATTTTGGTAGCTAGCATATGACAAAGAGCATTCAATAGCTGATGAATGAATGAATGCTAAAAATAATGGAAGAGTTGCAACTTAATCTCAAATGATTCTGATTTAGCCCAAGCAGTAAACAGTCGCTCTCTAATGATATATATGAATATCATCCTCTGGAACTTATTCAGTAAATGACATGAAGACACAAGAAGACTAATAATGCACCTTATCAAATGAAAATCTATTTTCAAAATTAAGACCAGATCCTATAGTCTATATTTTGAGGAATAAATAGATAAGAGACTGGTCTATTTAATGAAAAGCTACAGCACCAAATACAGTTTTTAAATCCAAGGTTTTTTCTGGAAGTAGATGTGGGGGTGGCAGTAGTTATATGTGGTAACAATTTGTATGTATTAAGAAATTTCTGCAGACAGTTAACTTTCTCTAACGTTCTTCAGAAGCACCTATTGGGCAAGTTGAACAGAGGTGCTAAAGCTAAAGAACTGTGAACAAGTGGCTAACAACCTGACCAGATTCACCTGTGTTTTTTTACAACTTCCTAGGCTTCACCTCGACTTACTTGCCAAAGTCTCAGCAACAGACTAATCTGTTCTAATGTAAATTAAAAGGCCTTAAAAGGGCCTCACAAATCACAGCGACAGGCAACTGAGACCAACCAAACAGATGGTAGACAGTATGAAAGATAATTAGAAATAACCTTGGTTACTCTGTGTGGCTATCCACTCTACTAGCCTTTGTTATTTATTCTCAAGAATAGTTTTTTTCTCAAGAATTTTTTTGTAGGATCAGAATACTTTAAAAAGGTAACAGTGTCAAAAAAATTTCCTTATAAAGTTGCTATATAGTTATAATGTCAGTAGGAACTTGACAATACAATCATATTCATGAAATCATTAGGTTGACAGGTAAGATTAATATGAAGTTTGGAAATTTTTCAGTGTTTTAAGGGTAAAATGCCCTTAATGCTGAAACAACATACACAGAAAATCAAATACCAGGTTTTGATGTGCAGAGCAAAGCTATGGTGCTAAAGTATGATTAAGGCAAAATGGCTACAAGGTAGTTTTCTCATACAAGTTAGTTATCTTTAGAAAGTTACCTTTTTTGTTTTCAACAATAAATCCATTTTGGCTTACCAAATTCTTGGCCTGCTGTGCTTTGTGTTTTTAGAAACTTCTTCATTGTACACATGACAGAAAAATTCCACATGACTGGTATTTAAAAACTGAATTTACAGGTGCTTTGCTGGAGTCTTCTATTTATTAACAGTTCAGTCAGCAGCAATGCTAAAAGTGATATGATTCTCATTTGACATTACTTTTGTTGAGATGATATGAATATAAAATTCATGAAATCTTTTCACTTTAATTTTTTCTTTCTCTTCAACTTGATGGCAAAATAACTTTGTGTCCTTTTTAGAAGTGGCTAACACATCTAATTTTGATTTTCATTAAAATGGAGTTTATTTATGTTTAATAATTATAATCCTCTTCAACTGAGAACACCTAAGATTGCAGAATATTGCAATCCTTATTTTCTAAACATCCTTCTCCCATTTTCCCCCTCTAAATTTCAGTATGCTTTTAATGCTGTCTGGCAACCTCTTTCACTATAAAAAGCAAGCAGCAGCTGGAATGCCTGGATGGCTCAGTCAGTTGAGTGTCCAACTTTTGGTTTTGGCTCAGGTCATGATCTGAACATCCGACTTTTGGTTTTGGCTCAGGTCATGATTCCAAGGTCATGAGATTGAGCCCCGTATCAGGCTCCCCACTCAGCGGGGACCCTGCTTGAGACTCTCTCTCCTCTGAAATAAATAAATCTTGAAAAGAGAAAAAAAGTAAGCAGCTGGAATAGCTTGTTCTATTGTTCTGCCAGCTGTTTCTCACATTTAGAAGAAACAACACAGGGTCTAGAACTAGATGAATACACTGTTGAATCTTTGAAATTAAAAATATACATAAGGATTTTATTATTTAAGATGTAACTTTTTAAAACAGGAGCAAAGTAACATTCTATCAGGATTTTAATCATTTATTTCTTCCTCTTAAATTACAGATTAAATAGGATATACTATCCAAATTGGAAATTCAAGGAAAGATTTATGAATGATTATCATTAAGTATATCCTAGACTTTCGTTTTGCTCCTGCCTAAAAGGCTAGGATAGAACCAGTGAGAGACATTAAAAATGTTCATATGAGTCTAATCACTTTCCTACAATATTTATCTCTTGAACACAAAGCCATATGAATGAATATACACAAAATAAGGATGACTGGGTGACAGAAAAAATAACTGCAACCATTCCAAAGTCAAGTGTGAAGTAACTTGCAATTATTCATTCTATCATCATTCCCCTCTGTTAGTATAGTACAGAGCTGACTGTACAGATAAATAACAAATAACTGGACTGGGAGATGACTGGGACCAACCAGATGGCTTCACTTTCAAGTTTAAGAGGCTAGCATTCATCATGAAAAAATACTTGAAGACTGAAAATATCACTCCTGGTGTAAGATTATGAGTTATAATAAACACAGTTTAGAAATTAGAACAGGTATTTCATCAAATTTTAGAACTGTTTTATTTTCTCAACAATATTAACCTTTTGTAAAAAGACTTGCTGACCCTATCAGAGTTACTTGAGGAAATCACAAACAATTATTAAATAAATCCCACAGAGTACTAGATAAAGTAGAGTTATCCAAGTGCTTGACCGCAAAGGAATGTTGAAGTAGATCTGGAAAATTACTTTGTGTCTCTTTGAGATGCTTGCTCTCCCCTACTGTAGGTCCTCTCCCAAAAACTCAAACTACTACTCAGCTTCTATTTTAAGACAGACCATTCCAAACATACCCTCAAAATAAATTTTAAAAATTTATCTAGCTCTTGGTATGATGCTATAATATATAGGTTTAATTTTATTTAGAAGATTGTTAACTTACAGTTTTTATCTCTGCAAGTTAAAAAAAAATTGCGTGTTATTCTCCATTAAAAGAGAAAATATTTCTAAACTGTATGTTAGCAAATCTCAAGTTCATTTAATAGTTAGATGAATTAATAAAAGACCATATTCTAAAATGCCTAGAGACTCAAGAATTTTTTAGTATTTTAAAATTCTAAAGCCATAATTTACCTTAATTGTTGGCAGTAGTTCAGCTTTCCATGATAAATCAATCCCTTGCCGGCTTTGAAATGAATATGAAAATATAATTAAAGGACAAATATATTAAAATATTATAAATTATAATTAAGCTTCAGAGGAAAAAGAAACCAGCTACAGACCTATCAGAGAAAGTTCTAATGAAACGAGGTCCAATAAGTCTAATCCAATATACTCTTATCCATACAGTCCTTTGGATACAAAAAAATTGTTTTTCCTAGCAACCATTTCTATGTTTGCAAATACTACTGATATGTTAATTTCCTTTATTTTTCATTTAAAAATCAATACTATAATGTAATGTAGCAGCAAAATCAGCTTAAGAATGTATGAAGCGGGGCGCCTGGGTGGCTCAGTTGTTAAGTGTCTGCCTTCGGCTCAGGTCATGGTCCCAGGGTCCTGGGATCGACCCCTGCGCATCGGGCTCCCTGCTCAGCGGGAAGCCTGCTTCTCCCTCTCCCACTCCCCCTGCTTGTGTTCCCTCTCTCACTGCATCTCTCTGTCAAATAAATAAAATCTTTAAAAAAACAAAACAAACAAACAATGTATGAAGCTATTTTAAAAAGTGTGATTTCGGAGTGCTTGGGTGGCTCAGTCAGTTAAGCATCTGACTCTTGATTTTGGCTCAGGTCATGATCTCCAGGTCATTGGATCGAGCCCCCATCAGGCTCTGCGCACAGCAAGGAGTATGCTTGAGATTCTCTCCCTCTCCTTCTCCCTTTGCCCCCTTCCCAATATCCCTGGCTCCCTCTTTCTCTCTCTCTCTAAAATAAATAAATCTTTAATAAGTATGATTTGTATTATTTATATTGAGAAAAATGAACAATTGAGGCCCTTAGGTTCAAAAGACTTACCACATAGAAGTGCTGTTTATGCAGCCAAAAATCCAACTGTTTGTATCCTGTTGATTAATAACACAAATCACACTAAATATTATAGAAAATAATTACATAAAATAGGCAGCTTAACATTTTACTATTATATGATAGGGTTAGTAAGCATGATGGAAACATAAAATAGCAACCTGTTATTTAGAAACATTTCCAAGCTGTTTCAAAAGTCATATAGGTCAAGGGCAGGTAAAGAAGTCTTATGTCAATATAGATAGGTAAGCAAGTAACCTAGAGCAGCAGGAAGAGAAAGAGTGACCTCTCCACAGCATAATGCATAAGCAATTTTAATTTTTGAACCAACGCTTTCAGAGTTCAGCAATGTCCATGCTTTAATTAGGTAGTTACATAGTAAGTAACTACATTTTAAGTAAATATAGAAGATGAACACCTATCGGTAGACTTTTAAACAAACAGAAAAAAAAAAAAATCCAGAGTCAAGTAATTAAAAATAGCAATTAATCTAAGTATAGCTTGTTAGTTTACCACTTGAGTTCTCATTTGATTATCAGGCAAAATTTCTATGTAACTGAGAATGTGTTTGGATTAAAGCACAACTCCAAGGGCTCAAGACAAAAGCTAGTTATGACTTTATCAGGGTACCCTGGGAATGCCGCAGAGATGGTAGTGATGTTTTAACAATATTATGTATTTATCTTCAGTCATTTAAGAGAGGTATAACCAAAGACCTTCACTGCAACTTTTAAGGAAGTAGTTAAGAGCAATGCTCCAAGATCTGATGATCCAACTACTAAAATCCTACACCAAGGTATAAGAGGGTAAGAAACACTGCTCAGACAGGTACATAAAATTTTCCTTAATAAACAGAGAGGATAATGAAAAAGATATTAATCCTTTCATCCAATATTTATAAAGTCTATTCTAGAGCCATGTAATTATGCTAAGCCTTCAAGGAAAAAATGATAAATGAGGCAGACATGGTCTCTGCCCTCATGGAGCTTAAATACAATTTGAAGACATTTTCCAAGAATACAGAAAAGAAAGCTGAAAGGAAAACAAAAAATAACGTGGAATTTGTCTGCTCTTTACTGCTGGCAAAATACTTGTGTGACTTCTGTATCAGTTAACTGTGTTTCCCAAGAATAATGTGACATTATAAAGCAAGGCAAAAGAAAAGATCTGCATAGCTTAGACAAGGAACATCTAGTGAGCTCTCAAAGTTCACCCCACTTTTGTAATGGGTTTTTGCGGCTACTAAGGGAGCCTATCTTCAAAGACAGCCCTTAATATGAAAATTGTCAATATTTTATACTATACACTTCCGTATATAGAGAATTCTGACTTATTCATCAACAAATTGAAAAAATATTATTCAAGCCCACCCTAAAACACCATGTTGATGTAATCTATAAGGTATCAAAAGAACAATTCCAGGTCATCTAGCAAGCATCCCTAATTATAAAAACTGTACTGAAAATCTCAGAAAAAGTCACTCAATAATTAACAATTCCTAAAGTATACTGAAGAGAAAATGCTACTTGATCATAAAATTTATATAATAGATCTAAAGAGAAACCTATCTACAGTAAAAAATGATGCTCTCAAAGGCTGCTAAAATTGTTAGGTGAAAAACTGATTAGGAACTTTATATAGGATAGACCATGCTAATACCACCTGAATCTACTGGTAAGTCTTTAGGTCACTAAAGTGGGACAACTAGATATTGTATAACTTCTGGTTAAGTACATAGTTCTAACTATAAAATATTCTTGCCACAAAAAATTAGTGGTAATTAATTAAAAAATAATCACGATTCTAAATCTAACAACCAGTTTACAGAAAACATAAGGGATAGAAACACATGTTAAGAGATACCACAAGAGGGGTGCCTGGGTGGCTCAGTCAGTTAAGCATCTGCCTTTGGCTCAGGTCATGAACCTGGGGTCCTGGGATCGAGCCCCGTCAGGCTCCCTGCTCAGTGGGGAGTCTGCTTCTCCCTCTCCCCTGTGCTCTCTCTTGCACATGCTCTAATAAATAAATCTTTAAAAAAAAGATACCATGAGAATAGTCACCTAAACCCAGAATGTGGGAAATTCTGCAGCACATATAACCCACTTGCTTGAACAAATAAATGGGGAGATAAAGAGGAGGCCATTATAAAAGAAACAGGATCCATGAATCAAATATAACATGTATACTTTCTGGATTCTGATTCAAATAAACAAACTTAGAATTTAACTGAACAGAGGACAATTGAACATGGATTGGATATCACATGATACTAAGGAATTAATAATTAATTTTGTTGGATGAAATAATATTATAGTTAACCTGCACAATTCTTATCTGCTAGAAAACATATTGAAGTATTTAAGGATGAAATGATAAAATGCTTAGAATTTGCTTTAAAAATGCTTCAGTCAAAAAAAAAGTGAAAAAGGGATAAATAAAAATGGCAGTATTCATAACTGTTAAAGCTATGTGATAGTTATGTGAGATTTCATTATTATATTCTACTTTAAATGATTGAAAACTTCTATAATACAAATTGAAAAGATCTTTAAAATTCACCACACAACTTGATGCTAATTAATACCCATGGACCTTAAATACAGAAAAGGGATCCTCCAATAAGCCAAATGGAGAATTTGAACTTTGGCAAGGATTTTTCTCACTATAATACTGACATTCTGATTTGGAATTTAATTAACTGAGTGTGGATATTTTAAGCCAGCAGTCTAAGGTAAGGGCCAGATTCTCTTGCGATAAACTGCCCATCCAGATTTTAGGCTGGGAGATGCTAGTCTCTGTGAGAGATGCAAAACTCTGGTCATCCCACTAAAATTAGTATTCATTAGCACCTAGACCACAATGCCTATCATTTCTAAAGACTTTAGTATATATCAAATGGCAGTATCTACCAACTAAGTGACATATTAGATTCTAGTTCTAAAGAATACAAATAACCCAACAAAAGGGAGAAGTGGAAAGAAATTATGAAAAACACAAATATAAAGTGAAGAAACTTGGGAAATGCCAAAAAAAAAAAATTCAAAAAGAGAGAAAAGAACCCAAATTGGGAAAACAAGTTCCTGAAAGTAAGAAATGCTGACAAATAAATTATTACTTAAATATTCCAAATATAACAAAGGCATCCTATAGCATGTAACACATTTTTTGACAATGTCTGATAGTAGGTATTCATTAAAAAAAAATATGTAAAATCATCACTTTGGTAACTCTGAGTCTAGATAACATTTTAACAAAAAGTTACTATTTTAGAGAATGTTTGGTATAAAAAGTCCTGCAAATTTGAGTATAGAAGCCAAGAGAAAAACAGTATGTACTTCATAAAATTCCTATAGAATAGCTTTGTTTAAATATATCTGTTCTTTAAAGTACAAACAGAATCTTAGAATTAGGATATTTGAACTGAATTCCTTCATCCTAAACACAGAAGTAAGGTAGAAAAACAGGGTGAAAGACCCAAACTAGAGCCAAAAGTATAATTTAATAGTAAATTATCAGTTATAGAAACATTTTGATTAATACTTTTCAATCAAAACTGTTTTAGACAAATATTTTTCAACTTATTAGATTTAATAATAGTTCATAGCTAAAGAAGAGATCTATTAGATATTAGTTGAATCTTAAAAATAGACTTTTAGATTTACATGCAATCTACCAATTATCTTACCAGCATGGTGCTCTGACAATAGACATGAGTGTAGATTTTTCTATGATTTGCAAGAGGAAATGTAAAATATATCTTATCAGATTCCTAAAAAAAAAAAAAAGAGGGAAAACATAATAAAACTATTAAGAGAGTAGACAATTTCATCATTTAAATATACAGATAAAGCAAAAATTATTTTAATTTTATCATTCTTGGTGTTGTTGAGAACCAATATTCTAGGAGTGGGAAGAAGATACAGATGTAAGTCAGGAATATCAGGTACCCTGCAGTCCTGAATATGTCTTAGAAATAGCAGTATAGATGCATGTTTTTTGTTTGGGTTTGAGTTTTGGCCTAATGATCAACATAAAATACATTTCTTAGCTCTGTCCACTGAAAAGGCCTAGAAATGCTAGCCCACTAGCCATAAACATCTCTAGTGCCCAAATTATGGTTTTAAGACACCATTTCCCAAATAACAGGGAGAGCTCCTTAGGACAAAGCTGATTCAAGGTCTGGGGCAGGAAATGTACAAAATGAATTCAAATATCTTCTCATACTAGGTAGTGAAGAAACTATCAAAGAAAGACAACCAAAGAGCAGCTTTACCAAAAAGATTTAGGAGCCTAACTTGAAATGGCTTCTACTGGTCAAAGACAGAAGAATTTTAATATTTTAGATGGAAACACAAATATGTTTAAAAGATGAGTTCATAATAATACTAGGAGAAAAACCCCCAAAACCATTTATGATCACTGATGGAGGTTTGTGAGCCAGCTCGCTATTTCTGAAAACCAGTAAATATAAGATCCAAAGATCCAAGCAATTATAATTTTCTCCTTTTCTGATATGTTCCACTTTTGATAAATTTAGTAGACAAGAAATTTCCCAATATAGTGTTCCAGTTAATAAAGAAAAAAATAATTGAATTAGGGTACCACCATTTTTTGCATCCCCCTAAATGAATTAATGACTCTAGGCATGCTTCACCAACAGCTGCTAACATCACAAAAAAAGAGATAGTCTAGCCAAAACAAAAACTGAATCTGATCAAGCAAATGAATCTGATCCAAGTACTAAGTTACAGGAAAAGAGTAGACAAAGGAATATACTAAATGGCACTGAAGGAATGCAATCAGCAAATCAAGACTGTATGAAACTCTATATGACAAATGACTTGTTTTTTCAACAAATACGCTACAAGGAAAGAAAAGGGGTAGAGTAAGTATGAGAGATTAAAAGAGGAATAAGAGACATATTAACAAACGACAATATGTGGACATTATTTGTATTCTCATTTAAACTGAGAAACAAAAAATTTAACAGTTATGATAAAACTGGGAAACTGAACACTAACTAGATATTAAGGAATTATTATTAAATTGTTTTTTTGTTTTTGTTTTTTTTTAAAGATTTTATTCATTTTTTGACAGAGAGAGACACAGTGAGAGAGGGAACACAAGCAAGGGGAGTGGGAGAGGGAGAAGCAGGCTTCCCGCGGAGCAAGGAGCCCAATGCGGGGCTCGATCCCAGGACCCTGGGATCATGACCTGAGCCGAAGGCAGACGCTTAAGGACTGAGCCACCCAGGCGCCCCTATTATTAAATTGTTTTAATACAGGAAAATATATGTAGTTATCTTTTTAGAAGAGTCTTTATTTATTTATTTTTAATTAATTTTTTTTTAAAGTAGGCTCCATGCCCAGTGTGGAGCCCAATGCAGGGCTTGAACCCACGACCCTGAGATCAAGACCTGAGTTGAGATCGAAAGTCAGACGCTCAACCAACTGAGCCACCCAGGTGCCCCAAGAGTCTTTTTAAATATAAATACCAAAATGTTTTTGAAAAAAATACCAAATGTTTTTGAAAAAAATATTAAAAATTTCCATTGATGGTATACTTACATTGTAAGCCACATAGGTCCATTTGGACACTTTCACTGGAACCCACATAGATGTCCCTAAGGTAAAGGAAATTAATTTGTTTGGCTTGCTTTTAAAATATGAAACCATTACTTTTATTGAATGCTCACGAAATACTTCTCAATTACAACAAGATTTGAAAAAGAAGTGGTTTCCTGAACAATAGCTATTTTAAAATAAGAAATCTAGTAAGATGTTATCTGTGCTCATCATCAACTAGCATTCACATCAAGTAAAGCATTTTAAATTTATTTTGTGCCTTTACTCTAAGGATGTATCAATAAAAAAGAAATAAATTATCTTATTTTCCAAACTGAGTATAACAGGTATTATATTAACAGCAAATGATATGCTGTTAAATCAAAAGAAGAATGAAAAATGACTGATACTGAAAAGTCAAAAATAATGATAGTGTTTTACGTGACTGTCAGGAAATAGAGACATTTAACTCTATCGTTAAAACTTTGTACTTGTCATGTTATTTTCAGAACAAAATTTTTATCAGCAACATCAACTGTTTCTCTCCTTTTTCCCTTCCTTAATCAAGAACCTCATAAGAAACCATTATAGAGAAATTAATAAAACATAATAGGATTATAGTAGCTAAGTACCACAGTTTCAAAGACTTCACTAATAACAAATTTACCTAAAAATAAAACTCGATTTAAAATAAAAATATGTTATTACCACCAACCTGTTAAGTCAGAAATTATTGCTGGATTTTCCTCAAAGTGTTTTGCTGGGTGTCTTATAAAGTGGTGATTCAAAACCGACAATTTCTTCTTGGGATTTTGAGTTATCTAGAAAGAATAATGATACATTTTGTATCTTTTTATATCCATTGTGATAGTTCAATGAAACTTTGCAGCAAGTAATAGTGATAAGAGCCAACAGTTACTTATTCTGGGCCAGGCACTGTTCTAAGTATTTAATATGTTATTAACTCATTTAACCATCACAAGAGTTCTAGGAGATAATAATCCTTTTATCTGCATTTTTACTAAGAAACTAAAGCACCAGAGAAATTAAGGAACTTGCCCAAGGTCATACTGCTATTAACAGTCTGGGCCAGGATTCAAACTCAGGCAGTCTGGCTCCAGAGCCCATGCTTTTAATTATTATTCAACTAGTGCTTCTCAAGTAACAGTTAAGAATAAAACATACAAAGGTGTATAGAGACAGATGAGAACTTAAGAGATCCTCCATTCTTGTGATTCCAACACACTACTTTCCAAACTCAGACCAGTGCCAATCCCACAACAAAAAATTCACTGGTCATCAGAGAAAATATGAATTGCAACTGTCCTTCCTTGGAAACTACTTTGCTTTATCCTGTCTTACTTTCATTGTGCCTAAATATCCTTTCTTTCATGAAATAAAAATAGGATTTTTTGTTGTCTGTTTTAAAATATCCTAGCACAATAAATGTCTGCAACTTTATACCAGTTCCTCCTTTAAAGAAAAAAAAAAAGTACTTGGGTCTAAAATCCATTCAGAATCTACCACTATTCAACTCTATAGTTTAAGCACTGAGGCCCTGACAGGTAAGTGATTTTCTCAACAACATAATGAGAGAATGACAAAGAAATGACAGTGAGGACCCAGGTCTGGTAAATCTTTTCAATTCCTTAGGAAGTCACCCAGCATTTGCTTGAATATTTATTTCTAACTTGCTATTGTGAAAAATAATACATTCCAATTTTAATAATTCTTATGAGGAGGATGCTCTGCCATATTTAGAGCAAATATCTGACTCCCTGTTACTTTGATATATTAAGTTAGGGGCCAGCCCTTCAAGAAACTGAAGACTGTTACATCCCCCATCCAATAAAACATTTCTTTACAGATTAAACAACTTCAAAAACATCAATTATTTTTCATAGAACTGTTTCAAACCCTTCATCATCCTGACTGCCTTCCCTGGATAAACTCAAGTTTGTTAATGTCCTCCTTATAATACAACATACAAAATAGAATATAGTTCCTTAGGGATATCTAATTATAGTAGAAGGCAGTGGGAATTTTATCTTCATTGATGCAAACTCAATACTTCAATCAATTCAATCTAATATAAAACTAGTTTTGACTTTTTTTAAAAGCAGCCACATCTGTTCACAATCATTTAAAAGTAATAGGTCTTTTTGCCAAAATTTTAGTTAACTCAGGACTCTCCCATCCTTACTCACTCTCCAGGGAATCCATCCACTTGTAAGTTTTTCAGCTATGTCTTTTATGCTGATAACCATCAGAAATTATTCTCTAATTCTGATTCCTTTGTACCACATGTTTGGGACTAATTATGCTTATAGTTTCCCTGTATATATGTTTGCTTCTCTTCCTAATATCTTCTTGAGGGATAGCAATTATATCCTAATTTTTTATTGTCTAATATTTAGTCCAGTTGATTATATATAGTGAGTCTGTGAAACAGAAACAGAACTCAGTTTCATAGTTTGATTCTTAGCAATATTAGTTACCAAAAATTTCTCATTTGTCCCTTAAAATGTGTCTGTAAATTACTTATCTATCCAGAATTATAATTTATTACACTAGTATTAAAAATTTCATCTCAGGATTTAATGGAAAACAAGATTTATTAAAATTAGTTTTATGGGGGCTCTTGGGTGGCTCAGTCGTTGAGTGTCTGCCTTTGGTTCAGGTGGTGATCCCAGGGTCCTGTGATCGAGCCCCGCATTGGGCTCCCTGCTCTGCAGGGGGCCTGCTTCTCCCTCTCCTGCCCCCCCCCCCCCCCCCTTGTGTTCCCCTCCTGGCTGTCCCTTTCTGTAAAAAAAAAAAAAAAAAATCTTTAAAAAATAAATAAATAAATA